>NC_141024.2:35626666-35972500 GCF_052040795.2 Danio rerio
CCGGTGCTCCAGAACCCAGAGGAGGAAGACAGGCTGGTGGAGGAAGTACATGACGAGGATCTACAAGATGACGGGTTTGAGTAGGAGATCATGGAGGACATCACAGTTCAAGTGCTGTATGAGGATGACCCCTGCCGTGATCTCAGAAACAGCCCTTCATCTTCGCCTCTGCCTCAGTCCCCAGCATTACTGGCTGAGCCGTCCACATCAGCTGGTGGAGAAGGACAGCTTCCTAGCCCAGCCCCCTCAGTGCCGTCACAGCCATCCAAGTCTGGAGACAGTCTCTCTGTTGAGGCTCAGGTAAGATATATTAAGAACTTAATTTTATTTAGTCTTTTTTTATTCCACATATACTAAATTTATTCTGTATTTACCAGGGAGTAGTCATTGGACCTGATGGCATTGCTGGGTGGGACAAGGTGCAGGATCTGGCTGCTTATTTGGTAGGTCTTCGTTAGGCTCCTTACCTCACTGACCTGCAGGTGACAGAGGCCATCCAGCTGTGGACAGCTCTCCTGGATGTTGATAAACAGCGCATCAACTACCAGCCTCGACATGAGCCTCAGCTGACACATGGGCGCTTTAAGGCACCAAAGCGCTCCGGAGTCACTCCAGGTGTGGAGAGCGTCAAGCGCTGTCTGATTGGACATCCTGAGGGTCCAGCACAGTGGCCTAGCACCAGCCGCTTGGTTGAGGCCATTTGTACAAAGCTGTGTGCCGTACACAAGTCCACTTCCAAGAAGGCTGGTGTTCGCACGCACAGGTGGTCTAAAATACTGACCGATTACCACCACATCCGGGATCTGGTGCTTGGCAGTCGCAGGCTGATGGATGAAACAGTGATCCAGCTTTTTGAGCTAAATCAGAAGACGCTCATTCAGTGGTAAGCAAAGCACATTATTTTCTTTAGATTACCTGAATACTTCTAAATTAATATAAATGAATAATACATATCATTTATTATCAGGTTTCAACGGAGGCAAAAGGATCAGGAAATGAGTGTACTCACTCAGGGACTGACTCCACTTGATCCAATTGCTGTGGCAGATACGCAGCTTCCTTTGCCGAGGGGAAAATTGGACGAGGCACCGACAACATCAGGCCCCAAACACAAGTTTGTCTTTCCTCCAAATAAAGAAGGACAGGCACCTCTTCTTCGACCTGGTCAAAAGTCTGCTTCTGCAACCACCACAGTTTGCTCCTTCCTGCCGGATGTCACCACGGTTTGCTCCTTTCCACCGGCCCCCACGACGGTATGCCCAATCACGCCAACCCCCACCACAGTCTGCCACATTGCACCAGCCCCTACCATGGTGTGCCCCGTCACACCGACCTTCACCACAGTGCGCCCCATCTCGCCAGCCTCTACCACAGTGTGCCCCATCATACCAGCCTCCACCACAGTGCGCCCTATTGCGCCGGCCCCCACCACAGTGCGCCTCATTGTATCTGCCCCCACCACGGTGTGCTCCTTTCCACCGACCCCCAGCACGGTGTGCCCCATTGCACCACCCCCCACAGCACCAGATGTTGTGCAGCCTATTTCAGGACCTGGATCATTGTTTGGCACACTTGTTTTTAACCCAGACATGAGTGTGTCAATGGTGATTCCATCATTTGCTGCACCAACATCCAGTGCAGTCCCAGCTTCACCTGCACCTGCTGTTCCTCCACCTGCACCTGCTCCACCTGCACCTGCTGTTCCTCCACCTGCACCTGCTCCACCTGCACCTGCTGTTCCTCCACCTGCACCTGCTCCACCTGCGCCTGCTGTTCCTGTGTCCCGTTACACCCAGAGAAACAGGCGCAGACGGGAACAGGAGAAGAAAAGTGTTTGCAGCTAATGTGAGCAACCAAAGACTAAGGAGTTTGGCCATAGCCGATTTGTCCTTAGAGGACTGGTTGGCAGAACAACGCCAGCAAAATAAAGGACAAACTCCAGCTCCAGAATAAAGGACAAATTGCTGTATATATTTTTGTAAATGTTACATGGGTACTCTCTCTCTCTCATTTTATTTAATTTTTGTGTGTTAATATTTAGCATTTTAAAGTGGCACTTATAGGCCCACTCTTATTTTGTCTTGTGTGTACTTATTTAATATTTGTGTGCATTTTATGTAAAAATATATTTATATTTCTTTAAAAAAATAAAATTTTATACATTGCTTAAATACTATATTTTATATATTACGTGCCCCCACTCTTGCATTTTATTATGTATTTATATTATTGTTTAATATATTGTGTATATAAAACTAAATATATATATATAGAGTATTGTTTTTATATAATGTGTATAATAAGTAAATATATATATATATAATATTGTTTTAATATATGTGCACAATAAATAAATATATATTGTATTGTTTTTATTTATTGTATATTATACAGTTTATATATTAAGATATGTTTTTATTTTGTTTTTTATATTTTTAAAATTGTTTTGCGATTTTAATATTTGTATTCATTTTAATAAACCATTTTGCATATTACTTGTTTTTGTGTGCATTCATTTAAAGTTATTACATAAAGAAATATAACATATATTAATATATATATATATATATATATATATATATATATAGTATAGTATATATTTATATATTAATAAATAAATATATATAATATACTTATATATACATAAACATGCATACATATGTTTAATTGAAACATTTGCATTCATTTTTAATTAACGTAATATGCTTTTTAAGAACAATATCCACATAATAATAGTAATATCAATATAATTGCCTGTGTTACATCAGTAAAATTTCAATAAGAGCGCAGCTGATTGGCTCCGCTAAAACCGACACTGATTGGATATTGTGTTACACAGATCGTGTGTTCGAATCCAGCACGCAAAAAATGACATTTAGAGTGACATGCAATATGCAACTAAAATACCACATTATGCACAGTCACAAAGCCGCGAACACTACTGCAAGCGAAATTTGTCGCATTTTTCCCTGTTTTTGCGGCTTGTTCGCTTGCGAGTGAGCGTGAAGATTGGACCCCTTCCTATGCTAAGCGAGCGCTCTACCATTTGAGCTAATTCCCCTCAGAAAAATTCAAATTGGTAGTTTTTGGCGTGGTCAAAAAAAAAAAAAAAAGATCACATCTGCTCTGTGGTGGCCTCTTTGCCCTGCCCGCCGTTTAGTCGTCAAATTGCCTGGAATAGTGCGCTTTTCTTTTAAAGCCCTACCTATTCCTGCACCAGTAAACGTGTGAGGAGCCCTGCATGCCGAATGACTCAGAATGACTCAGTTACTCAGAAATCAATGCACATTGGCACCACCTTGGATTGACATTCTGCTACTTTCCTGCAAGGCCGTTTTTTTTTATTCATTCCCTACAGCTTTGACAGCACCACACAACAAGCTTGAGGTTCCATGGTGTAATGGTGACCACTCTGAATCCAGCGATCTGAGTTAAAATTTCAGTGGGACCTGTTATTTTGCCAGCACCGCACAAAAAAAAGCTGGAATAGAATGTTAATCTCTTGAAGGCCAGGGAATGACATTTACTCTGGGCTTTCTAGTGCTTTAGGCAGGAAGTGGCTGGTTAGCTTAGCTGGTTAGACTATGGTGGTAATAACGGCAAGGTTGTGGATTCGATCCCTGTACTGGCCAAGCTCTTACCCTCTTAGGCCTCAGATGCATTTAAGGGCTCTGCTCTGTCTTACACACGTCTACGCTGCAAAAAAACTATGAAACGGCAGCTGAAATAGCTTAGTTGGGAGAGTGTTAGACTGAATATCTAAAGGTCCCTGGTTAGAACCAGGGTTCGGTAAAGTAGTGTTGTTTTTCAGTTTTGGGCACAAGAGTTAGGTGACCGAAAGTCACCCAAAAAGCCTAGCTGCTGCACCCTTAAGTCCAACTGCTTCCACTTCACCAAAAAGCTATCTTACTTCCAGATGGTCACGTCGCTTCTGGTGATGATTAAATCAGGAGAGTTTCACTTTAAACCTTTTCGCTTTAAAAAGGCATGAAAACAGAGGTGGAGAATGCAGTCATTGTTCCCGCTTCTTCTCGCATGCAAAGCGAGCGCTTAACCATTTGAGCTAATTCCCCTCACAGCAATCAATAGTTGGCGATTTTCGACGTGGTCAAAATAGAAAAAAAAGATCACATTTGCTCTGTGGTGGCCTCTTTGCCCTGCCTGCCGTTTAGTCGTCAAAATGCCTGGAATAGTGTGCTTTTCTTTTGAAGGCCCTACCTGGTCCTGCTCCAGTAAACGTGTGAGGAGCCCTGCATGCCGAATGACGAGTTACTCAGAAATCAATGCACATTGGCACTGCCTTGTATTGACATTCTGCTACTTTCTGTCAAGGCCGTTTTCTTTTTTTTTTTTTTTTTTTTACATTATTTTCTCTTTGGCCCGGGCAGCACCAAGCAGGAGACTTGAGGTTCCATGGTGTAATGGTTAGCACTCTGGACTCTGAATCCAGCGATCCGAGTTCAAATCTCGGTGGAACCTTGTTTTTTTACCAGCACCGCACAAAAAAAGCTGGAATAGCATTCTTATCTCTTGAAGAAAATGACAGTTACTCTGAGCTTTTTAGCAAACATGGCAGAAAGTGGCCGGTTAGCTCAGCTGGTTAGAGCGTGGTGCTAATAACGCCAAGGTCGCGGGTTCGATCCCCGTACTGGCCAAAGTTTTACCCTTTAAGGCCTCAGAGGCATTTCAGGATTCTGCTTAGTCTCACAGACACGAATGCTGCAGGATTCTTGTGAAAAGGCAGCTGAAATTGTTCAGTTGGGAGAGTGTTAAACTGAAGATCTAAAGGTCCCTGGTTCGATCCTGGGATTCGGCAAAACAGTGATGTTGTTCTATTTTGTGCACAAGGGTCAGGTGACTGAAAGTCACCCAAAAAGCCTAGCTGCTTCACCCTTAAGTCCACCTGCTTCCACTTGACCAAAACACTATCTTCCTCCCAGATGGTCACGTTGCTTCTGGCGATGATTCCAATGGCCTGATCGACAGCACTCTATAATGCTATGTATTTAGCGCTTTGATGTCCCACTGCGGACACGCTGCTGAATAAAAGAAAACTGTGACTTGATAGGGCTTCTGAAGGGTTGCAATGATATGTACTACACAGAAACCGGCAAAGCTGACGTAAGTAGTTTCGCTTTAAACCCTCAAGGTGCCACCAGCTTTGCAATAAAAGCCAATGTAAAAAGGCATGAAAACAGAGGTGGAGAATGCAGTCATTGTTCCCGCTACCTCTCCCATGCAAAGCGAGCGCTTAACCATGAGCTAATTTCCCTCAAAGCAATCAATAATTGGCGATTTTCGATGTGGTCAAAATAAAAATAAAAAATCACATTTGCTCTGTGGTGGCCTCTTTGCCCTGCCTGCCGTTTAGTCATCAAAATGCCTGGAATAGTGCGCTTTTCTTTTGAAGGCCCTACCTGGTCCTGCTCCAGTAAACGTGTGAGGAGCCCTGCATGCCGAATGACGAGTTACTCAGAAATCAATGCACATTGGCACTGCCTTGTATTGACATTCTGCTACTTTCTGTCAAGGCCGTTTTCTTTTTTTTTTTTTTGTTTTTACATTATTTTCTCTTTGGCCCGGGCAGCACCAAGCAGGAGACTTGAGGTTCCATGGTGTAATGGTTAGCACTCTGGACTCTGAATCCAGCGATCCGAGTTCAAATCTCGATGGGACCTTGTTTTTTTACCAGCACCACACCAAAAAAGCTGGAATAGCATTCTAATCTCTTGAAGAAAATGACAGTTACTCTGAGCTTTTTAGCAAACATGGCAGAAAGTGGTAGGTTAGCTCAGCTGGTTAGAGCGTGGTGCTAATAACGCCAAGGTCGTGGGTTCGATCCCCGTACTGGCCAAAGTTTTACCCTTTAAGGCCTCAGAGGCATTTCAGGATTCTGCTTAGTCTCACAGACACGAATGCTGCAGGATTCCTGTGAAAAGGCAGCTGAAATTGTTCAGTTGGGAAAGCGTTAAACTGAAGATCTAAAGGTCCCTGGTTCGATCCTGGGATTCGGCAAAACAGTGATGTTGTTCTATTTTGTGCACAAGGGTCAGGTGACTGAAAGTCACCCAAAAAGCCTAGCTGCTTCACCCTTAAGTCCACCTGCTTCCACTTGACCAAAACACTATCTTCCTCCCAGATGGTCACGTTGCTTCTGGCGATGATTCCAATGGCCTGATCGACAGCACTCTATAATGCTATGTATTTAGCGCTTTGATGTCCCACTGCGGACACGCTGCTGAATAAAAGAAAACTGTGACTTGATAGGGCTTCTGAAGGGTTGCAATGATATGTACTACACAGAAACCGGCAAAGCTGACGTAAGTAGTTTCGCTTTAAACCCTCAAGGTGCCACCAGCTTTGCAATAAAAGCCAATGTAAAAAGGCATGAAAACAGAGGTGGAGAATGCAGTCATTGTTCCCGCTACCTCTCCCATGCAAAGCGAGCGCTTAACCATGAGCTAATTTCCCTCAAAGCAATCAATAATTGGCGATTTTTGACGTGGTCAAAATAGAAAAAAAAGATCACATTTGCTCTGTGGTGGCCTCTTTGCCCTGCCTGCCGTTTAGTCATCGAAATGCCTGGAATAGTGCGCTTTTCTTTTGAAGGCCCTACCTGGTCCTGCTCCAGTAAACGTGTGAGGAGCCCTGCATGCCGAATGACGAGTTACTCAGAAATCAATGCACATTGGCACTGCCTTGTATTGACATTCTGCTACTTTCTGGCAAAGCCGTTTTCTTTTTTTTTTTTTTCTTTTTTACATTATTTTCTCTTTGGCCCGGGCAGCACCAAGCAGGAGACTTGAGGTTCCATGGTGTAATGGTTAGCACTCTGGACTCTGAATCCAGCGATCCGAGTTCAAATCTCGGTGGAACCTTGTTTTTTTACCAGCACCGCACAAAAAAAGCTGGAATAGCATTCTTATCTCTTGAAGAAAATGACAGTTACTCTGAGCTTTTTAGCAAACATGGCAGAAAGTGGCCGGTTAGCTCAGCTGGTTAGAGCGTGGTGCTAATAACGCCAAGGTCGCGGGTTCGATCCCCGTACTGGCCAAAGTTTTACCCTTTAAGGCCTCAGAGGCATTTCAGGATTCTGCTTAGTCTCACAGACACGAATGCTGCAGGATTCTTGTGAAAAGCCAGCTGAAATTGTTCAGTTGGGAGAGCGTTAAACTGAAGATCTAAAGGTCCCTGGTTCGATCTTGGGTTTAGGCAAAACAGTGATGTTGTTCTATTTTGTGCACAAGGGTCAGGTGACTGAAAGTCACCCAAAAAGCCTAGCTGCTTCACCCTTAAGTCCACCTGCTTCCACTTGACCAAAACACTATCTTCCTCCCAGATGGTCACGTTGCTTCTGGCGATGATTCCAATGGCCTGATCGACAGCACTCTATAATGCTATGTATTTAGCGCTTTGATGTCCCACTGCGGACACGCTGCTGAATAAAAGAAAACTGTGACTTGATAGGGCTTCTGAAGGGTTGCAATGATATGTACTACACAGAAACCGGCAAAGCTGACGTAAGTAGTTTCGCTTTAAACCCTCAAGGTGCCACCAGCTTTGCAATAAAAGCCAATGTAAAAAGGCATGAAAACAGAGGTGGAGAATGCAGTCATTGTTCCCGCTACCTCTCCCATGCAAAGCGAGCGCTTAACCATGAGCTAATTTCCCTCAAAGCAATCAATAATTTGCGATTTTCGATGTGGTCAAAATAGAAAAAAAAGATCACATTTGCTCTGTGGTGGCCTCTTTGCCCTGCCTGCCGTTTAGTCGTCGAAATGCCTGGAATAGTGCGCTTTTCTTTTGAAGGCCCTACCTGGTCCTGCTCCAGTAAACGTGTGAGGAGCCCTGCATGCCGAATGACGAGTTACTCAGAAATCAATGCACATTGGCACTGCCTTGTATTGACATTCTGCTACTTTCTGTCAAGGCCGTTTTCTTTTTTTTTTTTTTGTTTTTACATTATTTTCTCTTTGGCCCGGGCAGCACCAAGCAGGAGACTTGAGGTTCCATGGTGTAATGGTTAGCACTCTGGACTCTGAATCCAGCGATCCGAGTTCAAATCTCGGTGGAACCTTGTTTTTTTACCAGCACCGCACAAAAAAAGCTGGAATAGCATTCTTATCTCTTGAAGAAAATGACAGTTACTCTGAGCTTTTTAGCAAACACGGCAGAAAGTGGCCGGTTAGCTCAGCTGGTTAGAGCGTGGTGCTAATAACGCCAAGGTCGCGGGTTCGATCCCCGTACTGGCCAAAGTTTTACCCTTTAAGGCCTCAGAGGCATTTCAGGATTCTGCTTAGTCTCACAGACACGAATGCTGCAGGATTCTTGTGAAAAGCCAGCTGAAATTGTTCAGTTGGGAGAGCGTTAAACTGAAGATCTAAAGGTCCCTGGTTCGATCTTGGGTTTAGGCAAAACAGTGATGTTGTTCTATTTTGTGCACAAGGGTCAGGTGACTGAAAGTCACCCAAAAAGCCTAGCTGCTTCACCCTTAAGTCCACCTGCTTCCACTTGACCAAAACACTATCTTCCTCCCAGATGGTCACGTTGCTTCTGGCGATGATTCCAATGGCCTGATCGACAGCACTCTATAATGCTATGTATTTAGCGCTTTGATGTCCCACTGCGGACACACTGCTGAATAAAAGAAAACTGTGACTTGATAGGGCTTCTGAAGGGTTGCAATGATATGTACTACACAGAAACCGGCAAAGCTGACGTAAGTAGTTTCGCTTTAAACCCTCAAGGTGCCACCAGCTTTGCAATAAAAGCCAATGTAAAAAGGCATGAAAACAGAGGTGGAGAATGCAGTCATTGTTCCCGCTACCTCTCCCATGCAAAGCGAGCGCTTAACCATGAGCTAATTTCCCTCAAAGCAATCAATAATTTGCGATTTTCGATGTGGTCAAAATAGAAAAAAAAGATCACATTTGCTCTGTGGTGGCCTCTTTGCCCTGCCTGCCGTTTAGTCATCGAAATGCCTGGAATAGTGCGCTTTTCTTTTGAAGGCCCTACCTGGTCCTGCTCCAGTAAACGTGTGAGGAGCCCTGCATGCCGAATGACGAGTTACTCAGAAATCAATGCACATTGGCACTGCCTTGTATTGACATTCTGCTACTTTCTGGCAAGGCCGTTTTCTTTTTTTTTTGTTTTGTTTTTACATTATTTTCTCTTTGGCCCGGGCAGCACCAAGCAGGAGACTTGAGGTTCCATGGTGTAATGGTTAGCACTCTGGACTCTGAATCCAGCGATCCGAGTTCAAATCTCGGTGGAACCTTGTTTTTTTACCAGCACCGCACAAAAAAAGCTGGAATAGCATTCTTATCTCTTGAAGAAAATGACAGTTACGCTGAGCTTTTTAGCAAACATGGCAGAAAGTGGCCGGTTAGCTCAGCTGGTTAGAGCGTGGTGCTAATAACGCCAAGGTCGCGGGTTCGATCCCCGTACTGGCCAAAGTTTTACCCTTTAAGGCCTCAGAGGCATTTCAGGATTCTGCTTAGTCTCACAGACACGAATGCTGCAGGATTCTTGTGAAAAGCCAGCTGAAATTGTTCAGTTGGGAGAGTGTTAATCTGAAGTTCTAAAGATCCCTGGTTCAATCCTGGGTTTTGGCAAAACAGTGATGTTATTCTATTTTGTGCACAAGGGTCAGGTGACTGAAAGTCACCCAAAAAGCCTAGCTGCTTCACCCTTAAGTCCACCTGCTTCAACTTGACCAAAACACTATCTTCCTCCCAGATGGTCACGTTGCTTCTGGCGATGATTCCAATGGCCTGATCGACAGCACTCTATAATGCTATGTATTTAGCGCTTTGATGTCCCACTGCGGACACGCTGCTGAATAAAAGAAAACTGTGACTTGATAGGGCTTCTGAAGGGTTGCAATGATATGTACTACACAGAAACCGGCAAAGCTGACGTAAGTAGTTTCGCTTTAAACCCTCAAGGTGCCACCAGCTTTGCAATAAAAGCCAATGTAAAAAGGCATGAAAACAGAGGTGGAGAATGCAGTCATTGTTCCCGCTACCTCTCCCATGCAAAGCGACGCTTAACCATGAGCTAATTTCCCTCAAAGCAATCAATAATTGGCGATTTTCGATGTGGTCAAAATAAAAATAAAAAATCACATTTGCTCTGTGGTGGCCTCTTTGCCCTGCCTGCCGTTTAGTCATCAAAATGCCTGGAATAGTGCGCTTTTCTTTTGAAGGCCCTACCTGGTCCTGCTCCAGTAAACGTGTGAGGAGCCCTGCATGCCGAATGACGAGTTACTCAGAAATCAATGCACATTGGCACTGCCTTGTATTGACATTCTGCTACTTTCTGTCAAGGCCGTTTTCTTTTTTTTTTTTTTTGTTTTTACATTATTTTCTCTTTGGCCCGGGCAGCACCAAGCAGGAGACTTGAGGTTCCATGGTGTAATGGTTAGCACTCTGGACTCTGAATCCAGCGATCCGAGTTCAAATCTCGATGGGACCTTGTTTTTTTACCAGCACCACACCAAAAAAGCTGGAATAGCATTCTAATCTCTTGAAGAAAATGACAGTTACTCTGAGCTTTTTGGCAAACATGGCAGAAAGTGGTAGGTTAGCTCAGCTGGTTAGAGCGTGGTGCTAATAACGCCAAGGTCGTGGGTTCGATCCCCGTACTGGCCAAAGTTTTACCCTTTAAGGCCTCAGAGGCATTTCAGGATTCTGCTTAGTCTCACAGACACGAATGCTGCAGGATTCCTGTGAAAAGGCAGCTGAAATTGTTCAGTTGGGAAAGCGATAAACTGAAGATCTAAAGGTCCCTGGTTCGATCCTGGGATTCGGCAAAACAGTGATGTTGTTCTATTTTGTGCACAAGGGTCAGGTGACTGAAAGTCACCCAAAAAGCCTAGCTGCTTCACCCTTAAGTCCACCTGCTTCCACTTGACCAAAACACTATCTTCCTCCCAGATGGTCACGTTGCTTCTGGCGATGATTCCAATGGCCTGATCGACAGCACTCTATAATGCTATGTATTTAGCGCTTTGATGTCCCACTGCGGACACGCTGCTGAATAAAAGAAAACTGTGACTTGATAGGGCTTCTGAAGGGTTGCAATGATATGTACTACACAGAAACCGGCAAAGCTGACGTAAGTAGTTTCGCTTTAAACCCTCAAGGTGCCACCAGCTTTGCAATAAAAGCCAATGTAAAAAGGCATGAAAACAGAGGTGGAGAATGCAGTCATTGTTCCCGCTACCTCTCCCATGCAAAGCGAGCGCTTAACCATGAGCTAATTTCCCTCAAAGCAATCAATAATTGGCGATTTTCGACGTGGTCAAAATAGAAAAAAAAGATCACATTTGCTCTGTGGTGGCCTCTTTGCCCTGCCTGCCGTTTAGTCATCAAAATGCCTGGAATAGTGCGCTTTTCTTTTGAAGGCCCTACCTGGTCCTGCTCCAGTAAACGTGTGAGGAGCCCTGCATGCCGAATGACGAGTTACTCAGAAATCAATGCACATTGGCACTGCCTTGTATTGACATTCTGCTACTTTCTGGCAAGGCCGTTTTCTTTTTTTTTTTTTTACATTATTTTCTCTTTGGCCCGGGCAGCACCAAGCAGGAGACTTGAGGTTCCATGGTGTAATGGTTAGCACTCTGGACTCTGAATCCAGCGATCTGAGTTCAAAACTTGGTGGAACCTTGTTTTTTTACCAGCACCGCACAAAAAAAGCTGGAATAGCATTCTTATCTCTTGAAGAAAATGACAGTTACTCTGAGCTTTTTAGCAAACATGGCAGAAAGTGGCCGGTTAGCTCAGCTGGTTAGAGCGTGGTGCTAATAACGCCAAGGTCGCGGGTTCGATCCCCGTACTGGCCAGACTTCTACCCTTCAAGGCCTCAGAAGCATTTCAGGATTCTGCTTAGTCTCACAGACATGAATGCTGCAGGATTCTTGTGGAAAGGCAGCCGAAATTGCTCAGTTGGGAGAGTGTTAAACTGAAGATCTAAAGGTCCCTGGTTCGATCCTGGGATTCGGCAAAACAGTGATGTTGTTCTATTTTGTGCACAAGGGTCAGGTGACTGAAAGTCACCCAAAAAGCCTAGCTGCTTCACCCTTAAGTCCACCTGCTTCCACTTGACCAAAACACTATCTTCCTCCCAGATGGTCACGTTGCTTCTGGCGATGATTCCAATGGCCTGATCGACAGCACTCTATAATGCTATGTATTTAGCGCTTTGATGTCCCACTGCGGACACACTGCTGAATAAAAGAAAACTGTGACTTGATAGGGCTTCTGAAGGGTTGCAATGATATGTACTACACAGAAACCGGCAAAGCTGACGTAAGTAGTTTCGCTTTAAACCCTCAAGGTGCCACCAGCTTTGCAATAAAAGCCAATGTAAAAAGGCATGAAAACAGAGGTGGAGAATGCAGTCATTGTTCCCGCTACCTCTCCCATGCAAAGCGAGCGCTTAACCATGAGCTAATTCCCCTCAAAGCAATCAATAATTGGCGATTTTCTACGTGGTCAAAATAGAAAAAAAGATCACATTTGCTCTGTGGTGGCCTCTTTGCCCTGCCTGCCGTTTAGTCGTCAAAATGCCTGGAATAGTGTGCTTTTCTTTTGAAGGCCCTACCTGGTCCTGCTCCAGTAAACGTGTGAGAAGCCCTGCATGCCGAATGACGAGTTACTCAGAAATCAATGCACATTGGCACTGCCTTGTATTGACATTCTGCTACTTTCTGTCAAGGCCGTTTTCTTTTTTTTTTTTTTGTTTTTACATTATTTTCTCTTTGGCCCGGGCAGCACCAAGCAGATGAATTGAGGTTCATGGTGTAATGGTTAGCACTCTGGACTCTGAATCCAGCGATCCGAGTTCAAATCTTGATGGGACCTTGTTTTTTTACCAGCACCGCACAAAAAAAGCTGGAATAGCATTCTTATCTCTTGAAGAAAATGACAGTTACGCTGAGCTTTTTAGCAAACATGGCAGAAAGTGGCCGGTTAGCTCAGCTGGTTAGAGCGTAAAAAGGCATGAAAACAGAGGTGGAGAATGCAGTCATTGTTCCCGCTACCTCTCCCATGCAAAGCGAGCGCTTAACCATGAGCTAATTTCCCTCAAAGCAATCAATAATTGGAGATTTTCTACGTGGTCAAAATAGAAAAAAAGATCACATTTGCTCTGTGGTGGCCTCTTTGCCCTGCCTGCCGTTTAGTCGTCAAAATGCCTGGAATAGTGCGCTTTTCTTTTGAAGGCCCTACCTGGTCCTGCTCCAGTAAACGTGTGAGGAGCCCTGCATGCCGAATGACGAGTTACTCAGAAATCAATGCACATTGGCACTGCCTTGTATTGACATTCTGCTACTTTCTGTCAAGGCCGTTTTCTTTTTTTTTTTGTTTTTACATTATTTTCTCTTTGGCCCGGGCAGCACCAAGCAGATGACTTGAGGTTCATGGTGTAATGGTTAGCACTCTGAATCCAGCGATCCGAGTTCAAATCTCGGTGGAACCTTGTTTTTTTACCAGCACCGCACAAAAAAAGCTGGAATAGCATTCTTATCTCTTGAAGAAAATGACAGTTACTCTGAGCTTTTTAGCAAACATGGCAGAAAGTGGCCGGTTAGCTCAGCTGGTTAGAGCGTGGTGCTAATAACGCCAAGGTCGCGGGTTCGATCCCCGTACTGGCCAAAGTTTTACCCTTTAAGGCCTCAGAGGCATTTCAGGATTCTGCTTAGTCTCACAGACACGAATGCTGCAGGATTCTTGTGAAAAGGCAGCTGAAATTGTTCAGTTGGGAGAGCGTTAAACTGAAGATCTAAAGGTCCCTGGTTCGATCCTGGGATTCGGCAAAACAGTGATGTTGTTCTATTTTGTGCACAAGGGTCAGGTGACTGAAAGTCACCCAAAAAGCCTAGCTGCTTCACCCTTAAGTCCACCTGCTTCCACTTGACCAAAACACTATCTTCCTCCCAGATGGTCACGTTGCTTCTGGCAATGATTCCAATGGCCTGATCGACAGCACTCTATAATGCTATGTATTTAGCGCTTTGATGTCCCACTGCGGACACGCTGCTGAATAAAAGAAAACTGTGACTTGATAGGGCTTCTGAAGGGTTGCAATGATATGTACTACACAGAAACCGGCAAAGCTGACGTAAGTAGTTTCGCTTTAAACCCTCAAGGTGCCACCAGCTTTGCAATAAAAGCCAATGTAAAAAGGCATGAAAACAGAGGTGGAGAATGCAGTCATTGTTCCCGCTACCTCTCCCATGCAAAGCGAGCGCTTAACCATGAGCTAATTTCCCTCAAAGCAATCAATAATTGGCGATTTTCGACGTGGTCAAAATAGAAAAAAAAGATCACATTTGCTCTGTGGTGGCCTCTTTGCCCTGCCTGCCGTTTAGTCATCAAAATGCCTGGAATAGTGCGCTTTTCTTTTGAAGGCCCTACCTGGTCCTGCTCCAGTAAACGTGTGAGGAGCCCTGCATGCCGAATGACGAGTTACTCAGAAATCAATGCACATTGGCACTGCCTTGTATTGACATTCTGCTACTTTCTGGCAAAGCCGTTTTCTTTTTTTTTTTTTCTTTTTTACATTATTTTCTCTTTGGCCCGGGCAGCACCAAGCAGGAGACTTGAGGTTCCATGGTGTAATGGTTAGCACTCTGGACTCTGAATCCAGCGATCCGAGTTCAAATCTCGGTGGAACCTTGTTTTTTTACCAGCACCGCACAAAAAAAGCTGGAATAGCATTCTTATCTCTTGAAGAAAATGACAGTTACTCTGAGCTTTTTAGCAAACATGGCAGAAAGTGGTAGGTTAGCTCAGCTGGTTAGAGCGTGGTGCTAATAACGCCAAGGTCGTGGGTTCGATCCCCGTACTGGCCAAAGTTTTACCCTTTAAGGCCTCAGAGGCATTTCAGGATTCTGCTTAGTCTCACAGACACGAATGCTGCAGGATTCCTGTGAAAAGGCAGCTGAAATTGTTCAGTTGGGAAAGCGTTAAACTGAAGATCTAAAGGTCCCTGGTTCGATCCTGGGATTCGGCAAAACAGTGATGTTGTTCTATTTTGTGCACAAGGGTCAGGTGACTGAAAGTCACCCAAAAAGCCTAGCTGCTTCACCCTTAAGTCCACCTGCTTCCACTTGACCAAAACACTATCTTCCTCCCAGATGGTCACGTTGCTTCTGGCGATGATTCCAATGGCCTGATCGACAGCACTCTATAATGCTATGTATTTAGCGCTTTGATGTCCCACTGCGGACACGCTGCTGAATAAAAGAAAACTGTGACTTGATAGGGCTTCTGAAGGGTTGCAATGATATGTACTACACAGAAACCGGCAAAGCTGACGTAAGTAGTTTCGCTTTAAACCCTCAAGGTGCCACCAGCTTTGCAATAAAAGCCAATGTAAAAAGGCATGAAAACAGAGGTGGAGAATGCAGTCATTGTTCCCGCTACCTCTCCCATGCAAAGCGAGCGCTTAACCATGAGCTAATTTCCCTCAAAGCAATCAATAATTGGCGATTTTCGACGTGGTCAAAATAGAAAAAAAAGATCACATTTGCTCTGTGGTGGCCTCTTTGCCCTGCCTGCCGTTTAGTCATCGAAATGCCTGGAATAGTGCGCTTTTCTTTTGAAGGCCCTACCTGGTCCTGCTCCAGTAAACGTGTGAGGAGCCCTGCATGCCGAATGACGAGTTACTCAGAAATCAATGCACATTGGCACTGCCTTGTATTGACATTCTGCTACTTTCTGGCAAAGCCGTTTTCTTTTTTTTTTTTTTCTTTTTTACATTATTTTCTCTTTGGCCCGGGCAGCACCAAGCAGGAGACTTGAGGTTCCATGGTGTAATGGCTAGCACTCTGGACTCTGAATCCAGCGATCCGAGTTCAAATCTCGGTGGAACCTTGTTTTTTTACCAGCACCGCACAAAAAAAGCTGGAATAGCATTCTTATCTCTTGAAGAAAATGACAGTTACTCTGAGCTTTTTAGCAAACATGGCAGAAAGTGGCCGGTTAGCTCAGCTGGTTAGAGCGTGGTGCTAATAACGCCAAGGTCGCGGGTTCGATCCCCGTACTGGCCAAAGTTTTACCCTTTAAGGCCTCAGAGGCATTTCAGGATTCTGCTTAGTCTCACAGACACGAATGCTGCAGGATTCTTGTGAAAAGCCAGCTGAAATTGTTCAGTTGGGAGAGCGTTAAACTGAAGATCTAAAGGTCCCTGGTTCGATCTTGGGTTTAGGCAAAACAGTGATGTTGTTCTATTTTGTGCACAAGGGTCAGGTGACTGAAAGTCACCCAAAAAGCCTAGCTGCTTCACCCTTAAGTCCACCTGCTTCCACTTGACCAAAACACTATCTTCCTCCCAGATGGTCACGTTGCTTCTGGCGATGATTCCAATGGCCTGATCGACAGCACTCTATAATGCTATGTATTTAGCGCTTTGATGTCCCACTGCGGACACGCTGCTGAATAAAAGAAAACTGTGACTTGATAGGGCTTCTGAAGGGTTGCAATGATATGTACTACACAGAAACCGGCAAAGCTGACGTAAGTAGTTTCGCTTTAAACCCTCAAGGTGCCACCAGCTTTGCAATAAAAGCCAATGTAAAAAGGCATGAAAACAGAGGTGGAGAATGCAGTCATTGTTCCCGCTACCTCTCCCATGCAAAGCGAGCGCTTAACCATGAGCTAATTTCCCTCAAAGCAATCAATAATTTGCGATTTTCGATGTGGTCAAAATAGAAAAAAAAGATCACATTTGCTCTGTGGTGGCCTCTTTGCCCTGCCTGCCGTTTAGTCGTCGAAATGCCTGGAATAGTGCGCTTTTCTTTTGAAGGCCCTACCTGGTCCTGCTCCAGTAAACGTGTGAGGAGCCCTGCATGCCGAATGACGAGTTACTCAGAAATCAATGCACATTGGCACTGCCTTGTATTGACATTCTGCTACTTTCTGTCAAGGCCGTTTTCTTTTTTTTTTTTTTGTTTTTACATTATTTTCTCTTTGGCCCGGGCAGCACCAAGCAGGAGACTTGAGGTTCCATGGTGTAATGGTTAGCACTCTGGACTCTGAATCCAGCGATCCGAGTTCAAATCTCGGTGGAACCTTGTTTTTTTACCAGCACCGCACAAAAAAAGCTGGAATAGCATTCTTATCTCTTGAAGAAAATGACAGTTACTCTGAGCTTTTTAGCAAACACGGCAGAAAGTGGCCGGTTAGCTCAGCTGGTTAGAGCGTGGTGCTAATAACGCCAAGGTCGCGGGTTCGATCCCCGTACTGGCCAAAGTTTTACCCTTTAAGGCCTCAGAGGCATTTCAGGATTCTGCTTAGTCTCACAGACACGAATGCTGCAGGATTCTTGTGAAAAGCCAGCTGAAATTGTTCAGTTGGGAGAGCGTTAAACTGAAGATCTAAAGGTCCCTGGTTCGATCTTGGGTTTAGGCAAAACAGTGATGTTGTTCTATTTTGTGCACAAGGGTCAGGTGACTGAAAGTCACCCAAAAAGCCTAGCTGCTTCACCCTTAAGTCCACCTGCTTCCACTTGACCAAAACACTATCTTCCTCCCAGATGGTCACGTTGCTTCTGGCGATGATTCCAATGGCCTGATCGACAGCACTCTATAATGCTATGTATTTAGCGCTTTGATGTCCCACTGCGGACACACTGCTGAATAAAAGAAAACTGTGACTTGATAGGGCTTCTGAAGGGTTGCAATGATATGTACTACACAGAAACCGGCAAAGCTGACGTAAGTAGTTTCGCTTTAAACCCTCAAGGTGCCACCAGCTTTGCAATAAAAGCCAATGTAAAAAGGCATGAAAACAGAGGTGGAGAATGCAGTCATTGTTCCCGCTACCTCTCCCATGCAAAGCGAGCGCTTAACCATGAGCTAATTTCCCTCAAAGCAATCAATAATTTGCGATTTTCGATGTGGTCAAAATAGAAAAAAAAGATCACATTTGCTCTGTGGTGGCCTCTTTGCCCTGCCTGCCGTTTAGTCATCGAAATGCCTGGAATAGTGCGCTTTTCTTTTGAAGGCCCTACCTGGTCCTGCTCCAGTAAACGTGTGAGGAGCCCTGCATGCCGAATGACGAGTTACTCAGAAATCAATGCACATTGGCACTGCCTTGTATTGACATTCTGCTACTTTCTGGCAAGGCCGTTTTCTTTTTTTTTTGTTTTGTTTTTACATTATTTTCTCTTTGGCCCGGGCAGCACCAAGCAGGAGACTTGAGGTTCCATGGTGTAATGGTTAGCACTCTGGACTCTGAATCCAGCGATCCGAGTTCAAATCTCGGTGGAACCTTGTTTTTTTACCAGCACCGCACAAAAAAAGCTGGAATAGCATTCTTATCTCTTGAAGAAAATGACAGTTACGCTGAGCTTTTTAGCAAACATGGCAGAAAGTGGCCGGTTAGCTCAGCTGGTTAGAGCGTGGTGCTAATAACGCCAAGGTCGCGGGTTCGATCCCCGTACTGGCCAAAGTTTTACCCTTTAAGGCCTCAGAGGCATTTCAGGATTCTGCTTAGTCTCACAGACACGAATGCTGCAGGATTCTTGTGAAAAGCCAGCTGAAATTGTTCAGTTGGGAGAGTGTTAATCTGAAGTTCTAAAGATCCCTGGTTCAATCCTGGGTTTTGGCAAAACAGTGATGTTATTCTATTTTGTGCACAAGGGTCAGGTGACTGAAAGTCACCCAAAAAGCCTAGCTGCTTCACCCTTAAGTCCACCTGCTTCAACTTGACCAAAACACTATCTTCCTCCCAGATGGTCACGTTGCTTCTGGCGATGATTCCAATGGCCTGATCGACAGCACTCTATAATGCTATGTATTTAGCGCTTTGATGTCCCACTGCGGACACGCTGCTGAATAAAAGAAAACTGTGACTTGATAGGGCTTCTGAAGGGTTGCAATGATATGTACTACACAGAAACCGGCAAAGCTGACGTAAGTAGTTTCGCTTTAAACCCTCAAGGTGCCACCAGCTTTGCAATAAAAGCCAATGTAAAAAGGCATGAAAACAGAGGTGGAGAATGCAGTCATTGTTCCCGCTACCTCTCCCATGCAAAGCGACGCTTAACCATGAGCTAATTTCCCTCAAAGCAATCAATAATTGGCGATTTTCGATGTGGTCAAAATAAAAATAAAAAATCACATTTGCTCTGTGGTGGCCTCTTTGCCCTGCCTGCCGTTTAGTCATCAAAATGCCTGGAATAGTGCGCTTTTCTTTTGAAGGCCCTACCTGGTCCTGCTCCAGTAAACGTGTGAGGAGCCCTGCATGCCGAATGACGAGTTACTCAGAAATCAATGCACATTGGCACTGCCTTGTATTGACATTCTGCTACTTTCTGTCAAGGCCGTTTTCTTTTTTTTTTTTTTTGTTTTTACATTATTTTCTCTTTGGCCCGGGCAGCACCAAGCAGGAGACTTGAGGTTCCATGGTGTAATGGTTAGCACTCTGGACTCTGAATCCAGCGATCCGAGTTCAAATCTCGATGGGACCTTGTTTTTTTACCAGCACCACACCAAAAAAGCTGGAATAGCATTCTAATCTCTTGAAGAAAATGACAGTTACTCTGAGCTTTTTAGCAAACATGGCAGAAAGTGGTAGGTTAGCTCAGCTGGTTAGAGCGTGGTGCTAATAACGCCAAGGTCGTGGGTTCGATCCCCGTACTGGCCAAAGTTTTACCCTTTAAGGCCTCAGAGGCATTTCAGGATTCTGCTTAGTCTCACAGACACGAATGCTGCAGGATTCCTGTGAAAAGGCAGCTGAAATTGTTCAGTTGGGAAAGCGATAAACTGAAGATCTAAAGGTCCCTGGTTCGATCCTGGGATTCGGCAAAACAGTGATGTTGTTCTATTTTGTGCACAAGGGTCAGGTGACTGAAAGTCACCCAAAAAGCCTAGCTGCTTCACCCTTAAGTCCACCTGCTTCCACTTGACCAAAACACTATCTTCCTCCCAGATGGTCACGTTGCTTCTGGCGATGATTCCAATGGCCTGATCGACAGCACTCTATAATGCTATGTATTTAGCGCTTTGATGTCCCACTGCGGACACGCTGCTGAATAAAAGAAAACTGTGACTTGATAGGGCTTCTGAAGGGTTGCAATGATATGTACTACACAGAAACCGGCAAAGCTGACGTAAGTAGTTTCGCTTTAAACCCTCAAGGTGCCACCAGCTTTGCAATAAAAGCCAATGTAAAAAGGCATGAAAACAGAGGTGGAGAATGCAGTCATTGTTCCCGCTACCTCTCCCATGCAAAGCGAGCGCTTAACCATGAGCTAATTTCCCTCAAAGCAATCAATAATTGGCGATTTTCGACGTGGTCAAAATAGAAAAAAAAGATCACATTTGCTCTGTGGTGGCCTCTTTGCCCTGCCTGCCGTTTAGTCATCAAAATGCCTGGAATAGTGCGCTTTTCTTTTGAAGGCCCTACCTGGTCCTGCTCCAGTAAACGTGTGAGGAGCCCTGCATGCCGAATGACGAGTTACTCAGAAATCAATGCACATTGGCACTGCCTTGTATTGACATTCTGCTACTTTCTGGCAAGGCCGTTTTCTTTTTTTTTTTTTTACATTATTTTCTCTTTGGCCCGGGCAGCACCAAGCAGGAGACTTGAGGTTCCATGGTGTAATGGTTAGCACTCTGGACTCTGAATCCAGCGATCTGAGTTCAAAACTTGGTGGAACCTTGTTTTTTTACCAGCACCGCACAAAAAAAGCTGGAATAGCATTCTTATCTCTTGAAGAAAATGACAGTTACTCTGAGCTTTTTAGCAAACATGGCAGAAAGTGGCCGGTTAGCTCAGCTGGTTAGAGCGTGGTGCTAATAACGCCAAGGTCGCGGGTTCGATCCCCGTACTGGCCAGACTTCTACCCTTCAAGGCCTCAGAAGCATTTCAGGATTCTGCTTAGTCTCACAGACATGAATGCTGCAGGATTCTTGTGGAAAGGCAGCCGAAATTGCTCAGTTGGGAGAGTGTTAAACTGAAGATCTAAAGGTCCCTGGTTCGATCCTGGGATTCGGCAAAACAGTGATGTTGTTCTATTTTGTGCACAAGGGTCAGGTGACTGAAAGTCACCCAAAAAGCCTAGCTGCTTCACCCTTAAGTCCACCTGCTTCCACTTGACCAAAACACTATCTTCCTCCCAGATGGTCACGTTGCTTCTGGCGATGATTCCAATGGCCTGATCGACAGCACTCTATAATGCTATGTATTTAGCGCTTTGATGTCCCACTGCGGACACACTGCTGAATAAAAGAAAACTGTGACTTGATAGGGCTTCTGAAGGGTTGCAATGATATGTACTACACAGAAACCGGCAAAGCTGACGTAAGTAGTTTCGCTTTAAACCCTCAAGGTGCCACCAGCTTTGCAATAAAAGCCAATGTAAAAAGGCATGAAAACAGAGGTGGAGAATGCAGTCATTGTTCCCGCTACCTCTCCCATGCAAAGCGAGCGCTTAACCATGAGCTAATTCCCCTCAAAGCAATCAATAATTGGCGATTTTCTACGTGGTCAAAATAGAAAAAAAGATCACATTTGCTCTGTGGTGGCCTCTTTGCCCTGCCTGCCGTTTAGTCGTCAAAATGCCTGGAATAGTGTGCTTTTCTTTTGAAGGCCCTACCTGGTCCTGCTCCAGTAAACGTGTGAGAAGCCCTGCATGCCGAATGACGAGTTACTCAGAAATCAATGCACATTGGCACTGCCTTGTATTGACATTCTGCTACTTTCTGTCAAGGCCGTTTTCTTTTTTTTTTTTTTGTTTTTACATTATTTTCTCTTTGGCCCGGGCAGCACCAAGCAGATGAATTGAGGTTCATGGTGTAATGGTTAGCACTCTGGACTCTGAATCCAGCGATCCGAGTTCAAATCTTGATGGGACCTTGTTTTTTTACCAGCACCGCACAAAAAAAGCTGGAATAGCATTCTTATCTCTTGAAGAAAATGACAGTTACGCTGAGCTTTTTAGCAAACATGGCAGAAAGTGGCCGGTTAGCTCAGCTGGTTAGAGCGTGGTGCTAATAACGCCAAGGTCGCGGGTTCGATCCCCGTACTGGCCAAAGTTTTACTCTTTAAGGCCTCAGAGGCATTTCAGGATTCTGCTTAGCCTCACAGACACGAATGCTGCAGGATTCTTGTGAAAAGGCAGCTGAAATTGTTCAGTTGGGAGAGTGTTAATCTGAAGTTCTAAAGATCCCTGGTTCAATCCTGGGTTTCGGCAAAACAGTGATGTTATTCTATTTTGTGCACAAGGGTCAGGTGACTGAAAGTCACCCAAAAAGCCTAGCTGCTTCACCCTTAAGTCCACCTGCTTCCACTTGACCAAAACACTATCTTCCTCCCAGATGGTCACGTTGCTTCTGGCGATGATTCCAATGGCCTGATCGACAGCACTCTATAATGCTATGTATTTAGCGCTTTGATGTCCCACTGCGGACACGCTGCTGAATAAAAGAAAACTGTGACTTGATAGGGCTTCTAAAGGGTTGCAATGATATGTACTACACAGAAACCGGCAAAGCTGACGTAAGTAGTTTCGCTTTAAACCCTCAAGGTGCCACCAGCTTTGCAATAAAAGCCAATGTAAAAAGGCATGAAAACAGAGGTGGAGAATGCAGTCATTGTTCCCGCTACCTCTCCCATGCAAAGCGAGCGCTTAACCATGAGCTAATTCCCCTCAAAGCAATCAATAATTGGAGATTTTCTACGTGGTCAAAATAGAAAAAAAGATCACATTTGCTCTGTGGTGGCCTCTTTGCCCTGCCTGCCGTTTAGTCGTCAAAATGCCTGGAATAGTGCGCTTTTCTTTTGAAGGCCCTACCTGGTCCTGCTCCAGTAAACGTGTGAGGAGCCCTGCATGCCGAATGACGAGTTACTCAGAAATCAATGCACATTGGCACTGCCTTGTATTGACATTCTGCTACTTTCTGTCAAGGCCGTTTTCTTTTTTTTTTTTGTTTTTACATTATTTTCTCTTTGGCCCGGGCAGCACCAAGCAGATGACTTGAGGTTCATGGTGTAATGGTTAGCACTCTGAATCCAGCGATCCGAGTTCAAATCTCGGTGGAACCTTGTTTTTTTACCAGCACCGCACAAAAAAAGCTGGAATAGCATTCTTATCTCTTGAAGAAAATGACAGTTACTCTGAGCTTTTTAGCAAACATGGCAGAAAGTGGCCGGTTAGCTCAGCTAGTTAGAGCGTGGTGCTAATAACGCCAAGGTCGCGGGTTCGATCCCCGTACTGGCCAAAGTTTTACCCTTTAGGCCTCAGAGGCATTTCAGGATTCTGCTTAGTCTCACAGACACGAATGCTGCAGGATTCTTGTGAAAAGGCAGCTGAAATTGTTCAGTTGGGAGAGCGTTAAACTGAAGATCTAAAGGTCCCTGGTTCGATCTTGGGTTTAGGCAAAACAGTGATGTTGTTCTATTTTGTGCACAAGGGTCAGGTGACTGAAAGTCACCCAAAAAGCCTAGCTGCTTCACCCTTAAGTCCACCTGCTTCCACTTGACCAAAACACTATCTTCCTCCCAGATGGTCACGTTGCTTCTGGCGATGATTCCAATGGCCTGATCGACAGCACTCTATAATGCTATGTATTTAGCGCTTTGATGTCCCACTGCGGACACACTGCTGAATAAAAGAAAACTGTGACTTGATAGGGCTTCTGAAGGGTTGCAATGATATGTACTACACAGAAACCGGCAAAGCTGACGTAAGTAGTTTCGCTTTAAACCCTCAAGGTGCCACCAGCTTTGCAATAAAAGCCAATGTAAAAAGGCATGAAAACAGAGGTGGAGAATGCAGTCATTGTTCCCGCTACCTCTCCCATGCAAAGCGAGCACTTAACCATGAGCTAATTTCCCTCAAAGCAATCAATAATTGGCGATTTTCGATGTGGTCAAAATAGAAAAAAAAGATCACATTTGCTCTGTGGTGGCCTCTTTGCCCTGCCTGCCGTTTAGTCGTCGAAATGCCTGGAATAGTGCGCTTTTCTTTTGAAGGCCCTACCTGGTCCTGCTCCAGTAAACGTGTGAGGAGCCCTGCATGCCGAATGACGAGTTACTCAGAAATCAATGCACATTGGCACTGCCTTGTATTGACATTCTGCTACTTTCTGGCAAGGCCGTTTTCTTTTTTTTTTGTTTTGTTTTTACATTATTTTCTCTTTGGCCCGGGCAGCACCAAGCAGGAGACTTGAGGTTCCATGGTGTAATGGTTAGCACTCTGGACTCTGAATCCAGCGATCCGAGTTCAAATCTCGATGGGACCTTGTTTTTTTACCAGCACCACACCAAAAAAGCTGGAATAGCATTCTAATCTCTTGAAGAAAATGACAGTTACTCTGAGCTTTTTAGCAAACATGGCAGAAAGTGGCCGGTTAGCTCAGCTGGTTAGAGCAAGGTGCTAATAACGCCAAGGTCGTGGGTTCGATCCCCGTACTGGCCAAAGTTTTACCCTTTAAGGCCTCAGAGGCATTTCAGGATTCTGCTTAGTCTCACAGACACGAATGCTGCAGGATTCCTGTGAAAAGGCAGCTGAAATTGTTCAGTTGGGAGAGCGTTAAACTGAAGATCTAAAGGTCCCTGGTTCGATCCTGGGATTCGGCAAAACAGTGATGTTGTTCTATTTTGTGCACAAGGGTCAGGTGACTGAAAGTCACCCAAAAAGCCTAGCTGCTTCACCCTTAAGTCCACCTGCTTCCACTTGACCAAAACACTATCTTCCTCCCAGATGGTCACGTTGCTTCTGGCGATGATTCCAATGGCCTGATCGACAGCACTCTATAATGCTATGTATTTAGCGCTTTGATGTCCCACTGCGGACACGCTGCTGAATAAAAGAAAACTGTGACTTGATAGGGCTTCTGAAGGGTTGCAATGATATGTACTACACAGAAACCGGCAAAGCTGACGTAAGTAATTTCGCTTTAAACCCTCAAGGTGCCACCAGCTTTGCAATAAAAGCCAATGTAAAAAGGCATGAAAACAGAGGTGGAGAATGCAGTCATTGTTCCCGCTACCTCTCCCATGCAAAGCGAGCGCTTAACCATGAGCTAATTTCCCTCAAAGCAATCAATAATTGGAGATTTTCTACGTGGTCAAAATAGAAAAAAAGATCACATTTGCTCTGTGGTGGCCTCTTTGCCCTGCCTGCCGTTTAGTCGTCAAAATACCTGGAATAGTGCGCTTTTCTTTTGAAGGCCCTACCTGGTCCTGCTCCAGTAAACGTGTGAGGAGCCCTGCATGCCGAATGACGAGTTACTCAGAAATCAATGCACATTGGCACTGCCTTGTATTGACATTCTGCTACTTTCTGTCAAGGCCGTTTTCTTTTTTTTTTTGTTTTTACATTATTTTCTCTTTGGCCCGGGCAGCACCAAGCAGATGACTTGAGGTTCATGGTGTAATGGTTAGCACTCTGAATCCAGCGATCCGAGTTCAAATCTCGGTGGAACCTTGTTTTTTTACCAGCACCGCACAAAAAAAGCTGGAATAGCATTCTTATCTCTTGAAGAAAATGACAGTTACTCTGAGCTTTTTAGCAAACATGGCAGAAAGTGGCCGGTTAGCTCAGCTGGTTAGAGCGTGGTGCTAATAACGCCAAGGTCGCGGGTTCGATCCCCGTACTGGCCAAAGTTTTACCCTTTAAGGCCTCAGAGGCATTTCAGGATTCTGCTTAGTCTCACAGACACGAATGCTGCAGGATTCTTGTGAAAAGGCAGCTGAAATTGTTCAGTTGGGAGAGCGTTAAACTGAAGATCTAAAGGTCCCTGGTTCGATCCTGGGATTCGGCAAAACAGTGATGTTGTTCTATTTTGTGCACAAGGGTCAGGTGACTGAAAGTCACCCAAAAAGCCTAGCTGCTTCACCCTTAAGTCCACCTGCTTCCACTTGACCAAAACACTATCTTCCTCCCAGATGGTCACGTTGCTTCTGGCAATGATTCCAATGGCCTGATCGACAGCACTCTATAATGCTATGTATTTAGCGCTTTGATGTCCCACTGCGGACACGCTGCTGAATAAAAGAAAACTGTGACTTGATAGGGCTTCTGAAGGGTTGCAATGATATGTACTACACAGAAACCGGCAAAGCTGACGTAAGTAGTTTCGCTTTAAACCCTCAAGGTGCCACCAGCTTTGCAATAAAAGCCAATGTAAAAAGGCATGAAAACAGAGGTGGAGAATGCAGTCATTGTTCCCGCTACCTCTCCCATGCAAAGCGAGCGCTTAACCATGAGCTAATTTCCCTCAAAGCAATCAATAATTGGCGATTTTCGACGTGGTCAAAATAGAAAAAAAAGATCACATTTGCTCTGTGGTGGCCTCTTTGCCCTGCCTGCCGTTTAGTCATCAAAATGCCTGGAATAGTGCGCTTTTCTTTTGAAGGCCCTACCTGGTCCTGCTCCAGTAAACGTGTGAGGAGCCCTGCATGCCGAATGACGAGTTACTCAGAAATCAATGCACATTGGCACTGCCTTGTATTGACATTCTGCTACTTTCTGGCAAAGCCGTTTTCTTTTTTTTTTTTTCTTTTTTACATTATTTTCTCTTTGGCCCGGGCAGCACCAAGCAGGAGACTTGAGGTTCCATGGTGTAATGGTTAGCACTCTGGACTCTGAATCCAGCGATCCGAGTTCAAATCTCGGTGGAACCTTGTTTTTTTACCAGCACCGCACAAAAAAAGCTGGAATAGCATTCTTATCTCTTGAAGAAAATGACAGTTACTCTGAGCTTTTTAGCAAACATGGCAGAAAGTGGCCGGTTAGCTCAGCTAGTTAGAGCGTGGTGCTAATAACGCCAAGGTCGCGGGTTCGATCCCCGTACTGGCCAAAGTTTTACCCTTTAGGCCTCAGAGGCATTTCAGGATTCTGCTTAGTCTCACAGACACGAATGCTGCAGGATTCTTGTGAAAAGGCAGCTGAAATTGTTCAGTTGGGAGAGCGTTAAACTGAAGATCTAAAGGTCCCTGGTTCGATCTTGGGTTTAGGCAAAACAGTGATGTTGTTCTATTTTGTGCACAAGGGTCAGGTGACTGAAAGTCACCCAAAAAGCCTAGCTGCTTCACCCTTAAGTCCACCTGCTTCCACTTGACCAAAACACTATCTTCCTCCCAGATGGTCACGTTGCTTCTGGCGATGATTCCAATGGCCTGATCGACAGCACTCTATAATGCTATGTATTTAGCGCTTTGATGTCCCACTGCGGACACACTGCTGAATAAAAGAAAACTGTGACTTGATAGGGCTTCTGAAGGGTTGCAATGATATGTACTACACAGAAACCGGCAAAGCTGACGTAAGTAGTTTCGCTTTAAACCCTCAAGGTGCCACCAGCTTTGCAATAAAAGCCAATGTAAAAAGGCATGAAAACAGAGGTGGAGAATGCAGTCATTGTTCCCGCTACCTCTCCCATGCAAAGCGAGCACTTAACCATGAGCTAATTTCCCTCAAAGCAATCAATAATTGGCGATTTTCGATGTGGTCAAAATAGAAAAAAAAGATCACATTTGCTCTGTGGTGGCCTCTTTGCCCTGCCTGCCGTTTAGTCGTCGAAATGCCTGGAATAGTGCGCTTTTCTTTTGAAGGCCCTACCTGGTCCTGCTCCAGTAAACGTGTGAGGAGCCCTGCATGCCGAATGACGAGTTACTCAGAAATCAATGCACATTGGCACTGCCTTGTATTGACATTCTGCTACTTTCTGGCAAGGCCGTTTTCTTTTTTTTTTGTTTTGTTTTTACATTATTTTCTCTTTGGCCCGGGCAGCACCAAGCAGGAGACTTGAGGTTCCATGGTGTAATGGTTAGCACTCTGGACTCTGAATCCAGCGATCCGAGTTCAAATCTCGATGGGACCTTGTTTTTTTACCAGCACCACACCAAAAAAGCTGGAATAGCATTCTAATCTCTTGAAGAAAATGACAGTTACTCTGAGCTTTTTAGCAAACATGGCAGAAAGTGGCCGGTTAGCTCAGCTGGTTAGAGCAAGGTGCTAATAACGCCAAGGTCGTGGGTTCGATCCCCGTACTGGCCAAAGTTTTACCCTTTAAGGCCTCAGAGGCATTTCAGGATTCTGCTTAGTCTCACAGACACGAATGCTGCAGGATTCCTGTGAAAAGGCAGCTGAAATTGTTCAGTTGGGAGAGCGTTAAACTGAAGATCTAAAGGTCCCTGGTTCGATCCTGGGATTCGGCAAAACAGTGATGTTGTTCTATTTTGTGCACAAGGGTCAGGTGACTGAAAGTCACCCAAAAAGCCTAGCTGCTTCACCCTTAAGTCCACCTGCTTCCACTTGACCAAAACACTATCTTCCTCCCAGATGGTCACGTTGCTTCTGGCGATGATTCCAATGGCCTGATCGACAGCACTCTATAATGCTATGTATTTAGCGCTTTGATGTCCCACTGCGGACACGCTGCTGAATAAAAGAAAACTGTGACTTGATAGGGCTTCTGAAGGGTTGCAATGATATGTACTACACAGAAACCGGCAAAGCTGACGTAAGTAATTTCGCTTTAAACCCTCAAGGTGCCACCAGCTTTGCAATAAAAGCCAATGTAAAAAGGCATGAAAACAGAGGTGGAGAATGCAGTCATTGTTCCCGCTACCTCTCCCATGCAAAGCGAGCGCTTAACCATGAGCTAATTTCCCTCAAAGCAATCAATAATTGGCGATTTTCGACGTGGTCAAAATAGAAAAAAAAGATCACATTTGCTCTGTGGTGGCCTCTTTGCCCTGCCTGCCGTTTAGTCATCAAAATGCCTGGAATAGTGCGCTTTTCTTTTGAAGGCCCTACCTGGTCCTGCTCCAGTAAACGTGTGAGGAGCCCTGCATGCCGAATGACGAGTTACTCAGAAATCAATGCACATTGGCACTGCCTTGTATTGACATTCTGCTACTTTCTGGCAAGGCCGTTTTCTTTTTTTTTTTTTTACATTATTTTCTCTTTGGCCCGGGCAGCACCAAGCAGGAGACTTGAGGTTCCATGGTGTAATGGTTAGCACTCTGGACTCTGAATCCAGCGATCCGAGTTCAAATCTCGGTGGAACCTTGTTTTTTTACCAGCACCGCACAAAAAAAGCTGGAATAGCATTCTTATCTCTTGAAGAAAATGGCAGTTACTCTGAGCTTTTTAGCAAACATGGCAGAAAGTGGCCGGTTAGCTCAGCTGGTTAGAGCGCGGTGCTAATAACGCCAAGGTCGCGGGTTCTATCCCCGTGCTGGACAAACTTTTACCCTTTAAGGCCTCAGAGGCATTTCAGGATTCTGCTTAGCCTCACAGACACGAATGCTGCAGGATTCTTGTGAAAAGGCAGCCGAAATTGCTCAGTTGGGAGAGCGTTAAACTGAAGTTCTAAAGGTCCCTGGTTCGATCCTGGGTTTCGGCAAAACAGTGATGTTATTCTATTTTGTGCACAAGGGTCAGGTGACTGAAAGTCACCCAAAAAGCCTAGCTGCTTCACCCTTAAGTCCACCTGCTTCCACTTGACCAAAACACTATCTTCCTCCCAGATGGTCACGTTGCTTCTGGCGATGATTCCAATGGCCTGATCGACAGCACTCTATAATGCTATGTATTTAGCGCTTTGATGTCCCACTGCGGACACGCTGCTGAATAAAAGAAAACTGTGACTTGATAGGGCTTCTGAAGGGTTGCAATGATATGTACTGCACAGAAACCGGCAAAGCTGACGTAAGTAGTTTCGCTTTAAACCCTCAAGGTGCCACCAGCTTTGCAATAAAAGCCAATGTAAAAAGGCATGAAAACAGAGGTGGAGAATGCAGTCATTGTTCCCGCTACCTCTTCCATGCAAAGCGAGCGCTTAACCATGAGCTAATTCCCCTCAAAGCAATCAATAATTGGCGATTTTCGACGTGGTCAAAATAGAAAAAAAAGATCACATTTGCTCTGTGGTGGCCTCTTTGCCCTGCCTGCCGTTTAGTCGTCAAAATGCCTGGAATAGTGCGCTTTTCTTTTGAAGGCCCTACCTGGTCCTGCTCCAGTAAACGTGTGAGGAGCCCTGCATGCCGAATGACAAGTTACTCAGAAATCAATGCACATTGGCACTGCCTTGTATTGACATTCTGCTACTTTCTGGCAAGGCCGTTTTCTTTTTTACATTATTTTCTCTTTAGCCCGAGCAGCACCAAGTAAAAGACTTGAGGTTCCATGGTGTAATGGTTAGCACTCTGGACTCTAAATCCAGCGATCCGAGTTCAAATCTTGGTGGGACGTTGTTTTTTTACCAGCACCGCACAAAAAAAGCTGGAATAGCATTCTTATCTCTTGAAGAAAATGACAGTTACTCTGAGCTTTTGAGCAAACATGGCAGAAAGTGGCCGGTTAGCTCAGCTGGTTAGAGCGAAGTGCTAATAATGCCAAGGGCGCGGGTTCGATCCCCGTACTGGCCAAACTTTTCCCCTATAAGGCCTCAGAGGCATTTCAGGATTCTGCTTAGTCTCACAGACATGAATGCTGCAGGATACTTGTCAAAAGGCAGTCGAAATAGCTCAGTTGGGAGAGTGTTAGACTGAAGATCTAAAGGTCCCTGGTTCGATCCCGGGGTTGTAAAACAGTGCTGTTGTTCTATTTTGTGCACAAGGGGTAGGTGACTGAAGGCCCTACCTGGTCCTGCTCCAGTAAACGTGTGAGAAGCCCTGCATGCCGAATGACGAGTTACTCAGAAATCAATGCACATTGCCACCGCCTTGTATTGACATTCTGCTACTTTCTGGCAAGGCCGTTTTATAATTTTTTTTTTTTTAATATGTTTTTTCTTTAGCCTGGGCAGCACCAACTGGAAGACTTTTATTAAGCTTGGCAGTAAGTGGCCGGTTAGCTCATACTGCCACCTGTAAGTCGTGGTTATTCTTGGTCACACCGGCCAATCACTTTGTGAGCTGGAACCAAGATTCACCCTATCCTTGGTTAAGGCAGCCAATCGTGTTCTGAGTTACAATGAACGCTATGGCCAATCAGAGCCCTTATACCATCCATGATTTGTACTGTAATAAAAGATTTCATTGCGGATTAATTCGGAAACCAATTGCAAAGTAAGTATTTTTTTAACAAGGTGGTTTAAATGAATAACCATTACAGTAACGTTAATTACTACAACATAATTATTATATGATTGTTATAGATGTTTTATAACGTTATTTGGTAAGATTAATGTTAGCCGACCAAGCAAACTGTACAGTTTTATTACAAACATTTTAATGCAGTTATTAATTAATTAATATGGATCATGCATGATTGCATCACTAATAATAAACCAACAATATAAGGGTCACACATCAATCCATTACTAATAATGATGTTATTATTATTAATGATGGATTAAATTGTGACCCTTATATTATTGGTTTATTATTAGTGATGCAATCATGCGTGATCCATATTGTTTTATGCTTTATGATTAGTGATGTATTATGCGTGAGCATTATTAGATTAGTTTATGATTAGTGATGTAGTGATATGTGAGCGTCATTATACTATTTGTTTATAATTAATGACTGATGAATTGAGCCTTATATTTATTATTAGTGAAGTGATTCATTAATGTGTGAGAATAATGCATGGGCATTATTGTAACTATGGTAGTAAATGACAATATAAAGTTAAGTAATGTATAATAACTGCATTAAAATGTTTGTAGTAAAACTGTACAGTGTGCTTGGTCGGCTAACATTAATCTTAACAAACAACGTCATATAACATCTATAACAATCATATAATAATTGTGTTGTTGTAATTAATGTTACTGTAATGGTTATTCATTTAAACCAACTTGTTATAAAAATACTTACTTTGTAATTGTTGTCCGAATTAATCCACAACGAAATCTGTTAATACAGTACAAATCATGAATGTTATAAGGGCTCTGATTGGCCATAGCGTTCATTGTAACTTGGAACATGATTGGCTGCCGTAACCAAGAATAGGGTGAATCTTGGTTCCAGCTCGGGACAAGATTGGCCAGCGTAACCAAGAATTTTAAAAAATCTTGGTTCTAACTCGGACCGTGATTGGCCGGTGTAACCAAGAATAACCACGAATTACAGGTGGCAGTATGCGCCACTGGCCCAGTCTGCGTCAGCAGTGCTCATTAGCATGCTGCTTGGAAAGAGGACAAGGCTCGGTCAACATGCAGTTCCTTCAACGCTTGCTGTGCTTTCTTGTCATGGCAAGTTGTGGTGTCGATAGGATGCTCTAACACAGAGCATGTGACAGTCCCTCCCAAGAAGAACTGTGATCCAGGCTCTGAGACTTTCTCTTCTCCAGGAGGAGGTTGCAAATGTTATTAAATAGTTATTTTTGTCAGAGCAGCTGCAGCACACCTGGGTGGAAGCCCACAGCTAGGCTTGATGGTCTAGCCTGGTGGTCTAGTAATTAGGATTCAGCGCTCTCACCGCCGTGGCCCGAGTTCGATTCCTGGTCAGGGAACTTCCTTTTCACCTCCATGGTGAACTTCGAGCAGTGGTGCCGATGATATCTTCGCAAAGGCAAGAAAGCGGCTCTGAGCACAAAATACATCCTTTGAGCTGGAATCAAACCTGCGACCTAAGAATTGGCCCTACAGTCCTACACTCTACCAACTGAGCTATCGAAGTCTTACATAGCAGTTCCACAACCACACCCTATAAGGTAGCTGCAGTCCGACCGCTGGCCAAAAAGGACAGGAGCAAAAGTACTTAAGCCTTCCCATACCGGGAGTCGAACCCGGGTCACCTGGGTGAAAATCAGGAATCCTGACTGCTAGACCATATGGAAATTGCCACTTTTAAAACCCAGTCTTGGCACAAACTCCAGTTCTTTCTGATCGCTGGCACGTCCCTGCTCCGCTTGAACAAGTGCCACTCATACACTTACGCATTCTCTCATACACAGTTTCTTGGTTTCCACAACCGAGAAACTTCTGATCCATAGTCATAAGCGCTATCCTTTGTGCCACTCTGTTCAGCACTTTGTTAGCACATTGCTTGAAGCAAAGACAAGGCTCTGTCAACCCGGAGTTCCTTCACCACACATTCTGCTTTGTTTTTTTATGGCAAGAGGTTGTGTGGATGGGATGTTCTTACAGGATTCCTGACAGTCCCTCCATGGAAGACCTGAGATCCAGGGTCGGAGACTCTCTCCTCTCCAAGAGGAGGTTAAAAGTATTTTGTGTCTCTGTGTCAGAGCACTTAGGTGATGCTGCAGCTCAGAGACCTACAAGTGGAGGAGATTACACTGCAAGTTGGCTGGATGACCTCTAAGGGGTCGGCAGTTATGCCACACGTAGGCTGGGTTTGCGATTGATGTAGCTGTAGTAGACATTCATAAAAATAAAAAAAATTAAAACTGGTTACTCTGAGGTTTTGTTTAGGGTTGGAGTAGGTGTAAAATTGAATAAAACATAGCGGGTTACTGTGAGGTTGGGCCTAGGGCTGGGGTAGGTGTGATTTTAATAAACTGCGATAGGTTGTATTCTGTGCCATGTACGAGACATTGAATCAATGAAACCCACATAAAGGTTTGTTACCGTGAGGTTGGATTAAGAGTTGGGGTACACTGTAAAAAATTGCTGTTAAAAAACGGTCAGATTCTACGGTAAAATAATGTTTTTTCACTAAAACAGTAATATTCTGTTAAAAACAGTGCTTTCTGGGTAACATTTTTGTTTTCGAGACAGTAACCAACAGCAGAAAACTGTGAGCTAACAGAGTTCAGATTCGATGTTTTAAAGTCTGTGTTTGAAATCACACTTTGTGTCCTTGTTCACTATTTCATACACTAGTTCACTAATATAGTTCACCTGACAGAGTTAATGAACACTAATGAGTGAATTCAGACACTGCTGAACACCTGCTGTTAATAATTACAATTACTGAAGAAAATAAACAAGAAACACAAACAGTGACTTGAGTTACAACATTAAATAAAATCAAATAAAATAAAACAGCTTCAGTCTCAGCAGAGGATCATTAAACAACTCCACAAACAACAGCAGACACACTTATTACTGACTGATTTGACGTCCATACAATTCTAATTGAGATCCAACAGAAATTAAGGTGTTTTTTGTGTCACCGTAATGGAGTGAGGGGCTGATTTAGTTGGGTTCTTCACCCTTGAACTCATTTAAGAAGACTTTTTAACTGCTGTAATACAGAATTTACAAAATGTTTGTACTATAGCAATAAAGTTGGGAAGTCAATAAATAGAGAAATCTAAGCATATATATAAATATATATAAGCATGCTTCTAAGCATATATAGCACATTACTTCATAAACTCATTCAGCAGTTGACCAAGTTGAGGCAGTTGCTTTCAGTGAGCAAAATGAGTTCACTTGAGTATTGTGTAAATCAATGTAGTCCATGTATTTTTACAGCAACATACTGTAAAATAACAGTACATTGCTGGCAACTGCAGCTGCCAGTATTTTACTGTTTTTTAACAGGACAATTTTTAACAGTGTACTTAAATGGAGGATTATAAAATTAGCCAGCGTAGTGAAGAGGTAGTATGTCGTTGAGCAATTAAGAGAAACACCTAGACAAGGTCATATGGAATCTGTTTTAGAAATTTTATTTAAGCTAAATTTTATCTGAGTTATAAACATAGATGTGACTAATTTAATTTGAATACAATTTTACAAGAAAGCAACAAACAAAGGAAGATTGTGTTTAATTTATGATTTAGAAGCAATTAAGGAGAATAGATTTTAAAGCTGAGGTTAATAGTGTATGCAGAAATATGGTCATACTGATGAAAAAATGTAAAGTGATTGATTTTTGAATCATCAGAGAGAGTGGTGTTGATTAAGCATGTTGATGAAATTTTACTTGCAGAAAAAGAATAGACACCTAATTGATTAAAATGAAATAGGTGTTATGACATTTCCATGGAAATAGATTTAAAGGAAGTAAAAATTATAGGTGATTAGATGACACACCTCAATATTAGGAAAAGTCAGATCACTAAATAAATAAGCCATTTCAAATAACTGTAAACTGGTGAATGTATAACACATGGTAATTAGACTAATATGAATTATAGACTTTAATTATATTTAGAGATATCAGAAACTGCAAGAGAAGAATGAGGGTGAGGTTATAATTGATTATCTAGATAAGGGAGAACAGGTGAATAAAAATATATCTGCTAGTCATGATTAACAGCTATAATGAATGGCTGGAGGAGTGGCCAGCAAGCAAGGAGGACAGTCAGACAGTAATGAAGTGTTTAATGAAAGACGATTTAGAAACAAATACATGTTGAGTAAGAATTAGATTGGATAATGATAAACACTGAAATAATGAATATTTGAAATTGCAGCAAGTAATGGGCCGGAAGCATGAATTTAGGGATGATGTAAGACTAATAATTACAGGGAAAGGTAGAGAAAATTGATACAAATTTAAACACAATTGGCAAAATTCTGTGCACAGACCAAACTGAATTGGATAAAAATCATGTTGAGGGGTATTAGTTTGTTATGGAACAAAACAATGGAATTAATGACTTTTGCATTGTTTACAGGACTGCAGTTTTGGGGACCTGGTGCAGCTTGGACGTGCAGTAGCTTACTTATGTAGAGATTAGAATATGACAAATTAACAACTTTACTTCAGACTTTTCTTTTTTTTTTTTTTTTTTTTTTTTTTTTTTTTTTATTGGAAGAATATGTACAATTACAGAATGTTTGCAAATATATAAAAAAAGATCCTCCACATTTTACTTATGCAAAAAATAAATAAAAAAAATTTAAAAGAAATTATAACAAAAAATTTCCTTCTATAATTATTGGGTACAAGTGATTATATTACAACTACATGTCCGTATGTATATATACACACACATACACATATATACACACACACATACAATTTTCCCCCTTGGTCTACTAACACAATTTACAGAGTCTACATATGAATATGTAAACCATTATCTGAATTGACGGAGGAAAAAACTTATCATTACAGAAGGAAAAAACGAACAAAATATATATGCACTCAAACAAAATAGATCACAGTATGCAAACGAAAATAATACCCTATAATACCCCCCCACCCCCACCCCCCGTCAGTTTCCGTCTGTAGTGCACACCCTTAAGAAAGATTACTGAAAATGGGAGCTGCCATATGATTTAACAATATCCCCATCAAACAACTGTTCCATTTCTCCCTTCCAAGTACCTTATGAAAGGTTCCCATATTTTTAAAAAATTAGGCTTTTTATTCTGTAAATGGTACCGTATTCTTTCTAAATGGAGTGTGTTTGTGAGTTCACTGAGCCATAATTTGAAAGAGGGAGGAAGTTTATTTTTCCAGAATGTCAGAATAAGTTTTTTGGCTGTTAAAAGGCCATAAGAAATTATTTGTTGCTGAGACTTGGACAATCCAAGCTCGTGCTTTGAAACCCCAAACACAATTAAAAATTCATCTGGATCAATAGTTTGCCCTGTGATTTCAGAAAAAACTTTAAATATTTTGCACCAAAAGTCCTGTAAGCTAGAACATAAGGCATAACTATGAAGCAGCGATGCGTCAGATATTTTGCATTTGTCACATTTTGGAGAGATGCTTTGAAAAATTTTAGAAAGCTTTGTTTTTGAGTAGTGCAATCTATGTAGAATTTTGAATTGGATAAGTTGGTGTCTGGAGTTTATGGAGCAGTTATGTATTTCTTCCAGACACTCTGTCCATGTTTTATTAGGAATCTCTGATCCTAGCTCGTCTTCCCAAAGTTTTTTGATCGTGGATGTTGTGGGCGATTGGTGCGTTTGAAGGGTGTTATATATGCGGGAAATCATTTTCTCCATACCAAAATGGTCCTTCAGACAAATGTCAAGACAGGAAGGATTGATTGTTGTGGATTTCAAGTAAGAGTGTACATAGTTCCTGACTTGCAAGAACCTAAAAAAATTACTTCTGTGAAGCTTATATTTTTCTTGGATTTCTTGAAAGGTGGCGAAAGCACCATTCTGGTAAAGATCACTAACTGTGTAAATTCCTGCATCTTTCCATTGTGAAAACCCTTTATCTAGTGTAGAAGGTATAAAGGAGGGGTTACCGGCTATTGGCATTGATAAAGATAGTGGTTCCACCTTAAAATGAGATTGGATTTGTCTCCAGGTGCGAATAACACTGTTAATAACAGGGTTGTTTCTATAAATTTCTTTTTTAGATCTTATTGGTGAAAGAATGACAGCACCAAGATCGTAAGGGGTACATTCATCCTGTTCTATCCCGAGCCAATCCAGCTGTCTAGAGTTATCATGTAGTATTATTGATATAACTCTGAGATTAGCTGCCCAGTAATAACAGCGGAAGTTTGGGAAGGCCAGACCCCCCACATTTCTAGCTTTGGAAAGGTGCACTTGTTTAATTCTGTGATTTTTGTAATTCCAAATAAAGGGCAAAGTAATTTTGTCAAGTTGTATAAAAAAAGATTTAGGGATAAACACTGGTATGTTTTGAAACAAATATAGTAGTTGTGGCAGGAAAATCATCTTAATGGCATTTATTTTACCTATTAATGAGAGGGGGAGGGTCCTCCAGAACTGAATATTTGATTTTAATTTTTCTAAGAGAGGAGTAAAGTTAGCTTCTTTTAAAAAGCTAAACTTCTTTGTCACGGTTATTCCTAAATAAGTAATTCTATCGATGGCTAATTTAAAACGAAGTGGGTAGATTTGTGAGAGGTCCTTAAGACCGACTGGCATGAGTTCACTTTTATTTAAATTAATTTTATAACCTGAGAATGAGCCAAATTCTTCAATAACTTTTAGTAAAGTTGGAATACTATTTGCAGGTTTTGTTACATATAAAAGAACATCATCAGCATACAATGAGATTTTGTTCGTTGTGTTTTTAGTGTTAAGTCCATAAATTCTCTCGTTCGTTCGAATTCTTTCCGCTAGGGGTTCAATGGCCAGGGCAAAAAGAAGCGGGGAGAGTGGGCAGCCTTGACGTGTACCCCTAAATAAATCAAAAGGATGCGACAAAGTTCTGTTTGTGAGTATTCGTGCCCTAGAGTTTTTATATAAAGTTTTTAGCCAAGAAATGAATCTTTCCCCCAGTTGAAATTTATGTAAAAGGGCAAATAGGTAAGGCCATTCTACCCGGTCAAAGGCCTTTTCGGCATCTAAGGACAAGATCACTAGGTCAGACCGGTCTGTTTGGGAGGAGTATAGTATATTAAACAATCGACGTAGATTGTTAAAAGAGTTACGGCCTGGGACAAAGCCAGTCTGGTCAGGTTTCACTAGTTTTCCTACCAATGTGTTCATTCTGATAGCTATTGTTTTGGCTAATATTTTTTGATCCACATTAATGAGGGATATTGGCCTATACCCCTCAACCTCTTCAGGATCTTTTCCTTTTTTAGGTATAACTGTAATTACTGCTTCATTAAATGACTGGGGTAGTTGTCCCTCCTCCAGAGCTGAGGAAAACATATCAAGCATATAAGGTGTTAACAAATTGTTTAATAATTTATATACCTCACAAGGGATTCCATCAGGGCCGGGGGCTTTACCTCCTTTAAGTGACTTTATTGTATTCTTTATTTCATCTAAAGTAAAATCTGCTTCTAGAAATTCTCTATCCTTTTGATCTAGCGTTGGTAAATTACAGCTGTTTAAGAATGTTTCTACAGCCTTGGGATCCTTGTAATCACTTGAATATAGAGATTCATAATATTGTTTAAAACGATTATTAATGTCTTTGGGGGATAATGCGTAAGTCCCAGATTTTGATTTAATTCGATGTATTGCACGGTCATTTTCAAGCTTTCGTAGCTGTCTAGATAACAATTTATGTGGCTTATCACCAAACTCAAAAAATTTTTGTCTCATAAACATTATAGAATTTGAAAGCTTTTCAGATATTAATTTGTTATAGTGATATCTCAGTTTTAATATTTCTTTATATAGATCTAAAGAAGGCGTAATAGCATTCTGCTCATCCAGTTGTTTAATTTGTTTTTCCAAATCTATTAAGGTAGCTTTGTTTTTCTTATTCTTTGCCCCTTTAAATGATATAAAACAGCCTCTTAGATATGCTTTAAAAGTGTCCCACAGAAGTGAAGGAGAGATGTTTGGTTGGTTATTAGTTTCGAAAAATATTTTAAGTTGTGTTTGTAAATACTCACAGAATTTTTCATCCTTAAGTAGATAGGGGTCTGCCCGCCACAATGGTTGAGTATTACCAATTTCTGACAATTTCAGGGCAAATGTAATTGGGCTATGATCTGAGATCAGAATATTATGATAGGTGGCCTTAAAAGTGAACGGAATTAGTTTTAAATCTACCAAAAAATAGTCTATTCGGGTGTAAACATTATGAACTTGTGAGTGGAAGGAGTAATCTCTTCCAGTTGGGTTTGCTAACCTCCACACATCATTGATATTATAATTTTTAATATATGTTTTGAGCAGTTCTCTAGATTTGGATGGGGGAGCACGCTGAGTTGACGATCTGTCTAAATATGGATCTAAAACACAATTGAAATCTCCCCCTATAATTAAATTTGTGGATGAGATATCAGTGATGCGAGAAAACACATTTTGAAAGAAGCACGGATTATCAAAATTTGGTCCATAAATGTTAACCAAGGTTATTGGTGTTGAGAATATTTCTCCTGTAACAATGATAAATCTTCCCTCCTTATCAGTAATTGTGGATCTATGTTTAAATGGAACCCCCTTTCTTATTAAGATTGCAGTACCCCTGGCCTTAGATGAAAAGGAAGAAAAAAAAGACTGACTTATCCACCTGGCTCTTAGCATCGGATGTAGATCCTTTTTAAAATGTGTCTCTTGTAGGAATATAATGTCTGTGTTCATAGATTTTAAATGACAAAGCACTTTACTACGTTTAATAGGATTATTTAAGCCCTTAACGTTCCAGGAGGCAAAATTCAGAGCTCCCACTCCCTTATCTGGCTTCATACTCAGAGCAGCTGCCATCCCATCAAGTATCTATTATTGTACCTATTTCCCCAAGTATGCACTCCCAGACGGAACCCGATTTGCCATCCCCTCCCAAAGAGAACACTTAAAATAATATAAAAAAACAAAACAAGAACATACCTGAAAATCCAGGTTTGAGTATACATCAAACAGAATTTAGTAAAATAAACTTGGTATAAGACACGCCCAACTGGCCTTAGCTGACTAACAGGAGCTTAAGTGAACAGTTCCTTTGGTTATAATAAATGTTCGTCTGCACACGCAAACAGCTCGATTTTTAAAAGTCCATAAAGCGAAGCGTATAAACCTTGTGAAAAAAGATTGCGTATATAAAGTATGTTAAAGGTAGAAAAGTACAGCGTTATCGATCAGCCTTGCACTGATTGCACAGTCTCCAAGGATGTTACGGTACGTTACCCTCACCAAAATGCCGTTCTGCGTATTCAATCGCTTTGGCAGGGTCGGTAAAGTGTTTTTCTTCTCCATTGTGTGTGACCCGTAGTTTCGCTGGGTACAGAAATCCGAAACGGACGCCTGGTTGATCTCGCAGTAAATTTTTCGCTTTGTTGAAACGGGCACGCTGTTTCAGTATGGCTGGTGGGAGGTCAGGAAATATTAGAAGCTTTTCTCCCCTGAAAGTGATGATTTTTAGCTGTGCTGCTTTTCGGATGATGTCTTGCCATTCGTGACAATAATGCATCTTGACGACAAATGCCCGGGGATATGGAGTGTTATCGGAGCGATTCCTCAGGGATCTGTGAGCACGGTCGATCAAAGGCAGAGTTTCCAGAGAGAGCGCGTTCTTCAACAGGTGCGCGATAAAGTCCGTTGTTTTGTGCCCATCCTCTTCTCCTTCTTTAACATTAAGGATTCGCAAATTTTGCCTTCTACTGCGACTTTCCAGATCCGTACATTTTTCCGTAAGCTGTGTCAAGCTGCTTGTTAACCTTTCGACCTCTTTTTGTAATTGGGAAACCGCGTCGGAAGAAAAAGTTGCGCTGTGTTCAAGTTCAGCGATTGTTTTAGCTTGCTCGCTCATAGTATCTTTCATGGTGGAGATTGAGACATCCACTTCTTTCTTTATAGCCGTCAATTCTGCTCTGATAGAGATCGAGAACTGATCGATTTTTTTGTCGATAGCCTCGACTATTTCTGACTTGAATAGTACGAAGTTTGATTGTAGCTTAGCAATCCCTTCTAGAACTGCGTTGTTAGCCTCGGTGCTAATCTCATCGCTGCGATGAACTTGTATGTCCCTCGGGGTTTCGGTCGTCTGCTCTGTATTTTTTTTATTCCTGTTTGGCATCTTAGTCGAATATATCAAACACAGCTGTGTTGCAATAAAGTATTAGATAGTTTAGCTCGCAAATATCTTAAAAGTTGTGGAGCTGTTTTCACATGCGTCTTGCACTCACATGGCGTCACCCGGAAGTCTACTTCAGACTTTTCTAAACAGGTTGCTGAAGGTGTGAGGCTGGCCGGAGTAACTTGAAAGTTAACATAGGGGTGTAAAAACGGCCTGGAGCTAGGCCCAGGCCGAAAGGGGGATAAAACACAAAAAGGGGATATCTGATATCTAATTGGAGTGTGTAAGCATGTATTGGTGTGGGAGCTGAACACGCTGCACCACCAATGCATGAGGCCAACTGTATATTAGATACAGGCCAACACAAAAAGGGGAACCGAAAACCACATTAAATTCTAAAATAGAAAGAGAAAATAAGACTGATTTACTAGCATATGACAATCTGACAGAAAGTGTGTGATTAAGTGTGTATGGATGTTTCCCAGAGATGGGTTGCAGCTGGAAGGGCATCCGCTGTGTAAAACATATGTTGGATAAGTTGGCGGTTCATTTCACTGACAGTGGGGACCCCAAATTAATAAAGGGACTAAGCTTTAAAAAAAAATTAATGAATGAATGAATTGGACAAATTAGACTGGAGAAATTTTTGAAAAATTTAATAAAACACAATCACATTTTAAAATTATTTTATTTTACACACATTAGTTTTTTGATTTTTAAAAAAAATATATTTTTATACACACATTATTTTTTTATCTTCTATGTGAAGACATTTTTAATGATTTTTTATCTTTTATTTTAAGAAATTTTTATGCTTTTTATCTTTTATTTTAATGCCTTTCTAATGCTTTTTAAATCTCTTATTTTAAGACATTTGTATGTTTTTTCATAATCTTTTATTCTAAGACATTCAATGTTTTTTTTAATCTTTTATTTTAAGAGGCTTTTTGAATCTTTTATTTTAAGACATTTTAACGATTATTTAGTTTTAAACACATCATTATGAGTTTAAGATTCTTTTATTTGAAGACAATTTTAGGATTTTTTATTTGAACACATTTTTGAAGATTATTTTAGTTTAAGCTATTGTTGTTTTTAAATATTTCATTTAAAGACATTTTAAGATTTTTATTTTCAGCCATGGTTGTTTTTGAACCTTTTATTTAAAGAGATTCTTAAGATTTTTATTTTATTTTAATCACATTGTTGTGTTTTTGATTTTGCCATTTTAAGACATTGAGAGAAAAAAATATGTTTGAATTTTGGTTTTAATAATTTGGTGACAAGTTTGAGTTAATTTAATAACATTGTTACGATTAAGCTCTGAATCTTTCATTTTAATAATTGTTTAGTTTAATCCTACTTTGAAGCTGTTTTCATCCTAAATCTCAATTGTAATTTTGGTTCGATAATGAATTTAAAATGTTGAAATTCAGTTTGAACTATTCATGGGGATTATAATTTTGTATTAGTGAATTTCTAATTCCAATCACAAGTGTTTTCACAAGTTTTGATCTTTGATCTTATTATACAGAGGGATTTTTAATTAGAGCATATCTTTATGGGTGTGAATTTTCTTTTAATCAGATTTTTGTTTTTTTTTATGTTGGAGTTTTAAAATTTTATTTACATTTTTATTATTGTGATTCTTATTCTAATTTTGGTGGGGAAGAAGAAAACAAATTACCTTTATTGATAAAGTATATAAGAATGGAAAATTTTAATTATGGGATAATTGGAAGTTAATAAGAGTATTGGGAGTATAAGCCTGAATATAGCAAGTATAATCCTTATTAAAAGAAGATATCGGAGTGACTTCAAGAGGGAAGAGACTGCACCACCGAAGAGGAGAACCAAGAGTGTGAAAATTATAAACTGAATCCAGAAAAGTTAAAGAAATTGAGTTAAAAGGGGTTTTGGGCATTATCTAACATAATGAATAAGCACTATGATGTTAATGATTATTTTGAATGAGAGGGAAAACCAAGATTTAGGAAAACGCCTGTTGTAATGACAATTGGAATTTTTTGTGGGGATTTGATTATCTGTTTTTGTCTGCTCCAGAGAGGAGCAGAAAAGGGGAATTGTTGGAGAAAAATAATTTATTTTCATTACTTTTGTGTTTTTTATTAGGAAAATGTTTAGACTAACAACAGATTAATCAATCTTTTCTATTGTATTATAAAACATCTTGACCAGACAAACTTCCTCTTTTTTACTGTGCTGCATACTTTTTAGAAGAACTGCTGACAAGTGGAAACAGCAGAATAAGAATAAATTTAGGTTTGTTCCAGAAGTCTAGACATGTCACAAGTTGTCATGATGCTTGATCAAAAGTACTGTCTTAGAATGACATGTAGTGGAATGTCCTGGGATGCCGTTGATTTTTAAGGCAATGGGATTCGCAGGACTTTTCGTCAAATCCTCGCACAACGTTAATTCATGACATTTGACAGATCCACGCCGAACGTCAAGCGACAACGTGATAGGAATGGGAGCATCTTAACATCATTGCTTCAGACTCAGGAAATGTTCTTGGAACTTCACACAGCCAGGCCTCCAGAGGAGCTATAGCTTTTTTTGCCCCGGGGAAGCATGATCCACACGGAAGGGAATAAGAAATGCTGCCCAGTCATCTAAGCGCTTCCAAGTGCCAAAAGGTAGCACTTTGCCCCCTCTGAGGCTCAAACGCACAACCTGCAGATTATTAGACTGACGCGCTGCCTACGGCGCCAACGAGGCAGACTGATGGACCTGGGCAAACTGTGAAATACCAGCTTCCATGTCACGGTGCTTCGGTGTGGATACTAGGAGACAGCCCGGGATAAGCAGAGATGTCAGGATGACCAAGCGGTCTAAGGTGCTGCGTACAGATCGCAGTCTCCCCTGGAGGCGTGGGTTCAAATCTCACTTTCGACAAACCTAATCTTTGGCTATGAGTTCAGGCTAAAGTCTTTAACTCTCTGCCACCTTGTCAGAGTGATACAGTAACACTGACAAAGCACCGCTTCAATCTCTTTGCGCCAAAGTTTATGCAGCCTAGCAGTGTCCCTGGCAGCCTTAATGGGCTCTTTAGACTGTAGGTTTAAAGGCGTTTGCGATCAAGGTATTGTCCACAAAAACTCGGAAAAGCATGTGAACAAAACAATGGACGAGGGCTTTAATGCAAGTGAACCAAAAGGGGATCAAAAGTACTGTCTTGGAATGCCATGTAGTGGAATGTCCTTGGATGCCGTTAATATCTAAGGCAATGGGATTCGCAGGACTTTTCGTCAAATCCTCGTACAACGTTAATTTATGACATTTGACAGATCCACGCCGAACGTCAAGCGACAACGTGATAGGAAAGGGAGCATCTTACCATCATTGCTTCAGACTCAGGAAATGTTCTTGGAACTTCACACCGCCAGGCCTCCAGAGGAGCTGTAGCTTTTTTTGCCCCGGGGAAGCATGATCCACACGGAAGGGAATAAAAAATGCTGCCCAGTCATCTAAGCGCTTCCAAGTGCCAAAAAGTAGCACCTTGCCCCGTGTGAGGCTCGAATTCACAACCTTCAGATTATGAGACTAACGCGCTGCCTAATGCGCCAACGAGGCAGACTATTGGACCTGGGCAAACTGTGAAAGACCAGCTTTCATGTCACGGTGCTTCGGTGTGGATGCTAGAAGACAGCTCAGGTTGAGCAGCGATGTCAGGATGGCCAAGCAGTCTAAGGCGTTGCATTCAGGTCGCAGTCTCCCCTGGAGGCGTGGGTTTGAATCCCACTTCTGACAAACCTAATCTTTAGCTACGCGTTCAGGCTAAAGTCTTTAACTCTCTGCCACCTTGTCAGAGTGATACAGTAACTCTGACAAAGCACCGCATCAATCTCTTTGCGCCAAAGTTTATGCACCCTAGCAGTGTCCCTGGCAGACTTAATGGGCTCTTTAGACTGTAGGTTTTAAGGCGTTTGCGATCAAGGTATTGTCCACAAAAACTCGGAAAAGCATGTGAACAAAACAATGGACGAGGGCTTTAATGCAAGTGAACCAAAAGGGGATCAAAAGTACTGTCTTAGAATGACATGTAGTGGAATGTCCTGGGATGCCGTTGATTTTTAAGGCAATGGGATTCGCAGGACTTTTCGTCAAATCCTCGCACAACGTTAATTCATGACATTTGACAGATCCACGCCGAACGTCAAGCGACAACGTGATAGGAATGGGAGCATCTTACCATCATTGCTTTAGACTCAGGAAATGTTCTTGGAACTTCACACTGCCAGGCCTCCAGAGGAGCTGTAGCTTTTTAGCCCCGGGGAAGCATGATCCACACGGAAGGGAATAAAAAATGCTGCCCAGTCATCTAAGCACTTCCAAGTGCAAAAAGGTAACACCTTGCCCCGTGTGAGGCTCGAACTCACGACCTTCAGATTATGAGACTGACGCAAAAACAGAATCAAACAAGGCAATTGAAGAACTATTATGGTTATAAACTGTATGAACTATAGACATACACATAAATAATAAACAGTTAAATAAAATGTTAACAAAATAAATTATTTTTATAAAATGTGAAATAAAATAGAAACCAACAAGTGAAATAGTATAAATTGAAGAACTATTATGGTAGTAAACTTTATACACTCTGTACACACACATATATATAAATAATACATTAAATAAAATGTTAACAAAATAAATACACTATTTAAATAAATTGCGCAATAAAATAGAAACCAACAACAAGTGAAATAGAATAAACTGTAGAACTATTATGGTTAATTACTATATAAATACACACACATATATAAATAATAAATAAGTTAAATAAAATGTTAACAAAATAAATGATTAAAAAGTAAAATGTGCAAAAAAACAACAAGTGAAATAGAATAAATTGAATTATTATGGTTATAAACTGTAAACACTATACACACACACACACACACACACACATAAATAATATAAAAGTTAAATAAAATGTCAGCAAAATAAATACACTATTTAAAGAAAATGTGAAATAAAAATATAAACTAACAGCAAGTGAAATTGAATGAACTGAAGAACTATTACACTATATACATACCAGAGGTGGGACCAAGTCATTGTTTGGCAAGTCACAAGTAAGTCTCAATTCATTGCCCTCAAGTCCCGAGTCAAGACAGGCAAGTCCCGAGTCAAGTCCCAAGTCAAAGGCAACAAGTCTCAAGTCAAGTCCAAAGTCCTATAGTTTGATTTTCGAGTCTTTTCGAGTCTTTTTAACAGAAAAATAAAATTTAAACAGATTATGTATGGCTGTAAGATCTGTATTTATTAAACAAACCTTTTTTTTTAATGAAAGAACATTGCTTAGATATATAAAGATACAAATGTAATTTTCTGAAAAAGTGCTAAACAGTGCTGCGTCTCGTCTACACAGCCTATTGCACAAGAACGAGTTCCACCAAAAAAAGAGTCCATTTTGCCTCACATCACACAGAAATTGCAGGTCTACTGCTGTCTAGTTCATTAAGTTTAGTTGTGCTATGTTATGTCTTCAGTGATCAACTTGTGATTAACTAAAACTACATAAACAACCTCAATGAGGCAGCAGTAGACCAACAACTCCTGTATGCTGCAAAGTAAAATTGAGTGAAATTGGTATTTTGTCAATTGAATCTCGTGTGTGCTAAAGAGATGGAGATGCAAATCTGTCTAGCAGCAATGTAAAATGGTAGCACATATTCTAAATGAAGTAGGCTACTTTATACAAACAATAACGTTGTTTTCTTCACATAACGTTGAAGAACTTTGCTCTCTACCTTGTGTGACGCTCGTGCACCGATTTCCTCTGTGGACAAAACTGCTTGCGAGCTCTCAAATATACGCTGCTCACGCGCAAATTTTCTCTTGCTCTCAAATATGCACTGCTCACGCACACATTTTCCTGCGTGCTCTCAGAAATTATATATAGAATTTGTGTCTTGTGTTACCTCTTCCTTTTGTGCTTTTTGATATGATTTATATTGAGGCACTATTTATTAACAATAACCAGAATACTAAAATAGACTTACATATTAATTTTTTTATCTAATAAACCATAACATTTTGGCTGTATGTTTTATGATGAGATATTTCCAGTTTTAAACACTTAAAGACACAGAGAATAGAGGTTGGATGTAAAGAATGCATTTTGTTTTACAAACATTTATTAAACATCCAAAAGGTTCACCATACTAATCAAATAAAAACATTTAAACAAAAATATAACTAACGCAAGCAGAAATGTAACTGTGATAAAAATAAGGAAAAACATGATTAGGTATTATAGCCTACTGTACTATTCACTCTTTAAATAAATCTCACTATCAATCCCATTTTATCATGGCAACTAAAATAAAGTGAACTAGTCTCTGCTGTCTTCCACATTATTGATGAGATTGTGGAGGACATTTTCCATGTCATCCTCTTCATTTTGAGGAAAAGCTGTTCCACAGGTTCCCTGAACACATCTATTGGCATGGACAGTGTTTTGAACAGTACTATAGTAAAGTACTTTAATTGTTCTGTTGGGGTGATATTATAGTTGCTATGGTAACACAAGTGTAATATAAACAAATGACCCAGTGCTGTAGTTTTTTTACAGTATTGGGTATATTATACTACAATTCACCACACTTTACTGTAGTAAAACTACACTCTGTATTTCATTTTATTACTTCACTATTCTCAATACTACAGTATGCTGAAGCATTCATTAACAACTTGTAAATAATACTAGGCTTAAACATAGGCAGTATACCTAACTCTCAAAAACACTAGTATTTATTATAGAATTTACCTTAACCACATAGTTTTTCGTGTATTGTTACTAAATAGTTTAGCAATATATAAACCATATCAACATTCTGGAATAATCAATTTATCAGGAGGATCTCTGGAGAGCAAAAGCAGGAAAATTATGAAGCGCCAGTGTGGACAAAACTCAAGCAAACGCCGAGAGACTGACTATGCGCGTGAGAGACCAGCAAATCAGATTGAAGTACCTGCCCACTGGTAAAAGTAATGTCAGAGCCAATCAGATTTTTCTTTCTTTTCATAAAGAACAGGGTTCGAATCCCACTTAGGCACTTGTAAACAATCATTTTAGAACATTTTGTCAAAAATCCCTACTGAAAAAACAGCTTAAACCAGCCTAGGCTGGTTGGCTGGTTTTAGAGGGGTTTTGGCCATTTCCAGGCTGGTTTCCAGCCATTTCCAGCCTGGTCTTAGCTGGTCAGGCTGGGAGATGACCAGCTAAAACCAGCTATGTCCAGCTTAAACCAGGCTGGTCAAGCTGGTTTTAGCTGGATTTTGCTGGTCAGTTTCCAGCCTGACCAGCTAAGACCAGGCTGGAAATGGCTGGAAACCAGCCTGGAAATGACCAAAACCCCTCTAAAACCAGCCTGGTCGACCAGCTAAAACCAGCTTACCAGCCTAGGCTGGTTGTAGCTGGATTTTTCTGCTGGGATATTGTTATGTTTAACCATTTATTAGAGCCACAAAGTGTCTAAAACTTGTTTTCATGTTTGAATAGCCAATAAATGTGCTAAATAAATTAAAATAGAAATACCCACAGTGAAACAGTTATATAAATTTAAATATTAGTTTAAATACATTCATAGTGGTTTTAAATATCTTTTAATATGTAAAGTAGAAAAGTTCACATTCAACAAACTGAATAAAACATATCTTCGTTTTTAGTTTATTTAAAAACAATTACAAATGGAGTAATTCAACTCACAATTACATGATCTCATTGAGTGATGGAATAATAAAGGTAAAACTTTAATTGAATGATCAGTCAAGTGTTTCCAAATGAAATCTGTTAAAATAAGAGTCCTACAAAACAGGAACAAAGACACTCATAAAACAAAATGTGATTGTTAATTGTATTTTTTATTAGATGGTTGGTTTTAAGTACTTTAAAAATAGTAGATAATCCTAAAATATAGAGTGGGAAATACAGAAAAACAAACAAACAGAAATTCAACATGCATTTATAATATATAAATATATGCATTACATTACATTCTCGCAATAAAAAATTTAATTAAAAACCATATAGAGGACTAAAATATTGCTAAGAGGCATAACATCAACAATAATAAAAATACCTTTAAGGTTTTAAATACTAAATAAAATTAATAGAATTAATCCAAAATATGAAAAAGGTAACACTTTACAATAAGGTTGTATTAATTAATTAAGTTTATGCATGTACTAATGTGAACAAACAATGCAGTGCAGTTCATTACAGTATTCATTATTTTATGCTTTAATTAATGGAAATAAAATTATTGGTTAATTCTTGTTAACTCACAGTGCATTAACATTAATGTTAACAAGCATAACTTTAAATTGTAATAATGCAATAGTAAATGTTAAACTATAATTAATAAAGGTTTAGAAGTATAGTTCATTATTAGTTCATGTTAGTACATAGATTAACTAAAGAAACCTTATTGCAAAATGTCACCAGAAAATAACAAAAAACTTTTTTTTTTACAGTTTTAAGAGCTTTAAAAATAAATTATATATCTAGTTATTATGGCATGTAATCAATGTTACTACTAATTAAATAGTTAGAAAATACTGTCAGAGGATGGGCAAAACACAAAGATAAAACATAATATGCGCATTGACACAAACGACCAAGTGCAAAAACATAAATTACAGCCATGTTCATTCATAATTATATGATATAAATCACGAGAGGGTAAATTTGGTTTAAAAAAACTGAAGTTCATTGACTTATACACAACAGTAAAACAATGCTTTTGCACAACAGTAACACATTGCGAGTAGTAAAGTCTCTTACCTTTGACAGATGTTGTAAATCCGCTGAATAAAACAAAAGGAGCAGATCGCGGATGTGTTTATTTCACTCTCCGAGTCAGAATGAAAATGGCATCTTCAAATTTCCCGCTGGTGCAAAAACACGGAAGTGCGCCACAAAGCGCTAGTGGTCGAAAGTATGCGTGCATGCTCTCTGTCACACACGCACACACACGCAGAGATAGAGCTTTCTGTGTGTCAACATACTTTTTATCTTTGGGCTTTTTATAGAAAGTAGCAAGTCTTTACAAGTCAATAGGCGCAAGTCCAAGTGAAAGTCTGAGTCATTTATGTTCAAGTCCAAGTCGAGTTGCAAGTCTTTTTATATTTTGTCAAGTCGAGTCTGAAGTCATCAAATTCATGACTCGAGTCTGACTCGAGTCCAAGTCACATGACTTGAGTCCACACCTCTGATACATACACAAACAAACAAACACATTATTTTGGATTGGTCCTTTTCATTTCCTCTAGCCACTCTTCTTTAGTTAAAGTTTCAGTCTGTGGGCAGTACACCCTGCCCCTGAGTTGGCTATGGCCTGTGGCATTTGTTTTGAACTGCCCACACTTTTTACAAGTGTTCGCTTGAACAGTTCTCCGGTACGGTCTTTTGGGAATGGCTCCAGATGTGGACGGTGATGCAGCAGGCTGTGAGCTGGTACTGGACATTGTTGGCTGAAGGGGTGGCTGTCTGAGTGGCATCCCCTGCACCATTGGGATACCCTGGGCCATCTGCACTCCTTGCATCATCGGGATACCCTGGGCCATAGGGATTCCCTGGACCATTGGCACAGCCTGGAACATTGGTACACCCTGAAACATCGGCATACCCTGGTACCCTGGTGTAGCTGGGATGTATATGTTGGGTACCATCTGCAGCGATGCTCCAGGTGCTGGTGGTGTAAATATGACCTGGGTCTGTACTGGTGCCTTGGGTCTAAGTGGGGGTCGTCCAACAGATGTCTGCCTCTGCCTTGCCTGACCTGCTGTGCTCTCTGGCAACACATACTGGTGCTGCTCTCCTGGTTGGTCTGGCTCTGTCCGAAGACTTTTGGCAACTGGGAGAGGTTCCTGGGCTTCTGGGAGGGGTTGAGGCAACTGAATACCCTGAACCAGCACAGACAGCTCCTGCTTCTTCTGTCTGTTATTAAACCACTGAATCAGGGTATTCTGGTTTACCTCAACCAGCTGCATGGATGTACCTCCCATTACCAAGCTGTTGCCCAGTACGAGTTGCCTAATCCTGCGGTAGTCTTGCAGGATCAGAGACCATCTTGAAAGGGTTCCCTTGCCTTTTCGCTTGGGACTAGGGTGGATGGTACAAAGCCTAATAAAGATGGTCTCCACAAGACGGCAACAGTCAGGCCACTGAGCAGGAGCACTGCTTGCACCCAGCACACATCTGGTAGTGCTCTCCACGCCAGGGGTGTGAGTGGGCTTCTTGGGTGTTTTAAATCGCCCACTCAGCAGTCGCTTCTGGTGTCGAGCTGCATACACCACCCGCTTCTTGTCTTGGTCATGCAGGCTTTGCCAAAGACCAATAATCTCGTTGGCCTCCTGGCTGGTGAGGCTAAGGCTTTTGTGGGTCCGGAGCTCAACCAGATATTCAGCCAGCCTGTCCACATGCTGGAAGGCCGGAATATTTTGGTAGTCAACAGCCTAATGAAAGCACAACAAAAAAAAAATAGCACATTAAATTGTTCAATGCATAATTCCATAATTGATTCTGTTATCATGTTGAAGCTGCACTACGGAAATAAACCTGATGCGTGTTTGACACTTTATTTTTTAAATTATTCTACATCATTGTAAAGACAGAAATTAGTGGGACTTACAGTCTCTTCATCACCATCATCATCGTCGTCATCATAATTATCTTCGTCATCATCTTCCGTAGCCTCTTCTGGCTCTAAGGGCACAGGTGAAATTGGTTCTTCAGGCTGCACAGGTGGGTCAGGGACCAGTGCAGGGCATGTGGAGACTGGCAAAGAAGCGACACTGCTGGTGACTGCAGTGGAGGAACCCGATCTCAATGTGGAGGAGGATGGTGACAGAGCAGCCTCCGGATCAACAATAGTGTGATCCTCACTGATGTCACAGAAGCCCTCATCTTCTTCTCGCTCATCCACATTGAGATCCTCAATGAGCTCAGCAGTCTGCTCACAGTCTGGGTTCATGTTCTGCAGTGCCTGACCAGTCTGCTGGAACAGATACTGCACTCCAATGAGCTCACCTGAAAAAAATAAATGAAACATAAATAAACAAATTTTAAGAGCCATGTTTGATTGGGTGTTGAAGTAGCAAGTAGTTTTAAAAGCTCAACGTCAAGGAAGAAACAAACAAAAACATACATTTTAATCAGAGATCCAAAACATAATAAATATTCTGGACAAAACATCTAATGAAATGCAATGGAAATACAACGAAGACAGAGAAATGTACAAATAAATTTCCCTCAAAGCTTGTAGCATTATGTTTGATAATGACATGTAATAATAATGTAATGATAACTTTGTATCTTGCTTTACTTTAGTAAATAGTCATGAAACAATACATTTGTTCTTACAAATATTTAAAGACAAGCAAAGATTTCACAGCACAAAGCTCATGAACATTGACCTACTGTATCAAACTGGATACAGTAGATGGAGAGAACACAGAAATTGCAGGTTTATTAACAATAGCAAAATCTCTTACCAGTGTAACGCGCAGGCGGACAAAAGTTGGGCACCACTTTTCTCCCAAACAGCTTTTCAAAGTTGCAGTTTACACAGTGAACAAGTTCTCCTGTGTAGCTGCGTAAAGCTGATGGTTCAGATGCCAAGGAAGCAGCCTCCCGGTCCTGGTTCCACCTGTTTAGTCCCTCCAGCAAATAAATCTGAAAGTTCAGACTATTTGCGCTGTACCCTGTAAATATTAAAAACAATGTTTAGGACTTAATTAAAAAACAAACACACAAAGACATTTAATGCGTTTTTACACAATGTTTGTGCAGAATCATACCTGGGATGAAACGATTGAGGTGTAAATGAAAGGACTCGAGAGACGTGGAGCCCCTGGCACATCTGTAGGTCCGTAGCAGAACACCTCCCTTGGTTATGCTCCCCGTTTCAGTATAGAGCACGACACCAGGGGGATCCTGAATGCATTTGATATGCTTTTTTTGGACACTCCAGATGTGCTCCATCCTTTCCTTGTCTAAAAGAGGAATGCCCAGCGAGTCATTGCCCTTGTTGCTCATGAGCTCAGTAAGAAACTGTTCAAGTAGAAGGATGGTAGTCTCCTCCCCACGGGTCCTCCTCCGGCAATGGAGAGCCAGCTCCTCCCTGGTGAGATGCTTGTTGACATCAGCATCTGTCAACGCAGGCCAACCTTGGGACATCAACAGTGCTCGCTTTGCTAGGCGTAGCAAAGAAACATCAGCCGCATCCCATTCAAAAATGCACGCAGAGATCCGTGACATGAAGATGGGATACAGTTGATGAGCATCAGTTGTACATCCCACGGCAATCCTGCGCATAAAGTGCCAGATGTCCAATTTCACAGTCAACTCCGGCCATCCTCTGAACCTGGCTTTGAGTTTGGTCTTACCCACATCAGCGCAGCACCCACAGTCCACATACAAAACAGCAGGTGGATCCACATCAGCCTGCTGGTATCTTCTGACCAGCCCATCCACCATCCTGTCCAGTCCTGCTCCTTCCTGGGCAGTGAGCACACTTATCAGCACCTGACCAAACTCATTGCCAACAGAGGTGAGCCAGAGTCCTGTTCCTCTTGCTGTCCCAGCCAGCTTTTTTGTGATCTAGATTAGACAAGAGAAGAACCATGGTGTATCGTCAGATCAAGCAGACTACACAAAGGGTTTTTACCAATGCTGGAATATAATAAAGAAATTATAAATTGATGAATATCCACTAACCTTTTTAGTTGAATCCATCTTCAAGATGGACCCATGGGTTGATGTTATCCTGGCATGGATTTCATTCAACCTTGTCAAGATGTCCTGGCTGTAGACAGTGAGGAGCCACTTGCAGCTTGGCACAACTGTAGGTGCTGGGGGCTCCTGGAAGGTGATCGGCAACACCCCAGGTCCACTGAGGAAATCCACACACAGTGGTGTAGCGGGCCAGACGCTGGAGCCACTCTTCACTGTGGTTTTCCTTCAGTTGTTTGATGACCCTTGTGGGGCTGTTGCCTAGTCCACGCTCACGCAGTAGGCGAATGACTCTTATATCACAGGCGTACCTTAGGAACAGAAGAATATTAATATAAATAAATATATATATATATATATATATATATATATATATATATATATATATATATATATATAATTTGTAAAGTATTTTTATATATCTGTGATGATAGGTTAACAACTGCACGAGGAATAAAGGTGTTCAATTACTCACTTCTGTGTGAGAATGACCCGAAACTCTGAGCGATGGCCAAGATCCAGCTGCTGCAAGACAGTCTGACTCCAGGACACATGCGAGGCTTTGCACTTGGTACAGATGAGGGTTTCTGTAACCATGTTGTACATCCTGTCAATGTCCAGAACCTGCCGTGCCCTTTTGTGCAGACCTCCACCTGTCAGCTGATGCTGTCCACATGCAGGATTAGGACTTTGACCCTCCACAGCTTGTATGGCATCCACAGCAAAAGTGAATGACAGAAAAATTTGTCTGGAGCTGGAGCCTGATTGTATGTAAGTGCAGGCTGTGGAGGGTAATACCAGAGCTGGAGGTTGTCTTGAAGCTCTGGCTTTCCTTTGGACCCCATTTTAAAAAGCCTGCTGGCAATCCACTTGTGGTCCTCTGGTGGCAAGGTTTCAGCCCAAAGGCGCGGAAGTGGAACAGCTGATGGAGCTTGCAACAATGACCCAGAAGGTGCAGTCTGTGAAGGAAAATAGATAAAACCTTTAGTCTGGTAATGTAAATGCACCTTACATATTTGAGTGAGTACCCTCACATGATATCATGATTATAATCTAAATACCTTTGATTTTAAGTGATTGTTTTTAAATACCTTATTATGTATTTCAATTCCAAAAATCATTAATAGAATTTCACCAATAAACATTTTCTTTAAAGAAGCAAAAGTATTTTCCAATACAGTTATTTCTCTTTTTCCTTTCTACTTCTTTTCCATCCATTTTCTTTTCTTTTACTACTGTGAACATAAAATATCAACAGCAGAAGGCGTCATTTTTGTGATTCTTTGCTTTATTTTTTCCTCTCTTTATTTTGTTAACATTTATACATATATCAAGCTTAGTTAATTAACATCAAGTCAATTTAATTGGCTGGTCTTAAAACCACTTTGTGTGAATTCAGCTGGGGCAGCAAATATGCAAACCAAATTACTTTTTTTGGACAGAAAATATGAAATTACTTACTGAGACAATGCCGGACGGCTCTGTGGAACTGGTCACTGCCGTAGTGGATGTGAGGACGGGGGCAGAAACTTGAAGGTCCTGTGTCTGTACAAACAAGCAGTATAACAAAGTGCATTTTGTAATTATATATCTATAAGTAACATTAACTAATCAGAATTTTTTGCAACCATTACTTTATTTGAACATTAATGTATAAAATACATTGGGAATGAATGATTGCTGCTAAACTGTAAAATTTTGTCACAGCGCTTCTATGCAGAACAAAAAGTTTAAAGAATGGTGCTTATTTTTAATATATATGTTTTTATGCACTAAAAGAATACTACAGAGATGTTTTATTGAGATTTAATGTGACTGTACTTAACAAAAATACGAATTTACGTATAAAAAAAATGCTTATACCTAATTCTCTAAGAAAGCTATGTGGATTATGACAATACTTACAGCCGTGCTTGGTGTAGAAGCACTACACACTGCTGAACTGGGCTGAACGTCAACCTGTGATGGTCTTCTAGCCACACTAAGATTTGGCTTTGCTGCAGCAATGTGGGATCTGGAAAATCTTGGTTTGGTGAACTCAAAAAGGGCAAGACAAAAAGCATTTAATTAAAAACACTGTGTTCACAATGGCGAAATGTACACTACTGTTCAAAGGTTTGCGATCTGCTCAATGTATTTTTTTAATGTTTTAAATATGTTTATCAAGGCTACATTTATTTGATCTAATATTTAGTAAAAACTGGAATAATGTGAAATAATAATATAGGCAAATTAAATAAATAAAGAATAATTTATTCAAACAATTCAAATCAAATAAAATCGATTTAATTTATGAGCAAATCAAACACAATAGAATTCTTGTTATATATGATTAATATTAAGCTTTTATATTTTAACAATAATAATTTTTTTGAACATTAGTGTATATCACATTAAATTTCAAGCAATTAGAAACTACCACCTAATTTAAACTAATTTACTCAATTTATTTTAAGCAGGTCTCTAGCAACACCTCAACTTTTTTATTGCTTTTTGTTCTTTTCTCTCCTATGTTTGAACTTTGAACTGAACTTTGAACACCTTGAACACTTGAAACACTGAAATTGTCATTTCTTTTGATTTTTAAAAAAATGTACCATTGACAATTGCGGTGAAATTTTTGATGCCACTGGTGGAGTAGATGGGGGCTGGGGCTGGGCCTCAAGTTTTCTCGTCTCCATCACCTCCTGAGCAGGTACAGTAGGGGCAGGTTGTTGCACCATTTGTGCAGGAGCAGCAGAAGCAGTATTCTGCTAAAAATAATCACAAAAATACATATAATCACAAAAAGGACAGCCATTCTAGTAAATAAAAATAAACACATATTGATTCAAAAATTTACCTTTTGAGTGTGAAAACCACATGTGCATTTCAGCACACCTCCAACCAAGGTCCTCTGCCCACGAGATTGCAATGGACATTTCTCAATCTGAAAAAATCATGAAAAATATAATAAATAATTTTACAAAATACAAAAAACTTTTATAACTAAACAAGAATTTTAACTCAATGACTCCCTTAATGAAGCACACAATAGCTCTGTAAATTAATTTATCACTGTTTTTAGGGTGTGCAATATTTATTTATTATGTAATTGTACAGTTTGTATCTCTAAAAACGAAAAGAAGAATAAGAGGAATGCTGTGTACTGTACACTCATAATTCATTCCCTCACCTGTTCAGATCTCTTTCATAAACGGTCAAACTTACTAAATTATTCGACGTAAATCTCAAAATACATGAAATTTAAAACACTTTAATATTTAAAAACAAGTATGACATATTTTACACAGATACTTTACTGAATGTACTGAAGCCTAACAAGTTAACGTAACTCTGTTAAGCAAATTTCAACAAACGTTATATCATGTAAACGAAATACACACCCTTTGATAAATCTCATGCCACTTTCTTTGTTGAGGAGCTGGCCTGTTGCCCTCATTTGATGGCCAAACTCCTGTGCTTGCAAACTTTTTCAGACGTGAAATCCAGTCAGCGTCTGACATAGCTTTATGAGATTTTTCAGACATTTTTGCTCCTATAAATAAAAGGTTTTGAATTAAAGTATTCAAATTTGAAATACAACACACTAAAACATTAACAGTTACCTTGTAATCAGGTGCAAGAATGACCTCTTCACTAGGAAGCTCGGCGTCCTCGCTGCTTCCGTAAAGTTGGGCAGAAAAGGGACCACTGCACGGAGGGATTTTAAGCGCTGGATTTAGGCTCCAGTCTCTTTGTGGGTGTGTGTTCGAATCCCACCACTGCCAGGCAGTCCTTTTAGGATGCTTGAGAATGACCTCTCTGCTTGAGCAAACAGACTTGCAAAGTGATACTGTACACATCAGCTCACATCCAAATGTAGACTCCTTGGCCAAAGTTTAAGGGCTTCACTAGGAAGCTCTGCGTCTTCTCTGCTGTTCTGCTTCCGTAAAATTGGGCAGAAAATGGACCACTGCATGGATACATCTAGGGTAGTGTGGCCGAGGGGTCTAAGGCATAGGATTTAGGCTCCAGTCTCTTCGGGGGCGTGGGTTCGAATCCCACTGCTGCCAGGTAATTCTGCATGCTTCCACTCACATCCAAACGTAGACTCCTTGGCCAAAGTTGAAGGGCTTCACTAGGAAGCTTGGCGTTCTCTCTGCTTCCGTAAAGTTGGGCAGAAAAGGGACCACTGCATGGAGTTATCTGGGATAGCGTAGTCAAGGGATCTTAAGCGCTGGATTTAGGCTCCAGTCTCTTTGTGGGTGTGGGTTCGAATCCCATCCGCTGCCAGGCAGTCCTTTTAGGATGCTTAAGAATGACCTCTCTGCTTGAGCAAACAGACTTGCAAAGTGATACTGTACGCTTCAGCTCACATCCAAATGTAGACTCCTTGGCCAAAGTTTAAGGGCTTCACTAGGAAGCTCTGCGTCTTCTCTGCTGTTCTGCTTCCGTAAAAATGGGCAGAAAAGGGACCACTGCATAGATACATCTAGGGTAGTGTGGCCGAGGGGGTCTAAGGCGCTGGATTTAGGCTCCAGTCTCTTCGGAGGCGTGGGTTCGAATCCCACCGCTGCCAGGCAGTCCTTTTAGGATACTTGAGAATGACCTCTCTGCTTGAGCAAACAGACTTGCAAAATGATACTGCATGCTTCTGCTCGTAGTGGTCTAAGGCGCTGGATTTAGGCTCCAGTCTCTTTGGGGGCGTGGGTTCGAATCCCACAGCTGCCAGATGTGGTTTTAAACGTGGACAAACTGTTTGAGTGTGTGTGTGAGTCTCAGTGAATGCTGGAAATGAGAGAGTACATTTAAGTTGGCAACTAGTCAGAATAATGTGTGCTTTGAAACTCACGGCAGACTTGTTGGTGTGACAGCAACACATCCCCAAGCTCGAATCTGCTCAGGAGCAAGTGTCTTTCCCACGATTAGATTGCAGCATCTTAACAAAGTCTGCACTGGAAGTCTTTCTCTGCCATTGCTCCTTGTAGCAAGAGCACCCTGTTTAAACAGGAACAGTAAAGATTCACAATTACAGTAGTAATACAGTGGGGAATAAACTAGAGTCAAGAGATGTGTTGATTATGTGAGTTAGTGTTGGTATGACTTTCTGACACAGAAGTGAAAATAGCCTCACCATTTACTTTCCATTGTGTGGTTTGATGAGTTTCTTGATGACCTTGATGAGTTTCTTGATTCTGTTGAGGACAAAATAAGATATTGTGATAAAAATGCTGGCTTACTTTGTGTTCCAGAAGACAGGAAATGTTTAAAACCACATGATGGAGAGTAAATGGTTAGCTCATTTTAATATTTAGGGTAAACATCCATTTCATGCTTGCCACTTAAAGCCTTTATACTAAAGTTCACTTTTTTGTTCTTTTTTGAAGACCTGATAGTGCTGAAAGAAGAGACACATCAATGGAATGAAATGGAAGAGAAACAACAAGAAATAACCACTGATGAAAAACCCACACTCACTAAAAAGACTTCATCACACGGAAAACCTCGGAAATCCAAGTCTAGGTGTGATTTCAGCTGTAAACAGAGTAGAAAGAGTTTTAGTCAAAAGCCAAACCTTGACCACACTAGGGAGAAACCTTACACCTGCAAACAGTATGAAAAAAGCTTCTATAATAAAGGAAACTTAAAAGTGCACATGAGAATTCACACTGGAGAGAGGCTCTACTCTTGCCGTCAGTGTGGAAAGAGTTGTAAGCAAAATGGCAACCTTGAAGTCCACATGAGAACTCACACTGGAGAGAGAAGCTTTATTTGTACACAGTGTGGGAAAGGTTTTTCTCAAAAACAAAACCTTACCATCCACATGAGGATTCACACTGGAGAGAAACCTTACACATGCACAGAGTGTGGTAAAAGGTTCCCACATAAAGGCTCACTCAAACACCACATGATAACTCACACCGGACAGAAGCCGTTTGCATGTGCTCAGTGTGGAAAGAGCTTCACAACCAAAGAATCATGAATCACACGAATGGTCACACTGGAACCACAGTGTTTACATGTGATCATTGTGGAAAGAGTCTTTCATGCAAAGACTCCATTAAGCAACACATGAAGATTCACTCAGGCGAGCGTTTTCGATGCAGTGAGTGTGGAAAGGTCTTCAAACATAAAAGAAGCCTCGTCAATCATATGAAGCTTCACAATGGAGAGAAAAAATGAGGCCTTGTCCAGCAGAGCTTAAGGCTTTCCCGGGATAGCATGGGATAGCATCTCGGGACAAGTGTGAACTCTTGAATACATCTCAAGTTACTGGAATGAAACCCTTTGAACCTGAAGATTTAAACTCAATAACTGAAGAGAGGTGAAGATGTGCCAGGTTGTGAGAGTTTCTACAGGGCTGCAATAAAGCAAAATAACTCTATATGTGTTTCAAGTTATTATGAACTGAAAACCAAATTTTTGCACATTGCACACTACAATCAAATGGTCTGCACTCAAAAGAGAATTAGAAAGATTAGGGAGGAGAAAATGTTTAAGGAGATGCAGAGAAAACTGTCCTACACCCTTAGATTGTGTTTTTGATCATTCGCATTGTTTGATTGTCACTCCCTTGAACAAACACAGATTGCCTCCAGTTTTTGGCTTTTGTCTGCAGTGTCACAAAACTTGGTGGTGAATAAAAATCCACCTAAACTCGGCTGGTGTGAACTTGCAATGACAGTGAGAGATGGATGCAGACTCCATAAAGCCCTGATCAGACTACATAATGCCATTTGCCATTTACAACAGATCAGATTTGTGTCAGATTATGAGATTTTGACTTGATCAAATCTTGATGTGTTGTGGGTAACAAATGAAGACTTTGGTTTCAAAACACTACACATTTATTTTGATGGACTGATTTTAGAAAAGAAACTAGTTTTCTTCATGAAGACAATTAAACTTTCTGTAAACAACTGGTTTCCTTTGAAGAAATGTTCATGTGAAAACTCCCACATTACTACAAATAAATCTGTGTATGGGAAACCCAGTATCTCTATTGTGAATGAGAATATGAGTGATTTGTTAGCTTACATGTTAATTCCAGTACTCAACAGAGACTTCTGAAGCACTTCAGCTATCTGTTCATTCAAATTACACACACATATATATATATATATATATATATATATATATATATATATATATATATATATATATATATATATATATATATATATATGTGTGTGTGTGTGTGTGTGTGTGTGTGTGTGTGACTACTATTACTAACAGCAATGTTAGGTGGGCAAAATAAAAACTGAAAAAATATATTTTTTTAAACTAGTATAGGTCTATTAATCTCATTGTCACCCTTTAAAAGGTTTAAAAACCAACATTTATAAATTTATCTATTTATGAATGAAGAATTTTTTGCAAAGCATAAACGGTTATTAACTACTTAATGCTGTGTACAATTTTCTTTAGTCACATTAAATTTAACTTGTTTATTGCAAAAAGGGTTTACATGGATATTGACATGAGACATGAGTATATGCAATTATAGAAAACATGCTCAGTGTTTTCAATATGACTTTCACAAAATTGACAAGATCTCCTTATTATCAACTTTTAATCTCAGGAATTCTTTTGATGGATACACATTATTAATCATTTAAACTGAAGTTCTTTAATTTTGGGGAGAATTGAATAAGAAATGTAACTTGTTGTCTTATTTTTCTAATTCCTGTGAATTAAAATCTTTAAAAAATAAATGAGGTCTGAGCTAATTAGGACGAAGCCTTTGGATAAGAATATTCCTTTAAAACTTATTATTACATTTTGGATCTCTAAAAAATAAAGATAGAAGAGAGAACATTACAGAATAGTGTGAAAGAAAACCTCTGATCAATACTGTGATGTTTTTAGGGATAATATTAATTATTGTTTTAAACTCTTTAGGGTGACAAGCAAAACCCTGTTTAAAGAATGGGTTGAATACTTTTAATATAGCAAAAAGATTGTCATTTCAAGTGGAAAAAAGTCACATGCGATTATAATCTATTTTAACAAATATCCATTTAATTTTGATGAGATGACGAGGAATCTGGACCAGCACCAAAGCCACTTCCTCCACCTGCTTCATCAATAGAATATCCACCTGTTACCTCAGATGCCACTGAACTTTTACTATAGTTCACACTATATTTGGACACAACCAGCACCAGCAGTACCACCAGCTCCACCGACAACATGTACAGAGATGCTGAAGCACTGGGAGCCACTGGACAATGTACCACATGTCCCCTTAAACTACTTAATACAGTGATCTTTTTTTTTTTTTTTTTTTTTTAGCTCTGCACAGTTGCCAGACATTCAGAATCGCTCCCCAGCAAACATCAGAAACAGGTGGGTTCAACAAAGGTTTCCACCCATGTAAAAAAAAAAAAAATGTTGTACAACAAATAGTTGTAAATACCATAATATACAGACCCAGTAAAAATGTTTGGAATATTTTATAATAAGCTTATTCTGCTCACTAAAACGTTATTGCATTTTAATGTTCTTTAAAATATAATTTATTCACGTTTAAGCCTGAATTGTACGCATGATTAGTCTTCACTGTCATGATGATGGAGGATCAGGAGTGCTAGTTAGAAAAACAAAGACTTAAATGATCAATTTAATTATTGAAGCATAAAAATGTCATAATTTTCTAGTCGGCTTAGTCTCTTTATTAATACGGGGTCGCCACAGTGGAATGAACCGCCAACTTATCCAGCAAGTTTTTACGCAGCGGATGCCCTTCCAGCTGCAACCCATCTCTGGGAAAAATCTACACACACTCATACGCTATGGACAATTTAGCCTTTACCAATTCACCTGTATCACATGTCTTTGGACTGTGGGGGAAACCGGAGCACCCGGAGGAAACCCACGCGAATGCAGGGAGAACATGCAAACTCCACAAAGAATCGCCAACTGAGCCAAGGCTCGAACCAGCGACCTTCTTGCTGTGAAGCGACAGCACAACCTACTGCGCCACTGCTTCACCCAGCATAAAAATGTACAGAAATAAATCACAATTTAAATGGACAAATAAATAGATATGTTTGAATTGTGTTTTTAAATGTCATTTAATTAAGCAATAAAATAATACTTTGCAAAAACATTTTAAATATATAAATAAATAGACACTTTTATTACTGTATTATTATTTAATCCATGTTTTAAAGGCTGATTAACCAAACAGTAAAATTTTTTATTAATAAATCACAAAACACATTTTAAACAGTTTTTTAAATAAGCATTTGGCAAATGCTTTTCTCCCTATTTGCTGTTTGGTTTTCTTTTTCTTTTGCCACATGCTTTTCTCAAATTAAAAATGAATCGAGTTAAAAAATGGCTCTGCTGTAATGAGCTATTGTATTCCTCTGTTAGGAAAAAAGACAGTTAACAGTTTTATCTAGATTAAATGACCTTGGTGATAAATATTTTCTTGGAGATATAGAACAAAATGAACTTCGTATTTTGCAATCAGAGTTGGATGATTATTATACAGAGAAAGCTAAAGGAGCTTTACAATCTAGAGTGAAATGGATAGAGGAGGGGGAGAACAATTCTTCATATTGTTTTTAAATTTAGTAAAGCATAGACAATCTTTAAAAACTATGAATAAACTTAGCATAAATAACAATGTAAGTGAAGAGAAAACTTTGATTGATGATCACATCTATTCATATTATTATATAAATCAAAATTTAATGAGAGTGATTGTGACTTTTTCTTTTCCTTTTTAAAAGATAAAGTTTCTATTATGACAGCTTCCGTGAAATGATGGAATCTGACATTGTTATCTCTGAACTTGATGTTGCTATTTCTAAAATATCCAATGGAAAATCCAGGCATACACGGAATTACAGTTGAGTTTTATAAACATATTTGGCCAGAGATTAAATTTTTAGTTTTTGAAGCACTTAAGGAAATTAAAGACAAAGCAGACTTCTATGAAGCAGAATTTAATCATTTTAGTTCCAAAGCCAAGCAAATACAAATTATTTTTAAACAATTGGAGACCCATAACTCTTTTGTCCAATGATTTTAAATTGCTCTCTCATGTATTTGCTAATAGACTCAAAAAAAAGGTATAGGCGAGATAATTAATGAAACACAATCAGCTTTCATTAAAGTGAAAAGTATTCAGACTGATAGTTGATATGCTCGATTATAGTTATTTAATTCCTCAGATAAGTTTATTTCTATTTCTAGACTTTTTCAAGGCAGTTGATACCCTTGACCATCCTTTGTTGTCTTTAGAAAGTCTTTAGAAACTTTTGGGTTTAGTCCGAGCTTTTGTAGGGTAATTTCCATGTTCTATACTGATATATTCAGTAGTAAATCCCTGAATTCAGGATCATCTCCTGGAGTTTACATCAAAAGAGGAATCCATCAAGAATGTCCCATCTCACCTTCACTGTTGTTGAATTTATGTCATTATATTTAAAAAATTCAGAGTACACTATAGGTATTGATATACTTGGTAGGACTTTTAGTTTAAGTCAGTTTGCAGATGACACTTTATTATTTCTTAAAAATAAGGAGGTTCTCCCTTTAGCTCTTGTCAAAATTTCTGTTTCCTAAAACTTCTAAATTGACCTTAAACCTAAGAAAATATTAATATTTTATAAATATTAACTATTCAGAATTGTACTTTAAGAGAGTTAGAGTGTATTCTAGTAAAAGAAGAAGTTGAATACTTGGGAGTTACCAACACCAAAAATTCTGTTCATAGAGAACGTTCAAATTTTAATATCAAAATGGAAGGGATGAAAAAATCCCTAAATCATTGGCTAGCTAGAGACCTTTTTATATAGGGTAAAATTCTTTTGACTGGGATTATCTAAAATTATATATTTAACTTATCCTTTATATACTCCTCTCAAAATAGTTAAATCTATAAATTCAATATTATTTAAATTTATTTGGAAAAATAAACACATTATTTACGTAAGAATCATATGATCAAAGAGTATGAATATGGAGGTTTAAAAGCAATCGATTTTAAATGTCTTCTTAGCACTTTTAGAGTTAAATGGTTGAAAGAGTGTTTAGCTAAGCCTTATTCAATATTGTATCATATCCCAAATAATTTGTTTAAAAAAATGGTGGCCTTGAATTTGTATTAAGATGTGATTATGATTGTTCAAAACTTCCTTTGAATCTGTCTAATTTTCATAAGCAAGCACTACTTTTTTGTAAAGTGATATTTACCCATAATTTTTCCCTCATAAATCCACTCTTTGGAATAAAAGGGCTGTTAATATTAACAGAAAATCACTGTTTAAAAGTGACTGGTACAATAAAGGCATTATATTTATTAATGATTTGTTAGACAAAAATTGACTGCTACTATCTTAAAACGGATTATTAAAAAAAAATATAGAGTTAAAATCACAGATAAAGGTTATACTGAAATTTGCGAGGCTATACCTATTGCTTTATTTAGGTTAATTCAAAGTAATTGTTTTGATCTCCCATTTATACTTATAACTTTTCTTCCATTTTTAAAAATATCAAATGTTGATATTTTCGATTGTAAATGTAACATCAAGCTTATTTACAAAGAATTTAAACGCTTATCATTGGTGATTTGAAGTGTGATCATCTAGGAGTTGTTAAACCCTTAGTAGAGGATAAAGCTTTTACCTTTTATCTTAAATATCCTGTAGCACCAAAGGTTAAGGAAACTCATTACAGAATTGTATTCAGGATATATCCTGTGAATTAGTTTATTCAAAAAAGATTTAACTTTGATGTTGACAAGTGTAGATCTGCTCCAGAAACACTCGATCACTTATTTTTTTCTTGTGAAATTACTTTTAAATTCTGGTTTAACATCCATCCTTGGCTTTCATTACAGATGATTTCAGTCCCCCCTATTGTTCTAGAAGATATTTTATTTTACAAAGCTGATTTACATTGTTCTTTCTCTGATGTTGTAAACTTTATTTTAATGGGTAAATATCAAAAGTGCTGACCCTCTTTTAGGTGTTTTCTTTCTGAGGTAGAGAAAGTGGCTCAAAGCTTCAAATACTTCAGAAATCAAAGTAAAATAACTGAAGCTCTCTGTACTTTATTTTTAAAACATTTATTGTCATAATGTTTTGTTTTTCTTTTGATGTAGATCTTTTGTTGCAGTTGTAACAAATTAAATTTTTTTAATGTATTTTAATGTTAAATATGCCTTGCGATGTCGATTGTTCCCTGTTTTGTGCTGTAAACGTTTTTGCAACAATAATTAAAAAAAACACTTAAACTTAGTGGATTAAACAAGTTTTTCAAAATTGTTTTAAAATGTTTGGATTAAAAGTTTTGATCAACTTCAAATTCTAAATGTCGATGTATATGAGAGACAGCAGCTATGTTGTGTAAAGTGGAAAACGAGGGAGAAATTGATCATGTCCTAACTGCAACAGTAAGTGGCCTGTTATATATTTACGAGGCAAACACACAGAGATGCCATCAAGCGTGCTTTACTTAGATATAAACAACGTCATCACAACAATACATCACATGGCTTAAATAGTTGTCAAGAACCAATCAATAGCGAGACCAACACCCAGATCATTACACACACACATTATCCCAATATACCACATCACCTTCCCTCTTAAGATAATCATCACATAAATCAAACATTACAAAATACAATTCAACATTACTATGTTTCCACTTAGTCTCTGAAACGTTGTGGTAACTTAATAGTTCGTTTAGATCGACGTGGCCCCACTGGGCTTGCAGGCCCCACTGGGCTTGCCGCCCCAGATACAGGAAGTCCAGATTCACATTCAACAGCTGGAGATTCCGTCAACCCTGAATTTTGGCTGCTTGAATCAGTCAACTCTTTTTCAGAACTTGGTTTCTCCAATGAGCTGTACGAACTCAACTGATCAGTTTCTGATGAAGAATGACGTGGCCTCAACTGATCACCATGCCGTCTATACATAGTGGTTGATGATGAATCACACACCTTATATGATACTGGTCCAGTCTGCTGCACCACCACTCCAGACAACCATTTTGGATCTCCTCCAGCTGTATTACGCAAGAAAACAGACTCATCAACAGCAAAGGACCTTTCCTGTGCCTTATGATCGTGTAAGTGATTTTGCAAATATTGCTTCTTGCGAACAACTTCATGAATATTTGGTTTCAGGAAATCCAACCTGGTACGGACATGTCTCCTCAAGAAAAGATCAGATGGTGATTGGCCAGTGGTACAATTAGGAGTGGTGCGATAGCGCAATAAAAATAAAGATATTTTATCTTCAATGCACATCTGCTCGTTTTTCAGTATTTTCATGCCCACCTTAAAGGTCTGGACATATCTCTCTGCCAACCCATTGGTGGCGGGATGTCTAGGTGCCCCAGTAGTATGCAAAATACCATTCCTTCTTACAAATGTCTGAAATTCATCTGAAGTAAAAGTAGTTGCATTGTCAGTCACAATCTGTTCTGGTAATCCATATGCTGAAAACAATCGCTTCAATCTGGTAATTGTAGCTTGAGATGTAATGTGTGACATTCGGAAAACTTCTAACCACTTTGAATAAGCATCCACTACAATCATAAACATATTGTTCAGGAAAGGGCCAGCAAAATCTATGTGCAGACGTTTCCAAGACTCACCCGGAAACTCCCATGGATGAAGAGGAACTTGACTGGGCACTCGTTGTTCTTGTTGACAAATTTCACACTCTTTGCAACATTTTTCCACATCCATATTAATTTTCGGCCACCACACATACTTGCGAGCCAAGGCTTTCATTTTAACAATGCCGGGGTGTCCTGCATGAAGTTCATACAACACTGATTTTCGAAGTTTGAAAGGTACAATCACCCTTGTTCCCCATAGCACACAACCCTGTTCCATCGATAACTCGTCTCTTTTAGTCTGAAACACCTCCAACTCTTCTGCCACTTCACTTGGCCAACCCTCCATTACATACTGGGCAACTTTAGACATATGTAGATCTCTTCTAGTTGCTCTAGCAATCTGTGATGCATTTATCGGGGCCTCATGTATATGATTAGATAGCAGGGTATTAATATGTGCTGACATGGCTTCTGTACCCACATCTGTAATTTCAGGCAATGGCACTCGTGACAATCCATCAGCATTTCCATGCATTTCTGCCTTGCGGTAACAAATGTGGTAATCATAGGCTGCTAAAATTATTGCCCACCTCTGGATACGGGCAGCAGCCATCATTGGGAAATGTTTATGTTCCCCAAATAAAGTCACAAGAGGTCTGTGATCAGTCATCAGCTTAAAGGATCGTCCCCACAGATATTGATGAAATTTTTTTACACCAAAAATAATGCTTAATGCTTCTTTCTCAATCTGAGAATATTTATTTTCTGCGGGTGACAAAGTGCGTGAAGCATAAGCAATAGGGCGTTCCTCACCATTTGGCATTGTATGCTGCAACACTGCTCCGATTCCATAAGCTGAAGCATCACATGCTAGTGTCACAGGTAACGTTCGAGGTTACTAAAGTAACCCTTCGTTCCCCGAGGAGGGGAACGGAAGCACTATAAGTGGATTTGATTTGTAAAATCCACGCATTGGGAGGATTCGGATCAGAAGCCGCTTGTCTGGAGAGTATTGAACGGGCCAATGAATGAAATTAATTGGCAGCGTAAGCTTGCGCAGGTGTGTGACATCTGCAATTATCTCAGCATATAAGCACACCTGAAGCCAGCAGACTTTTAAGCTGAAGTCAGCTGTCTGCTGACTTTTAAGCAGCAGACTTTTAAGCTGAAGAGACTTTCAAACAGCTAAGGGACAGTCATTATGGCGACGGAGTATAGTGCTTCCGTTCCCCTCCTCGGGGAACGAAGGGTTACTTTAGTAACCTCGAACGTTCCCCTTCGGGGGGAACTTCAGCACTATAAGTGGATTTGATTTGTAAAATCCACGCATTGGGAGCCCATTGAAAGCGCCATAATGACTGCACCTTACCAACACCCCCGATGAGGAGATAGTCAAGCAAGCGTGACGCACCCACATCATGGGGGGCGCGGTCCTCCAACGTGTCCCTGGCCCTAATTTATCCTACTTTAACAGAAGTTTTACGGATTTAGATATATTTTTTGGGAAGTCGTGAGCATCTAGATAATTCTAGGAAATACGACAGTACGTTGGGAAGCGTGCAATCCCGATAGGGAGGACGCTGCGGAGGCCATCCGTTACCCAAGGGGGGGATAGATGGCAGAATTTACATATGGACTAGCCCTAAAAAGGGGGAGTACGCATAGCAAAAGAGTGGTTAGCGGAGAGGGAAGACACGGGTCCGCCCAGGGGGGGGACTTAACCGTGGCGGAATAAGCATATGGGATCGCCTAGTGGGGATCACGCATAGCAGGCACCTATACCCAAAACGCGGGCTGACCAGCGGGCAGACCTACAACGTAGTGGGCCAGCAAGTGACTCCTCCGCTGAGTCAGTGCTGGGGGCCACGGAGGAATCTGCAGGGCTCACCTGACGGGGAACTTTACTGACAGATAAAAAAGGCGCACGTACCTCCGTGTTAGGGAGAATGGCGCAGCAAGCGTGTTTCAACACCCTACCGAGTTGTCTCCTCAATCACCAAAGGGTTACCTAATACCCTTGAGGAAACCGGCTCCACTCGCAGGTTGTAAAACCTTGCAAATGTGTTGGGTGTCGCCCAGCCCGCAGCTCTACAGATGTCTGTTAGAGAGGCGCCGCGTGCACGCGCCCAAGAGGATGCAACGCTCCGAGTGGAGTGTGCACGAACTCCCGGGGGACACGGCTGACCTCGACTCGAATAAGCGAGTGAAATGGCATCCACAATCCAGTGGGATAATCTTTGTTTCGATACGGCACTTCCCTGCTGCCGACCGCCATAACAGACAAAGAGCTGCTCAGATGATCTAAAATCCTGAGTACGGTCCACATAAATGCGCAGAGCGCGAACTGGACAAAGTAAAGAAAGGGCTGGGTCTGCCTCCTCTGGGGGCAGCGCTTGCAGGTTCACTACCTGATCTCTAAAGGGGGTGGTAGGAACCTTGGGCACATAACCGGGGCGGGGTCTCAGGATAACGTGAGAGTAATCCGGCCCGAATTCCAGGCACGAGTCACTGACCGAAAATGCCTCCAGGTCCCCGACCCTCTTGATGGAGGCCAACGCAACCAGCAGAGCTGTCTTCAGGGACAGAAATCTTAGAGATACTGATTCGAGTGGCTCAAAGGGATCGGATCGCAGACTCGTGAGAACGAGGGCGAGATCCCAAGAGGGCATGAGAGGGGGGCGAGATGGATTAATTCGCCTAGCACCCCTAAGGAACTGGATGACCAGGTTATGCTTTCCCACGGTGCCGCCAGCTACCGCGCTATGATAAGCGGAGATGGCGGCCACGTAAACCTTGAGAGTGGAGGGCGACAGCCTGCTGTCCAACTTCTCTTGAAGGAAAGAGAGCACAACACTAATCTGGCAATTTCGGGGGTCTTCTCTGCGAGAGACGCACCATTCAGTGAATAGACTCCACTTCAGGGCGTAGGCGCGCCTCGTGGAGGGGGCTCTAGCCTGAGTGATGGTATTAACCACCGCAGTCGGTAGGTTACCTAAGTCTTCCTCGCATCTAGGGACCACACGTGGAGGTTCCAAAGATCGGGGCGAGGGTGCCAGATGGTGCCCTGTCCCTGAGAGAGTAGGTCCTCTCTCAAAGGGATCCGCCAGGGGAGGGCCGTCGCGAGGAGTGAGAGCTCTGATATCCAGGTCCGGTTGGGCCAAAGGGGCGCAACTAGCAGAACCTGTTCCTCGTCCTCCCTGACCTTGCACAGAAACTGCGCGAGCAGGCTCACTGGGGGAAACGCATACTTGCGCATGATCCGAGGCCAGCTGTGGGCCAGTGCATCCGTGCCGAGAGAGCCCTCGGTCAGGGAAAAAAACAACTGGCAGTGAGCGTTCTCGGGGGAAGCAAACAGATCGATCTGGGCCTCCCCGAATCGCGCCCATATCAGCTGAACAGACTCGGGGTGGAGTCTCCATTCTCCAGGACGTAACAGCTGTCGTGAGAGCGCATCGGCTGCACGATTGAGTGTGCCTGGGACGTGAATGGCGCGCAGCGATTTCAGCCGCGGGTGACTCCAGAGGAGCAGACGGCGGGCGAGCTGAGACATGCGGCGAGAGCGCATACCCCCCATGCGGTTGATATACGCCGCCGCCGCCATACTGTCCGTCCTGACCAGCACGTGTTGCCGCTCCAGCACCGGTAAAAAGCGGTGGAGAGCGAGGAACACTGCCAACAGCTCTAGGCGATTGATATGCCAATGCAGCTGGGCACCCTTCCAGAGGCCCGCAGCCGCATGCCCGCGACACACGGCCCCCCAACCCGTGTTGGAAGCGTCTGTTGAAACAACAACATGGCTGGACGCCTGTCCTAGAGGCACACCGGCCTGTAGGAACGAGGGGTCGTTCCAAGGGCTGAGGGCGCGGCGACACAGCGCAGTAACCGAGACCCGGTGTGTGCCCGCGTGCCATGCGCGTCTGGGGACCCGATCGTGAAGCCAGTGCTGAAGTGGTCTCATATGGAGCAACCCGAGCGGCGTGACGGCGGCTGCGGATGCCATATGCCCCAGGAGCCTCTGAAAGAACTTCAGTGGGACCACTAGTTTGCTGTCGAGCTCCCTCAGACAGTTCAGCAACAGGCGAGCGCGTTCCTCGGAGAGGTGCGCTACCATGGTGATCGAGTCCAGCTCCATCCCGAGAAAAGAAATCCTCTGCACGGGGGCGAGTTTGCTCTTTTCTCGGTTGACCTGAAGCCCCAGTAGGCGGAGATGCCGAAGCACCTTGTCCCTGTGCATAATCAATTGCTCCCGCGAGTGGGCTAAAATCAGCCAGTCGTCGAGATAATTGAGTATGCGAATGCCCGCGAGCCGAAGGGGCGCTAGGGCACCCTCCGCGAGTTTGGTGAAGACCCGCGGAGACAGAGAGAGCCCGAAGGGGAGGACCTTGTACTGCCACGCTCGACCCTCGAACGCAAACCGCAGAAATTGGCGGTGGCGTGGAAGAATGGAGACATGGAAATACGCGTCCTTCAGGTCTATGGCTGCAAACCAATCCCGAGGACGAACGCATTGGAGAATGCGCCTCTGCGTGAGCATTCTGAACGGCAGCCTGTGCAGACAGCGGTTCAAAACGCGCAGATCTAGGATTGGCCGTGACCCACCGCTCTTTTTGGGTACGATGAAGTATGGGCTGTAAAACCCACTCTCCATCTCGGCTGGAGGAACCTGCTCGATTGCACCCTTCGCCAGGAGGGCAGCAATCTCCTCTCGCAAGACAGGGGCGGACAGGGGGTTGACCCTGGAGAAATACACGCCCGTAAACTTGGGGGGCCGTTTCGCGAACTGAATCGCGTAACCGAGTCTGATTGTGCGTATGAGCCACCGCGAGGGGCTGGCCCGCGCTAACCAGGCAGGCAGAGCCCTCGCTAATGGAGTCATCGCTACAATCGCTGACGTACCAGCGGTGGGGCAGCGCGGAGTGGGTGTGCTGATCCGGGAAGCACGAGGGTCCCGCGGAAGAGCTGGAGGACAGCGATTCGCTCTGGCTCCGCACCCTGACTCCGGAGAGGGGGCTGGAGGGCTGAGGGAAGGGAGACCGTCCCCCCAGCGCTCGTGAGCCACTGGCGAAGCACGTAGAGTCTGCGAGCCGGAAGGCAGCGCGTCCCGGACTGGCAGAACTCGTGCAGTCACATCCGGGGAAGGGAAAAAGTGCTCTTTTACTGATGTTTTGGTGGCACTGAAAAGTACCGTTGTTATCGGGGCCCCGCCCTCCAGCGGGGAAAGAGCAAGTTTCCTCTTCTCCGGATGGCCTGTCTCAGGGACGCTTCGCGGTCCGTTTACCGGACTTAACGGCGCCCTGGGCAGGAGGGGCTGCCTGCTTTCGAGGTGAACGCCGCGCCCGCTTGGCCGGAGGCGCAGGCGGGGGCGGGGCAGCACTCGTTGGCGGGCGCCCTCGGCGAGGAACAGCGGAGGTGGATGGCTCGGCGGGCGGAGCGGGCTTACGGCCACGCCGATAGATGACATTGCCCATCGCATCCGACTGCTCTTTCACCGCCTTGAATTCCTGGGTGAATTCACCGACGGTGTCGCCGAACAGGCCAGCCTGGGATATGGGCGAGTCAAGAAAGCGAACTTTGTCAACGTCGCGCATATCGGCCAGGTTTAGCCAGAGGTGGCGTTCCTGAACCACAAGTGTGGACATCGTCCTCCCCAGCGCACACGCGGCGGACTTAGTAGTCCGAAGAGCATAGTCGGTCGCGGTGCGCAGCTCATGTAATAAGCTTGGGTTGGACCCGCCCTCGTGCAGCTCGGCCAGCGCCTGCGCTTGGTAGCGCTGGTAGGTGGCCATCGCGTGCAAAGCAGAAGCAGCCTGGCCCGCAGCCTTATAAGCTGTGGCTCCGAGGGAGGCAGACAACCTACAGGCTTTGGACGGGAGGCGGGGCAAACCCCGCCACGTAGAGGCGCCGCGCGGACAAAGATTGACCGCGATAGCGCGCTCCACTGACGGGATCGCCTCATACCCCCTGGCAGCTCCGCCGTCAAGGGCGGTGAGGGCGGAGGCACACGCAGCACGGGCAGAGAAAGGTGCCCTCCAAGACTGCGTGAGCCTACTGTGCACTTCCGGGAAGAAGGGGACGAGAGGCTTCGAAGGCTTCGCCTTCTGGTCCTCTACGTAGCACCCATCTAGTCGGTCCGGCCGCGGAGCTGGGGGATAAACCATCTCCAACCCCACGGCCGAAGCAGCCCGGGAAAGCACGGCTAACATGTCCGCTTCAGGATCCGATTTGACAGCGCTCACCTGCCCGGAGGGGGCGAGCGGGTCCGGATCTTCGTCGGACAGTGAAAGCCCATCCTCCGATGCCGCGGAGGACATCTGATCTCCGGTGTCAGCGAGTGTGAGAGCTACCATCTGGTTAGACGGATCACTCTCACCACCCGAAGCTTGGATGGAGCGCCGTGAGGAGCGAGAGGTCCGCGAGCCCGTGGGCGGCGGATTATCTCCCGCTGAAACCCTCAGATCTGCCCGAGCGCCCGCTGCTTTTTTAGAACAGGAGGCAACTGGGGTGGCTCGCTCTCTTGCGAAAGTTAGCCGCGATCTTAGCTGTGCAACGGTCATGGCATCGCAATGACGACATGAACCGCCCGCGAGCACCGCATTAACATGCTGGACCCCCAAACATGCAATGCAGTGATCGTGTCCATCATCCGGAGCCAGGAAACCCCCGCATCCAGAAACGCACAGTCGGAGCGCCAACCTGAAAAGGACGTGCTGCACGACTGTGTTGCTCTTTTAGGAAAGTTGCAACTATACGCACCGCTCTGGAGGACCGGACCCAAAGAACCGCAGGCAAGGGAGTAACCCAGCTCGACCGTCTGCCACCGCGAAGACCCACTCTGGACCGGGAGACACACTCGTTCGCTCTGAAGTGCTGATCAGCAAGAGGAACCCTCATCGACTCACTCAGAAAGGATCTGAAGCGAAAAGGATGCTGCTTCAGGTGTGCTTATATGCTGAGATAATTGCAGATGTCACACACCTGCGCAAGCTTACGCTGCCAATTAATTTCATTCATTGGCCCGTTCAATACTCTCCAGACAAGCGGCTTCTGATCCGAATCCTCCCAATGCGTGGATTTTACAAATCAAATCCACTTATAGTGCTGAAGTTCCCCCCGAAGGGGAACTCTGGATTATAGTGTACTAACACTTTATCACTAGTCAACAGCTCTTTGCACTTCTCAAATGCACTTTGTTCTTTCTTCCCCCAATACCAGATCACTTGCTCTTTTAGAAGTCTATACAATGGAGCCAACACTGTGCTCTGATTTGGTACAAAACGTCCATAATAATTAACCAAGCCTAAAAAAGCTCGCAATTCCTTTACATTTAAAGGTGCTGGAGCATCCTGGACAGCCTTCACCTTGTCCTTCGTTGGATACACTCCTCCTCCATCCATCACATGACCCAGATATTCAATTTGAGTCTGGCCCCACTCACATTTACTTTTTTTTACTCTTAATCCAGAGTCTTGTAACCGCTGGAGAACTTGGCTAACAATTGATAGATGCTCTTGTTCATCTTTTCCCACAATCAACAAATCATCCAAGTATACCACAACTTTCAGGTCCTTCATCAAATTTTCCATAATACGTTGAAAAATAGAGGGAGCTGAACTAATGCCAAAAGCCAGACGATTATAGACATAAAGTCCCTTGTGAGTGTTGATTGTTGTGTATTTCTTTGAGTCATCATCAAGCAAAACTTGCTGGTATGCCTGAGCTAGATCAATTTTAGAAAATACTTTTCCTCCACTTAAAGTGGCCAGAACTTCTTCAATTCTTGGTAACGGGTACGTTTCGGTGTTAGCAACTTGATTTACAGTGACCTTATAGTCTCCACATAGCCGAATTGTTTTATCTTTTTTTACCACAGGGACAACTGGAGCAGCCCATTCACTGTACGTAACTGGAGATATAATATTTGCTTTCTCCAATCGCTCAATTTCCTTTTCTACCTGTTCTTTCATGGCAAAGGGTAGTGGACGACTCTTGAAAAATTTTGGCTGCACATCTGATTTTACTGAAATTGTAGCTTTAATATTCTTCAAAGTTCCCAATTCATCCCTGAAGACTTCATTGTATTTCTCAAGAACTTCTTGAATTGATGTAGGCTGTTGCATATGATTCACATAGTGAATTCCTTTCCAATTCAACTTAATTTTATGCATCCAATTCCTACCACACAAATTAGGTCCGTTACCTTCAACCACAAGCAAGGCCAACTCGTTTATTTGGTGTTCATACTGAACAGTGGCTCTGAATTGTCCCAGAACTTTAATGCTTTCACCAGTATAAGTTTTTAACTTTACTTCAGCTCTTTCCAGTGGTACATTAGCAAATGACTGTTTGTATGTTTGGTGGGAAATTATACTCACAGCAGCTCCTGTATCAACTTCCATCAGTACATCTTGCTGATTCACAGTAAAATTCACTTTAAACTTCTGTTTTTCCGAATCACTCAACAGAGAAAACATTTCCAATTCTGGCTCTTCGGCATCCATATAAGCCGTCACGTTGCTCTTTCTCTCATGCTTACTTTTATTCGGGTAAGGCTTTTCTTTTTCTCTACACGCTTTCTTTAAATGACCAAATTTTCCGCACTGATGGCATTTAGAATTCTTAAAATAGCATTCATGTGCCTTATGATTGCTACCTTTACATCGATAACATGCATACCTCTGGTGATGCGTAGTTTTCACTTTATGCACAGCCGCCGCATCCTCTGCTTTCCTCAGCTGTTGCGTATCCCGATCAGCTGTTTCCATACTGAGAGCAATTTCAAATGCTCGTGCAAACGTGAGCGCATCCTCTGAAAGCAATCTTCGTTGGCATGCTTCGCTTTGTATTCCGCTAACAAAGCGATCACGTAACGCTTCATCCAAACTTGCACCAAAATCACATTTTGACGCACATTGTTTGAGTTCGGCAACATACTGGGACACAGTTTCATGAGGCTTTTGTATGCAGTGCTGAAATCGGAAGCGCTCAGCTATTATTAGCGGTTTGGGTTCAAAGTGTGCTTGCAGGATCCCGACAATTTCTCTAAATGTCTTATCCTTCGGCTTTAAAGGTTGAACCAAGTTTCGCAATAGCCCATAAGTGGAAGCACCAACAGCACTTAGTAATGTCGCCACTTGCTTTGTATCATCCACATCATTAGCAATCATGAATAACTCCACTCGCTCAATATATGCTGACCAGGACTCATTTTCTGGTTTATACTCATCTAATCTTCCGATTTGGGCCTTATCCACACAATTTTCCTCGTCGCCAGTTTGTTATATATTTACGAGGCAAACACACAGAGATGCCATCAAGCGTGCTTTACTTAGATATAAACAACGTCATCACAACAATACATCACATGGCTTAAATAGTTGTCAAGAACCAATCAATAGCGAGACCAACACCCAGATCATTACACACACACATTATCCCAATACACCACATGGCCCAAAAAAAAATACTGAACAAAAAAGACTTTTATTTTGGCGTGGTGTGTGACGTCATTAGGCTGCGCCGCTTCCGCGCTGCAGTTCAACTGGAGGAAGGTTTGTTTCACAACTTTACACAAATATAAACCGATTGATTAAAGTTTCAGGTTTTTCTTCCAATATGACATACCTGCTGTTGACTATAATTTTAATTCTTTATACAACGAAGTACTATTTTAATAACAGTAATCGAGGGCTATTGTTTGAACAACAGAAATGTGTTTTAATGAAGGTTTTATTTATTTACTAGTATAATGTCATTCTAATATAAGTATACAATATTATATATATATATATATATATATATATATATATATATATATATATATATATATATATATATATATATATATATATATAAATAAATGGAGAACTAGTTTTTATCAGGTCATTTGTTTGTGGATATTGTTTCTTGCTCAGACTTACCTGATTTATTTTTGTCAATCACTCTCATATAAAGAAACTGTTGAAGCAAGTGTTGAAGAGAAGTTATTTTGTTTCTGTTCATTGTTTTGTTCATTTTAAACAGAATAAAGTGTCCAAACACAGAGAAAAACTCCTGCTGAAGCAACATCTCCACACTGTTATAAAGATGGCGTTTATTAAAGAGGAGAGTGAAGATGTGAAGATTGAAGAAACAATCACAGTCAAACAGGAAGATCTGCAGGAACAAACGGGTAATTTTCATTCTCAAAACCAACTCAGTCATTTGATCCTCATTCAGATACATTTTAATAATAAGAATACTAAATTAAATCTATCTTGCAGCCCTGAGTGTGCTGCCTAGTTCTCTTAAATGCACATAAGCACTTATTGAAAGACAGGAATGAGTTTCTTTTGTTACTTGTTCTCAGGTCTTTTGTCATTATTTTATGTATTATTAGTCTCCCATTTTCTCTACCTTCTTAAGGTTGTTGCTTTTTTTGTTCTCCTACTGTTTGTAAGGTGTCCTTGAGCACTAAAAACGTCCTTGAGCACTAATGTCATTTTAAAATTATTATTGAACGAATCCTTATATTTGCGCGTCACACTCACTATACAAATTTATCAGGTCTTTGATAAAATGAAAATGGAAAGGATTGGAAGGAAATTTGCTGTGCTCTATCATTGATAGGGAAAAGGAAACTCTTTGCTAGATTGACTTTGTATCCAGAAGCATTTCCAAATTCTGAAATTATTGTAAAAACTTTTGTAATACATGTATCTGGATTCGACAGAAAAAGAAGATCATCCGCATATTATTATTAATATAGTCAGTCGTCGACTGAGGTGGGCCGGTCTAAGGCTTGAAATTCCAGAGCTAAAAAGGAGTCCCACTCCGGTCCTGTTCCCTGTCTGCTTTACACATTTTAGAAAAACATTTTGTTGTAATTATGAATATATACAAATAAAAATTCCATTTACAGCTTTCAAATCTGTCTTATTAATATGACCAAAATTACTTTTATGATCAATTATGTAAGAAAGTATGAAAACTGGACTGACACGGTTTCAATTTACTATAACTTCTATGTTAAGTGGCTTTGACACAATTTACATTGTAAAAACACTAGATAAATAAAGATGAATTGAATTGAATCTGCTTAAATGTGTACACGTTAATGGACCAAACACAATATGATCTGATTTATTTTACATTTACCATGCATCAAAATTGCAGTGTGTGTAGCCAATATTTCCAGTGTCTTTTCACTTTTCAGCTTTTGATGAGAGTTTTTAAGACTTAATGAAAACTAATGTTTTATCTATTTCAGACCTAATTGAAGAGAATGAGGGGAGTAAAGAGGAGGAACATCATGTTAAAATTGAGGGAAAAACTCATTTACAGACTGATGGTATTTTGAAAAGGGGAGACAAAAATAGTTTCACCTGCACTCAGTGTGGAAAGAGTTATGGAAGTAAAGACTATCTTAAGATTCACATGAGGATCCACACTGGAGAGAAACTATTCACATGCCCTCAGTGTGGGAAGAGTTTTGGAAGAAAAAGGGAACTTTAGATTCACAGGAGGATCCACACTGGAGAAAAACCATACACATGCACTCGGTGTGGGAAGAGTTTTAGCCAATCATCAAACTTAAATCAACACATGAGGATCCACACTGGAGAGAAACCATTCACATGCACTCAGTGTGGAAAGAGTTTCAGCCGATCATCATCCCTTAATGAACACATGATGATTCATACCGGAGAGAAACCATTCACATGCACTCAGTGTGGGAAGAGTTTTGGAAGAAATTTCGATCTTAAGATTCACATGATGATTCACACTGGAGAGAACCCATTCAGATGCACGCATTGTGGGAAGAGTTTTAGCCAATCATCATATCTTAATCAACACATGAGGATCCACACTAGAGAGAACCCATTCACATGCACTCAGTGTGGTAAGAGTTTCCACCGATCATCATCCCTTAATAATCACAAGACGATCCACACTAGAGAGAAACCCTTTACTTGCACCCAGTGTGGAAAGACCTTTAACTACTCATCACACCTTTTTGAACACATGCGGATCCACACTGGAGAGAAACCATTTACATGCACTCAGTGTGGGAAGAATTTTAACCAATCATCAAACCTTAATCGACACATGAGGATCCACACTAGAGAGAAACCATTCACATGCACTCAGTGTGGGAAGAGTTTCATCTGCTCATCATCCCTTAATCTACACATTATGAGCCACACTGGAGAGAAACTTGCACTTAAGCAGCGGTCACAATGGACTTTTTTCCCCATGGATTTCCATTCATACGCACGGGAATGTGTCAGACCGGAAACCAAGTTTGTGTGTCAAGTTTCGCAGTTCACTGCATTGCAAAGTTCAAGCTTGGTGAACTCTGACCTGCAAAATCGCATCACTTGACTGTGTGAGACCAATCAAAGATCAAAACATGACCTTTCTGGACAGAAATGTAAAATATGGACCAATAGCTCGCTTTTTATGTCTAATAATCTTGTTTAATCCCGCCGCTTTTCACAGCGCCAAACAACAGAATTTTGCATGCTCAAACTCTAGTGTGACCGCAGCTGCGGTGTGGGATGAGTTTCAGCAACTCCTCAGACCTTAATAAACACATGAAGACCCACACTGGAGATAAACTATTAAATGCACTCCGTGTGGGAAGAGTTTCAACCGATTAGCAAACCTTAATGAACACATAAAGATCCACACTGGTGTGAAAGAGTATATGTGCTTCAGTGTGAGAAGACTTTTAATTCAAAATTTAAACTGCACCAGACGTTTCACACTGGAGAGACCGTACAAGTGTTCACACTGTGACAAGAGGTTTAATCAGTAACACATCTGAAAACACAAAAGAGGATTCACACTGGAGAGAAACCGTACAGATCTGATGAGTGTCTACAGAATTGGACAAAAGTTGCACACATGAAATGAATGCAGCAAAACATTTTCTCTGTGCATAATGTTTGAAAAGGCTGAGTGACGATATACTGTTTTCCAACACTCCTACATTGCAGTAGGTGGGGTTGTAAATGTGTTGCGCTCCTCGCGTTTACCGCAAACACAATGATGGTGGCTGAGATAGGAACAGTTTCATAAACATCTGACAAACAGCATCTCAGAAGCTTAAAATCTCTCTTTGCAAGTGATTGTACAGGTGCGGATACATCTGTACTCCACTCTCCAGTGTATTCATGTAGCTAGTGTTGTTTTGGATGATGTTCTCTGTCTGACTACCTGAATGAGTAGCATCACTGGAAAGACACAAATAAATAAAGATGTATTGTATTATGAATATTTGATGATTTAGGCAGAGCGACAGGTATTAAGTTTTACAATATTAATACACTTTGATGATCCCAAGACTCCAGATTGGAGTATGTGGTAAATCCTGATTGGATGCCTGCGTTACTCATCAATGGGTATATAAAAGTTGTTGTGCTAGGCTGCTAGCTAATCCAGGACGCTGTGGCTACTCAGGAGTCCTCCTGTCAAGACCTGCCATCTCATTAAATCTTTAACCTTAAAATTTTGTTTTGCATTGCTTGTATCATGTAGCTAAACTGTTGTTGTGATTATATCCTAAGTTCTTTATCTTCATTATTATCCCTAGACATTTGCTGGTTGCTTTGATTGATGGTTTTATGAGTTACATTTTATAATAAATAATTTGCATTCAGGCTATTTTGTTGGCTCATCTCTCTTTTATGCTGCAACTCAAACAAGCAGATCATAACACTTTGTGAAATGTGTCCGGTTGTATTTAAGATCTTGTCCTTTCAGTCATGACCATAGGTGAGAGTAGGAACCTTGATTGAGCGGTAAATTGAAAAAATTGCCTTTCATCTCAGCTCGTTCACCACAACAGACAATCACATCAACTGCATTACTGCTGCCACTGCACTGATCCATCTTTTAATCTCACATTCCATTCCTCATGAAAAAAACGCAGATACTTAAGCTACATTTGAGTTAAGGACTTTCCTTCAAATTGGAGATGGCCACCTTTTTCCAGTCGAGCACCATGGTCTCTGACATAGAGGTGCTGTTTCTTTCCCTGCCATGTCACACTCAGCAGTAAACAGCAGTGGTGGGAGTAACGAATTACAACTACTCATGTTACTGTAATTAAGTACATTTTTGGGGTAATTGTACTTCCATGGGTAGAATTTTAAGCCTTTACTTTTACTTGTACATGAGTACAAATTAAGCTGAGTAATCTACTTCGTTACTTTTAAAATCACAATTCGTTACAGAGTACTGTAAATAAATTAATATTTCAAGCACGCACTGACCAGCATTTCGGTAGCCAATAAAAAAGTTCATCTTAATGGACCAATGAAAAGCCTGGTATATTATTTGAACCGAAAAACAAGTTCAGGCTACTGCAGATTTACGTGAGCTGACCGTCATCATCATACAGTCACAAAGTTATCAATTGACATATGGAGATTTAAGACAGAAGAAATGAGGAAGAAAAAGCAGAGGATGAATGCCCATGGCCACACCCGGAGGAGCTGTTCACCTACAGGTACATAGGGAAGAAAGGGGACAGCTGTGCTGATGCAGTGTGAATAGCTATGTTATCATCTAAAATGCTAATTAAATGTTTGCCCAAAACTAGAATATTGCATAAAAGACTATGCAAATAAAGCAGCGTTTCCATCCAACAAGTCAAAGAGAACAAAATCCACCTTCTGATTAACTGGAGACAAACATCAAAAGTAAAAACAGAATATGCATCGGTGGGAGCAGCTGCAGGAATATATTATCTTTATTTAATAAATGACTTGCGCCTCAGAAGGCAATCCTGACACGCAGTGAATGCGCACTGGTGTTTGAAGGCGCGAGACACGGAGTGCAAACACTCTTGACAATATTGGAGGTCATTAAAATATTAATATAATAACAATACTGAAATGGTTGAGGCGGTTTAAAATGACCAAAACAACACTTTAGATGTTTTACAATGTGCTTAGCCTGCTGTTTTGTTCATTCACACACATTTTCCAATAATATGCGCATTATAGAGTTTCCATCAACCGTTTTTATGTGCATATCCAAAAAGCGCATACAATAAGTGGATGAAACCTGCACTCTGCTGTGCCATCTGGCTTACACAGGGTTTCCGTGGGGTCTTAAAAGGTCTAAAATATAAACATCTAAATTTTAGGCCTTAAAAAGCCTTAAATGCTGTTCTAGGTCTTAAATATGTTTGCACAGGTCTTATTTTCCGATGTACATGTAACGCTACTCCTAATGCTCATTTAAATAATTTTTTGTTGTTGCTTGGTTTCGTGGTGGTGTAGTTCTTTATTTCACTAGTCCTAATGTAATTTGCGGTATTAAAACTACAAATAAGACCAGCATGCAATAGCTCAGTGCACGCGGTATATGTGACGTCATTGCCGTGTTTGCGGAGGTTCATTTTGGAAGCGCACGACATGTTTTTGGGTGAAGAGTTCATGCGGCGCCACATTTGATTTGAGTTGAATATGTCACTTTGAAGGGATTTTGTCTGAAACAGTACGACTGTACAGACATCTTAACGATCCGACCATGCATAATCACCATAGAGATAACCTGACCAATATTTCTTGGATAGAAATAGTAACAGCCGTGGAAAGGAAGTGTTTTGTTAAAAAGTTTGGAAAAACCTGGGGGATAAGTTTGTTACAACAAAAAAAGAGGCCATGGCAAAAGTGGAGACCCAGGTGGTTTTAATATTACAGAATATGTTTTTCCACCATTTGTAGGTTTTACACTGATGTATATTTTTTAAGTTAAAACAATGTAACAAAAATTAAGTAACCAATTAAGTCTTTGATAACTGGAAAAGAATATATGAACCTATCGGCTTACAGTAAACTGATGCCCAATTTCTAGGCTTTATTGGTGATGATGGACAGGATTGTTGGAACATTATTGCCTTTTCAGCTCATAAGTAGAGGACAGAAACTAGCCAGACAATAATGTGTCAATTGTTGAGTGGGCAAAATAATTAAAAGTTTCTTTTGCTATTATTCTTGCCAGAATAAAAAATATAATTGTAGAGTAACCCATGTTCTGTTGTCACTGATATTTAACTTTAATAGGTAGAACTGTCTGAGATATAAACAAAAGTGAGTGATGCATCACAGTTTGATTTAAAAAATCTTGAATAGTTATAAAACTTTATAATCATTCATTAATTTTCTTTTTGGCTTAGCTCCTTTATTAATTTGGGGTCACCACAGCGGAATGAACCGCCAATTCATCCAGCATATGTTTTACACAGCGGATGCCCTTCCAGCTGCAACCCGTTCTCATTTACAACAACAGACAATTTAGCTTACCTAATTCACCTAAAATGCATGTGAGCACGAACATGCAAACTCCATAAAGAAATTCCAACTGACCCAGCCGAGGCTCGAACCAGTGACCTTTTTGCCTTGAGTTGAGAGCGCTACCCACTGCGCCACCCCTTCACCCAACTTTGTAATCATAATAAATTATAAAAGTAATAAAAAATTATAATTTTAAAAATCTTGAACAATATTAATGATATAGTTCCGGAAACCTTCTACTTCTCTGTTCATCCATCTGACTTTATGGTGGGTTTCTTTTGACTGGCCCCTCATGTTTTAAAGAATATCACAATGACGAACGCGTCAAGTATTAAAGCCTCGTCCATTTCGTGAGGTGCGCGCACAGTCAGCGGAGGGGTGCAATGTGGAGCCAGGCGAAAGTATAAATCAGCCTCAAAAAGTTTGTTTCTTTGTTTTTTTGTTTTTTTTTTGTTCCTGCACTTCAATGGTGCATCTAAGCTGTCTTCAGTACTGTTCAATGTAAATAATTTTATTTAAAAAAAAATTTGTGTTTTTGCATTTTCTCTTGCGTGCTTTTGATATTGCAATATAGGTCTTAAATTTAATACTTTATGGTCTTAAAGAGGTCTTAAGAAGTCTTAAATTTGACATTATGATATCTGCAGAAACCCTGCTACAAGACTTCAGTCTATAATCTGAAAAAAAAACACATTATGGTAAGAAGACAAATAACTTAATTTGTGTGATATTTAATTTATTAATAATATGTTTAGGCACTTGGCAGTGTTGTTCTGTGGTTTCTGACGGTTCAGTTCACGAATTAGGTAATTAACAAAGTTTCTCCATAATTTGCAAGTGTTTTTTTTTATTTATATCATCATCTATTGATCGTACAGATAAAAGAGGCATCATTTGAAATGATAAAAAGTCGTGCATTTGTGCATATTTCTGTTGTCTTTATACTCAAAATAGCAAAACATTGTTTTTGTAAAATAATCATGGTGCGCAGTGGGTATTGCTATCGCCTCAAAGCAAAAAGTTTGTTGGTTCAAGCCCTGGCTGAGTCAGTTGGTGTTTCTGTGTGGAGCTTCCATGTTCTCCCCATGTTGGCGTGGGTTTCCTCTATAGGTGCTCTATAATTATAATCTATAATTAATGCTGTTTACACAGTTTTAAAAGTGTTTATAGCATCTTTAAATGTGTTATGTAAAATGTGTTTTACTGCCTGGATCTTGTCTGACTCTGCATTTATGGATAATTCCACCAATACCGCCAAGCTAAAAAAGTAATTTGTAATTTTGTAATTTGAGTAGTTTTTACAAAGAGTAATTTGTACTTTTACTTGAGTACTTTTTAACCAGTACTTTTACTTGTAATTGAGTACAATTTCAGCAATGTAACAGTACTTGTAATTGAGTACAATTTTTTTGTACTCTTACCACCACTGGTCCTATGTGATCTTCAGCTACTAGATTGCTGGTGATCATGACAATAGCACACACACACACACACACACACGCAAAAGAAAAGCTAAATAACAGTAGCCATCAATGTACACGGTTTACACTCACAGAAACTATGCTCTTTATTATTTTACTTTTTAATGTTTTTTCTGCACTTTAATGCTTGTAATGTTTTATGTAAAGCACTTTGAATTGTTTTGTATCATGAATTGTGCTATACAAATAAATGTGCCTTGCCCTTACATGTTTACCAGGGGACGCAGTGATAGTGTCACCATGCAGAATATGAGGGGTGAAGCGTGCTCAGTTATGTGTGATAGTGCAAGCGTAACAGTACGTTGCACACACAGAACAGGCGGAGATTTCTGGTGGCACCATAATTTTGTTTTTATTGTTGTCACGCTGCGCAATCTGTAATATGAACAAACACAGACATTGAGAAGATACTGTGAACATTGGCTGTTTCTCAATTCCAAGAACGCAGAAAACGGACTTGCGTTCTTGTGGAGACCGGTTTTGCCAGGTGTCCTCTGAAGAACGAATTTAGGAGACCGCGAGGGCAGAGAATGCGTCCTTTGAGAAATGGGATGCTGCGTTCTTCCTGATGGTCATGTGACCTTCACGCGTTTTAAATGGAAATGATTAAAATATTACAGCACTCATACAGCGATTTATTGTTTTTCCCCTTTTCAAAATATATACTTTGCATAAAAACATTATAAATATACTCTGCACAATATAAATAAAACACATTTTAATACGAATTTCAGCAAACAAACATTTTCACCGTTTCATTTTGGGAAACTCCTGAGGTAAATAAATGATATCTCTGAACTTTAATAATAAATCTAAATAAAAATGCTATGCTTCTCACCTCTAGTCACAATGACTTCTGGGACTTCCAGAGCGAGTTCGGTGCTCAAGTCTGCATCAGTGCGTCCTAGATATCAAGAACACATCCAGGAAGTTTCACGCGTCCTCCGTACTTGCGGTCTTGAGTATTGCAACTGAACTTGGGCAGCTGATGATGACGTAGCACGAGAACACGAGGACGTAAGACCGCTGAAGAACGCATATTGAGAAACAGCCAATGTTTCAGTGCTGGCAGTGTGACTTCTTCATGAATGCGTGAGACCTCCTGCGGCTCACATATTGCTCACTAATCGCCCCCTAGCGTCACTCACCAGGACATAGAGATTGAAATGATGGCCATCAACACATTATAACTAACCTGAACTTAATAAAACACTAATAATGAATGATGACTAATCAATGCATAACAGCTATAAAAAAATTAAATGAAACACGGGACTGTCATAACTCTATACTTCTATACGTATCCCAGGAAGGCCAGGAAACCCAGTACCCTGGCCAGCAGCAGCAACCCCATGGCACATGTCCCCTACCACCACACCACAGAGATGGACATGCTTCCACCCAGGTAGTGGAAGACAAAGCCCCCCGCCAGAGCCCCTCATAGCTCCATAGGGCAGGCCCCATCGGGCCGAGAATGCAACTGCCGACAACACCATGCAGCCAGCCGCCTGGGACAGGCAGAGCGTGGAGCCAAGGGCCTTACGGGCCCAAGAGCAGCCCTTCCCCCAGTGCATTTCCAGTTCCAGTTAATGCCACTTTGCTCATAAATATGCCATGTAGGATCCATATTTGTGTTCTCAGTTCAAACCCATGCCCACTTGGCCCATAAATATGCCATGCAGGACCCATATATGCATTCCCAGTTCAAACCCATGCCCACTTGGCCCATACATATGTCATGCAGGACCCATATGTGCATTCCCAGTTCAAACCCATGCCTAGTTGGCCCATGAATATGCCATGTAGGACCCATATTTGTATTCCCAGTTCAAACCCATGCCCACTTGGCCCATAAATATGCCATGCAGGGCCCATATATGCATTCCCAGTTCAAACCCATGCCCAGTTGGCCCAAAATTATGCCATGCAGCACCCATAAATGTGTTCCCAGATCAAACCTATGCCCACTTGGCTCATAAATATGCCATGCAGGACCCATATATGCATTCCCAGTTCAAACCCATGCCCACTTGGCCCATACATATGTCATGCAGGACCCATATGTGCATTCCCAGTTCAAACCCATGCCCAGTTGGCCCATGAATATGCCATGTAGGACCCATATTTGTGTTCCCAGTTCAAACCCATGCCCACTTGGCCCAAAAATATGCCATGCAGGGCCCATATATGCATTCCCAGTTCAAACCCATGCCCAGTTGGCCCAAAATTATGCCATGCAGCACCCATAAATGTGTTCCCAGATCAAACCTATGCCCACTTGGCTCATAAATATGCCATGCAGGACCCATATATGCATTCCCAGTTCAAACCCATGCCGACTTGGCCCATAAATATGCCATGCAGGACGTATATATGCATTCCCAGTTCAAACCCATGCCCCATGCCATAAATATGTCGTGCAGGACCCATATGTGGGTCCCCAGTTCAAACCCATGCTCAGTTGGCCCATGCCTGTCCCTTATGGCGCCCATGTAATTAGCTCATATGGGCTTCCTATGTGGGACTCATTCTAGAAAACCTACATGGGACCTTCTGATTTCACCCAGCCAAGGCCCATGCCCACACAGTTCCCATGGAACCCTTAGTTAGTCCATCTGGGCCCGACATATCGTTGCTGGCTGGGCACCTTCCATTAAATGGCCACAACGCAGAGTACTAACCACTATATGATCACGGCGAGCTACGGGAAAGCCGCTGGACGTTCATTCTCTGTCATATGTCTTTAAAAATGGAAAGCCCCCAGGGCAGCTAGCTGGTATCTGCTGCCGTTTTGCTTTTCCCTTCTAGCACATCCCTTTTCCCAAGAAACAATGGAATTGCAAACAATCAAGGAAGGTCGCAAACTAAGTCCTGCGCATAGCCTGGACATAGTCGGCAGGATTCAAACATGCGCAGGGAGACCCCAATGGATTTCAAGTCCATCACCTTAACCACTTAGCCACGACTAAAAGACTGCAGCCATGTCCTCATTCCCAGTACATGTGTTGTGCATCCAGATATAACTTTCAGCAAGCGATAGCTCAACGGCAAAAGCTGTGGTTCCACAAAAAGTCTTATACGCCCAAACAGGGACTTGAACCCTGGACCCTCAGATTAAAAGTCTGATGCTCTACCGACTGAGCTATCCAGGCTCCATGTCAAGGCTTTACAAGTAGGTAATGTTTATGGTTGTGGTCGGCGCAGACCTTTACGGTACAAAAAGGTTTACCGTGAGGTGGGGTTTAGGCTTATGGTTGGTGTAGATGTTGCTAAAACACAACAGATTACTGTGACGTTGGGTTTATGGTTGTTGTAGGTGTAGACATCAGTACAACACAATAGATAGGACTCCATGTCATGTAGGAGACATTAAATGGATCAATAGCAACTGCAGAAGGTCTCTCTGTTGTTGTGGCTATGAAAGGAGACTTAACAATTGAAAAGATTCCTTCCATGCCTTAGAAGCGTGACTTGATCAATGCTTATCCACACAGCACGCTGGCATCAAAGGTCCCGTTGCTCATATCGAATCCCTAGTCTTCCACACTTTAGTAAACATTCAGGACGTTCCAGTAGCACAGCCTGCACTAAAAGAAGGCTGGAGATTAAGGATGGCGACACAGAGTGCAACGCCAATGTCACCTTGAAAAACCTGCCGTGACCCGGATTCGAACCAGGGTTACTGCGGCCACAACGCAGAGTACTAACCACTATACGATCACAGCGAGCTACGGGAAAGCCACTAGAAGGTCCCCAGGGCAGCTAGCTGGCATCTGCGGCCGTTTTGCCTTTCCTTTGCAGCACATCCCTTTTCCCAAGAAACAATGGAATTGCAAACAATCATGGAAGGTCGCAAAGTAAGTCCTGCACACTGCCTGGACGTAGTCGGCAGGATTCGAACCTGCGCAGGGAGACCCCAATGGATTTCAAGTCCATCGCCTTAACCACTCGGCCACGACTACAAGACTGCCTGTACAGCCAAGTCCTCATGCCCAGTACACATGTTGTGCATCCAGATGAAACTTTCAGCAAGCGATAGCTCAACGGCAAAAGCTGTGGCTCCACGAAAAGTCCCATACGCCCAATCAGGGACTTGAACCCTGGACCCTCTGATTAAAAGTCTGATGCTTTACCGACTGAGTTATCCGGGCTCCAATGCAAGGCTTTACAAGTAGGTAATGTTAATGAATGTGTTCAGCGCAGACCTTTACGGTACACAAAAAGTTTAAAGTGAGGTGGGGTTTAGGCTTATGGTTGGTGTAGATTTTGCTAAAACACAACATATTACTGTGAGGTTGGGTTTATGGTTGTTGTAGGTGTAGACATCAGTACAACACAATAGATAGGACTCCATGTCATGTAGGAGACATTAAATGGATCAATAGCAACTGCAGAACACAGCGAGCTACGGGAAAGCCGCTGGAAGTCATCCTCTGTCATATGTCTTTAAAAATGGAAAGCCCCCAGGGCAGCTAGCTGGTATCTGCTGCCGTTTTGCTTTTCCCTTCTAGCACATCCCTTATCCCAAGAAACAATGGAATTGCAAACAATCATGGAAGGTCGCAAAGTAAGTCCTGCGCACTGCCTGGACGTAGTCGGCAGGATTCAAACCTGCGCAGTGAGACCCCAATGGATTTCAAGTCCATCACCTTAACCACTCGGCCATGACTACAAGACTGTCTACACAGCCATGTCCTCAGCTATAACAGCCATGCATCCAGCTATAACTTTAAGCAAAAGATAGCTCAACGGCAAAAGCTGTGGCTCCACAAAAAGTCTTATACGCCCAAACAGGCACTTGAACCCTGGACCCAATCATGGAAGGTCACAAACTAAGTCCTGCACACTACCTGGATGTAGACGGCAGGATTCGAACCACGAGTTGCTCTATTCTCATCCATTTCCTGTGACACCTTAGTTGTTAACTCAGGCTTTCTCCCGGTCTCTTCTCATCCAATTCTTGTGACCCGTAGTTGTTTACTCAGGCAATTTCCCCTTTCTAACTCTACATAGCACCTTAATTATTTTAATGGTATGCAAGTCTACAAGCAGACCACACACACAACCCAAATATACAGATCAACCTCACACCCCAAAGAGCACAAAATCCACCTCAATATTAAGTAAAATATTATTTACTGTCATCATGACAAAGAGAAAAGAAATCAGTTAATAGAAATAAGTTTTTAAAAGTACTATGCTTAGAAATGTGCTGAAACAATCTCCCCTCCATTAAAAAGAAATTGGGGAAAAAACTAAACAGGGGCGCTAATAATTCAGGGGGGCTAATAATTGTGACTTCAACTGTGTATATATATATATATATATATATATATATATATATATATATATATATATATATATATATATATATATATATATAATGTATATGTATTACATTTTATGTATTACGACAGTTTAAACTATCGCGTATTGCTTCAGATCTTCTGCTATTCAAATATTTTTAGTTGCAGTAATGTTAAATACACTGGTCATTGCAGACGTTGGTCACATAAACAGCAACAAACAAAAATGATACATCTAATTAACACATTATATGTAAAAGAATTAAAGAACTGTGTCGTTTCATGAAAACATATAAATCTGGATCAATTAAATCAGGGATTGTAAATATTGCCTCAGAAATTAACAGTTTGAGTTTGAATAGATCGCCTTAGCCGTCAACAGTTTACTGCTCACTCATAATTCAAGCGATTCACTACAATGGGTGTAACTAAACACCGAATTCAATTTTCAACTATTTAGGGCTAATTTAATACAGAACTTAAATATTAACTCAGAAATTTGAAAGGCTAAACTTACCTGGTTGATCAGACATGAGACGCAAGCAGCAGCTAAAGCAGAGGTCATTAGCGATGCAAAATTCTTCAATGTCATTGGTCAGAATTTACCACATAATGAAGACGACCAAAAATACTTTATTTGATGCATGCACACACACACACAAATATATATATATATATATATATATATATATATATATATATATATATATATATATATATATATATATAATGCTGCAAAATACTGTGAATTAACTACTCTATATTAACTGTAAATTACTTATCTACTAAAAAGAGATACTGTTAATTCATTTATATTTGTTATTAGCAAAACTGAAGAGGCTGATTAAATAAAAGAAAAAATCACAAAAATTATTGTTTCATTAGTATTTTAATTTAATATGTTTATTTATAAAGTACTATATAATGTTTACTGAATTTATTATATCGTAATTTGTATATGTTTATATTATAATCATTGTACTTGAAGAAAAATCATAGGTCAAAAAAACATCCTATACTATTGTGATCTAAAAAAAATATTAATTGACATAATCAAAAATATCTTATGGAAAAAAAAATTCTAATCACAGTCTAATGAATCAAAAAATCAAAATCAGATCCTAAAGACAAAGTGGAAATTCCAGTAAATTAAGTCATATTGCTCCAAAAGATTTTAAAATATAAAGGACAAAGTGAAAATCCTATAAGAAAAATTCTGAATGTCCATTATAATTTTGAAATCCATTGCAGATGCTCATTCTACTATCAGTTATGTTTGAATGTCAAATCTACCCCAATCCTTAACCCAACCTCACAGTTTCCTGCTGTGTTTTATCAACCTCCCAACCTACCCCAACTCTTAACCCAACCTCACAGTAACAAACCTCCATGTGGTTTTCATTGATTCAATGTCTCGTACATGGCACAGAATACAACCTATCGCAGTTTATTAAATTCACACCTACCCCAGCCCTAGGCCCAACCTCACGGTAACCTGTTGTTTTATTCAATTTTACTCCAACCCCAACTCTAAACACAACCTCAGAGTAACCAGTTTTTATTTTTATTTATTTTTATGAATTTCTACTACAGCTACATCAATCGCAAACCCAGTTTACGTGCGGCATAAGTGCCTACCACTTAGAGGTCATCCAGCCAACTTGCAGTGTAATCTCCTCCACTTGTAGGTCTCTGAGCTGCAGCAACACCTAAGGGCTCTGACACACAGACACAAAAAAGAAACCATTGCTTTTAACCTCCTCTTGGAGAGGAGAGAGTCTCCGACCCTGGATCTCAGGTCTTCTATGGAGGAACTGTCAGGAATCCTGTAAGAGCATCCCATCCACACAACCTCTTGCCATAAAAACAAAGCAGAATGTGTGGTGAAGGAACTCCGGGTTGACAGAGCCTTGTCCTTGCTCCAAGCAATGTGCTAACAAGGTGCTGAACAGAGTGACGGTGGCACAAAGGTTAGTGCTTATGACTACGGATCAGAAGGTTCTCGGTTACGGAAACCAAGAAACTGTGTATGAGAGAGTGCGTAAGTGTATGAGTGGCACTTGTGCAAGCGGAGCAGGGCCGTGCCAGCGATCAGAATGAACTGGAGTTTGTGCCAAGACTGGCTTTCCAAAGTGGCAGTTCCCATATGGTCTAGCGGTTAGGATTCCTGGTTTTCACCCAGGCGGCCCGGGTTCGATTCCCGGTGTGTGAAGGCTTGAGTGCTTTTGCTTCTGTCCTTTTTGCCCAGCTGTCGGACTGCAGCTACCTTATAGGATGTGGTTGTGGAAGTAACCTAGAAGCCTTCGATAGCTCAGTTGGTAGAGCGGAGGACTGTAGTTGGGATGTTGGCAATCCTTAGGTCGCTGGTTGACTCCGGCTCGAAGGACATGTTTTGCGCTCAGAGCCGCTTTCTTGCCTTTGCGAAGAGAGCTCAGCACTGCTCGAAGTTCACCATGGAGGTGAAAAGAAGACTCCCGGGCCGCAGCGGTGAGAGCGCCGAATCCTGACCACTTGACCACCAGGGAAGGTCTGGCTAATGGTTGCCCTCAAGTCTAGCTGTGGGCCTCCACCCAGGTGTGCTGCAGCTGCTCCAAAAATAACTCTAACATTTGCAACCTCCTCCTGGAGTAGAGAAAGTCTCAGAGCCTGGATCACAGTTCTTCTTGGGAGGGACTGTCACATGCTCTGTGTAAGAGCATCTTATCGACACCACAACTTGCCATGACAACAAAGCACAGCAAGCGTTGAAGGAACTCTGTTCACCGAGCCGTGTCCTCTTTCCAAGCAGCATGCTAATGAGCACTGCTGACGCAGACTGGGCCAGTGGCGTATACTGCCACCTGTAAGTCGTGGTTTTTCTTGGTTACATCGGCCAATCACGTTCCGGGTTGGAACCAAGATTTTTTTAAATTCTTGGTTACGCTGGCCAATCACGTCCCGAGCTGGAACCAAGATTCACTTTATTCTTGGTTATGGCAGCCAATCATGTTCCGAGTTACAATTAACGCTATGGCCAATCAGAGCCCTTATACCATTCATGATTTGTACTGTAATAACAGATTTTGTTGCAGATTAATTCGGACAGCAATTACAAAGTAAGTATTTTTATAACAAGTTGGTTTAAATAACCATTACAGTAACATTAATTACTACAACACGATTATTAAATGATGGTTATAGATGTTATATAATGTTATTTGGTAAGATTAACGTTAGCCGACCAAGCACACAGTACAGTTTTACTACAAACATTTTAATGCAGTTATTATACATTACAACACTCTATATTATTATTTACTACCATAGTTACAATAATGCCTGTGCATTATTCTAACACATTAATGAATCCCTTCACTAATAATAAATATAAGGCTAATTTCATCAGTCACTGATTATAGACAAACATTATATTAACGCTCACATATCACTACATCACTAATCATAAACTAATCTAATAACGCTCACGCATAATACATCCCTAATCACAAAGCAAAAAACAATATGGATCACACATGATTGCATCACTAATAATAAACCAAGAATAGAATAATGCTCACATTAATTCATCACTAATAATAAAGCTACAATATAAGGGTCACACATTAATACATCACCAATAATAAAAGAATAATATAATAATGCACACGCATTAATTCATCACTAATTATAAACCAGTAACAAAGTTAACATTAATATTCTTCTTTAATTTTCTATTTCACAGGCATAGATTAAATTTAGTGACAGACTAAAATGTAAGTAACTTCAATTTAAAGTAATAGTTTGAATGCACTGCTTTTACATGTAATAGAACAGTAGTTTTCAAAATGTAGAAAATATTTTCTTTTTGAAAATGAAAATATTGTCTTAAAAAATTGACATTACAAAGAGATAGAATTTCACTTATTCGCTGTCTCAACTAGGACAAACATTGTTATTAATGGTATAATTATTTTAATTTCTCACCACCCGTTTACTGCCACAGTATATCTTTCTCCAACTACGGCTGTAAATAGTTGGCTAAAATCTGTTTGTCTGCTGACATTGCTCCAAATATCTTCTTTGTGTTCCTCAAAACAAAGAAATTTAAATGTATTTGGTACAACTTGAGGGTGAGTCAATTTTAATATTTGTGGAACCTATGTATTACTTTAACCAATGTGTTACTAGATGGAACCTCAATTCAGGAGACGGAATGATGGCAGCCTGAATCTGACAGATACAGTGGAGGCAACAAAAGTGAAGGAAGCTAACAAAGGAAAGCCCTACAGAAAATCATTGTCCCCAGAGGCAGTACTGGACAAGGTCAAAAAAAGCTTAAATGAGCACCATGGAGATGTGACTAACAGAAAACATCTGCTGGGTTTCTTTGAAGAGGGCCCCCACAGGAGTAAGTAAAGGCTCCAAAGAACATGCCCACAATAAAGTGAGTTTTATAGAACATATTGAGCTTTTTCCTTCTCGCAGAATTGCCTTTGCCATGAAGGAAGAGCAATATGATGGGAAACCACCTAGCAGTCTGCCACGGCCTAGCACTCCGCCATGACCCAACACACTGCTCCTACCAAGCATTCTGCTCCTACCCAGCACTCTGCCCAGGGTACCCTAGGATCCTCAAAATTAAATGCAAGGTTTTTTAAGATCTTTTCAATAACATTTCAAATGAAATTTAATGCCAACTTTGTACCCATTCTGGCAAAAGTATGAGGGAAAATGTCAAATCTGTATAAAGTTTGTGTGATGTTTATGTATTTCTGTGATGATGACAATAGACTCGCATGCTGGAGGAAACATAGCTCTTTTTTATTCACTTGCACACTAACTTCCTTACATGCGCCACCTGCATGTGACATCAACTCACGTGACTTCACAGATACATCCAAATGCATATGTTACAGTTTGAACCTTAGTAAATAATTATGTACAATTGGGCTACTTGAATTAAGTAAAGCATTTTATTTCAATTTTCTGTTATATTTAATACATATGCAACAGTGTGGTCAGCACCCAGTAGTGAATATGAAGGTCCAACGGAAGGTCAAACATGACTGAAAACCCGTTGTCACATGTTGCAGTGCCCTTTTTTGGACACTTGAGGTCACTAGCTTGTTTTGTAGTTTAACTTCATTTCCTATTATCCTTTGCACTTCTGATTGTATTCTGTTACAGCTGTTTCTTGTTTGTTAATTTAGCCCTGTATTTATAAACCCTTTTGTCTTGTGTTTTAGTTGCCTTAGGATTTTGTTTATTCCTCACGTCCGGTATGTTTGTTTGGTGATCTAGTTTTGTATTGGCTTATTCTTAGATTCTTGTTTGTTTTTGTTAGCACATATACCCAGTTTTGTATTTGCTTATTTTTGTATTTTTTGTCAGTTCTTTTGTCTGGACTCATTTCTTGAAGATTCTGTGCAAGATTGGGAAACTCCTTTTGTCTTTGTCTAAATAAATTGCTGCACATGGATTTTTGTGTTTTGTGATTCTCCATCTCATGACACCCGTTGGCCTTATTGACCTGGTCAGTCAGTTCTTTAGTTATAAAAGGATCTGAATTAAGTAATATATGCAGTTTTGTTGCTTCCACTCAAAAGTGTAACTGCAACCTCAGAGTCAGAAAACATGGTTTTAAAAACCTCTGTAATGTTCTTATTCAATGTGAAAGAGTGGTGCTCAGGGATTGTTTTAAAGACCCACATCACATCTGCCTGCAGAGCTGGTGTTGAGCCAAATATATATTGTATATATATTTACAACTCTTCATTAATGAATTATACCCTAATCTAATCTCTCTCTGTCATCTTTCAATCAAGCAATTTTCTCGTGTCAGCCCAATGATTGTTTGGTGACATCACCAACCAGAGCGAGAGGTGGCAGTAATGCATCAAAAACTTTGTTATCGACCACCGTAAAACAGGAAGAAGAAACTGTCATTCTTCTAATTTAAAAATTTCTTCATTACTTAATGTTAAAGCTGTTACAGTAATCAAAGAGGTTCCCGCTGCACAGAACTGCACAACAGGTGGTTGGCACTGACAAGCAGTACTACACGCGGTGTGTTTGGCAACCCCCCATATGGGAGTCCAGGGCCGTAACACCCATTGTCGCTAACGTTAGCTTAAAAGATTTCCGGCATCAACAGCAATAGGCGTTGCGGTCATTTCCTGGCACAGGCTTAACCCAAAAGCAATTCGGATTCCTTGGCCACAGCAACACTTTCCCATTTTAGCCGACAAACTGGGCTAGCCACTATCTTGTTCTGTGCCTCACCTCAAGTAACCAAATGACGGGTGCGCACGCTTTCACGCTTTCTGCTATGACGTGGAGCGCGAGGTGCACTCAACGTTACGCTGCATGAATTTTTAATTAGCCTACATTAGTAACAGTTCATTTTGTTACGGTATGAACTTAATCTTAGGAAAGGTAAAAATAAATGAAGAAAATTAAGACCTTTGTAATGAAATTCAAGACTTTATTTACAAAATTCAAGACTATTAAGGCCTTCATTTGAAATTATGAAATTTAAGAGTTTTTCAATGCTTTTAAGACCCCACGGGTACTTTGGACATGGACCTTCAGCATGCAGTGGGACAGTTTGCTGCTAAGTGTGACATGGCAGGAAAAAAAACAGCAGCTCAGAAACCATGGTGCTTGACTGGAAAAAGGTGGCCATCTCCAGTTTGGAGGAGAGTCCTTACCCCAAATAGAGTTCAGGTATCTGCTTTTTTTTTCATGAGGAATGGAATGTGAGATTTAAAGATGTTTCAGTGCAGCAGCAGCAGTAAAGCAGTTGATGTGATTGTCTGTTGTGGTTAAGGAGCTGAGATGAAAGGCAATGTTCTCAATTTACCGCTCAGTCTAGGTTCCTACTCTTACCTATGGTCATAACTGAAAGGACAAGATCTCGGATACAACCAGACACATTTTACAAAGTGTTATGACCCGCTTGTTTGAGTTGCAACATAAAAGAGAGATGAGCCAACAAAATAGCTTGAATGCAAATGATTTATTATAAAAGTAACTCATAGAACAATCAATCAAAGCAACCAACAAATGTCTATAGATAATAATAAAGATAAAGAACTTAGGATATAATCACAACAAAACTTTAACTGCATGATATAAGTAATGCAAAACAAAACTATAAGGTTAAAGAGTCAATGAAATGGCAGGTCTTGACATGAAGACTCCCGAGTAGCATCAGCGTCCTGGGGTAGTTAACACAACAACTTTTATATACCCATTGATGAGTAATGTAGGCATTCAATCAGGATTTACCACATACTCCAATCGGAAGTCCTGGGATCATTACAGTGTAGTAATATTGTAAAACTTAATACCTGTCGCTCTGCCTAAATCATAAAATATTCATCAAGTTCGTATTCTACTCAAACAAGTAAATGTATTAAACTAGAAAAAATCTTAAACATAATAGTAAAGAAACTTTACTAATAAAAGCTGCAACACAGGACAATTGAATGGGCTTTTTAAACTTGAGGTCCTGGTATACTGCTAACTAACCGTCCTGTAGGTCCACCTTCTTTGGTGTGCGGTGTCTTTCCAGTGACTTGTTTCTTATTCAGGGAGCCAGACAGAGAATATCATCCAAAACAACACAAGCTACATGAATACACTGGAGAGTGGAGTACAGATGTATCCGCACCTGTACAATCACTTGCAAAGAGATTTTAAGCCGCAGAGGTGCTGTTTGCCAGATGTTTATGAAAGTGTTCTTCACTCAGCTGCCATCATTGTGTTTACGGTAAACACGAGGATCGCAGCACATTTACAACCCCACCTACTGCAGTGTAGGATGTTGGAACACAGTATACCATCACTCAGCCTTTTGAAACATTATTCAGACATGAAAAATCCTGTGCACATGAGAAAATGTTTTGCTGCATTCATGTCTTCTGTGCACCTTTTTGTCCATGTGTTTCTTAAGCTGTGCCGAATGAGTGAAACTCTGTAGACACTGATCAGATCTGTATGGTTTCTCACCAGTGTGAATCCTCTTTTGTGTTTTCAGATGTGTTAACTGATTAAACCTCTTGTCAATTTGAAGACTTGTATGGTCCAGTGTGAATCGTCTCGTGCAGTTTCAATTTGAGCTGTAATAAAAGTCTTCTCACACTCAAAGCACAAATACTCGTTCACACCAGTGTGGATCTTTATGTGTTCATTAAGGTTTGCTGATCTGTTGAAACTCTCCCCACACTGAGTCCATGTGATTGGTATCTCTCCAGTGTGGGTCTTCATGTGTTTATTAAGTTCTGATGAGTTGCTGAAACTCATCCCACATCGAAGCTGCAGTCACACTAGTGTTTGAGCATGAGAAATTCTGTTGTACGACGCTGCGAAAAGGAGCGGGATTAAACAAGATGATTAGACATGTATAGTTTCTCTCCAGTGTGGCTCATGATGTGTAGATTAAGGGATGATGATTGGCTGAAGCTCTTCCCACACAGAGTGCATGTGAATGGTTTCTCTCCAGTGTGGATATTCATGTGACTGTAAAGGTGTGATGATTGGTTGAAACTCCTCCCACACTGGGTGCATGTGAATGGTTTCTCTCCAGTGTGGATTTTCATGTGTTTATTAAGGGACGATGATTGGTTGAAACTCTTCTCACACTGGGTGCATGTGAATGGTTTCTCTCCAGTGTGGATCCTCATGTGTTTATTAAGGTATGTTGATTGGCTGAAACTCTTCCCACACTGAGTACAAGTGAATGGTTTCTCTCCAGTGTGGATTTTCATGTGATTGTTAAGATGTGATGATCGGTTGAAACTCTTCCCACACTGAGTGCATGTGAATGGTTTCTCTCCAGTGTGGATCCTCATGTGTAGATTAAGGGATGATGATCGGTTGAAACTCCTCCCACATTGTGTGCATGTGAATGGTTTCTCTCCAGTATGAATCCTCATGTGTAGATTAAGGTATGATAATTGGTTGAAAATCTTCCCACACTGAGTACATGTGAATGGTTTCTCTCCAGTGTGGATTTTCATGTGATTGTTAAGGTGTGATGATTGGTTGAAACTCTTCCCACATTGAGTGCATGTGAATGGTTTCTCTCCAGTGTGGATCCTCATGTGTAGATTAAGGGATGATGATCGGTCGAAACTCCTCCCACAATGAGTGCATGTGAATGGTTTCTCTCCAGTGTGGATCATCATGTGAATCTTAAGATAGCCTTTTCTTCCAAAACTCTTTCCACACTGAGTGCAGGTGAAACGATTCTTGTCTCTCCTTTTCAAAATACCATTAGTCTGTAAATGAGTTTTTTCCTCAATTTTGACATGATGTTCCTCCTCTTTTCTCCCCTCATTCTCTTTAATTCGGTCTGAAATAAATAAATAAAACATTAGTTTTCATTAAGTCTTAAAATTTCTCATTAAAAGCTGAAAAGTGAAAAGACACTGGAAACATTGGTTACACTCACTGTAATTTTGATGCACATTAAATGTAAAATAAATCAGATCATATTTAATCCAAGATGGCAGCGCGTGCACAATGCGAGGCTCAGGGTCTCTCCAGTTTCTGCATTTTTGCAGTATTATTCCTGCTCATTTCGGGTCTGTTCGTGCAGAACAGTGGTGCCTTTACATTGTATACCCAACAGGAGCTCTTGGATATTGGTTTGTGGATTCCGGACAGTTTTATTAGCAATCTTCGACTCATCCATGAGATTGCCAGAACACCCCGGGCTGGGCGCCCTGCCCGGCCGGGCGGAAGTGCTCACAGACCGCGCAGAGAACGTAAACAAAGACGGGGGAAGCGTGGCGGGCTAAGAACTAAGCTAAAGCTAACACCACACCAGCTCTCTTTACCCAGCATCTTTCTCGCCAATTTACGGTCACTGGTGAACAAAATGGATGAGATTCGACTGTGCATCAACCACAGCAAAAGATTATGGAACTGTAACATCATGATTTTCACAGAAACATGGCTAAACAGCGGGGTACCAGACAACGCTGTATCGCTAACGGAGCATCACACATTCCGAGCGGACAGAACGGCGGATGACTCCGGTAAGACCAGAGGCGGAGGATTATGCATTTATATTAACAAAGCTTGGTGCACAAACTCTATCGTCGTTGGGAGACATTGCTCTGCTAACCTGGAATTCCTAATGGTTAAATGTAGACCTTTTTACCTACCACGGGATTTCACTTCCACCATAATATCTGCTGCTTATATTCCTCCCGACGCTGATGCAAAGCTGGCTATGAACAAACTTCATGCAGCCATCAGCAAACAACAGACTGCTCACCCGGAGGCTGCTTTTATTGTTGCGGGGGATTTTAATCACTCAAACTTAAAGACAGTGCTCCCTAAATTCCATCAAAACATTCTCTGTCACAGAAGGGGAAACAAAACATTGGACCATGTTTACACAAACATAGCTGAAGCCTATGCTGTGACCTCCCTCCCCCACCTGGGTCAGTCAGATCACCTTTCTTTGTTCCTTCCCCCCAAATACTCACCCCTCATCGACCATGTGAAGCCATCAGTGAGGACCATCAAAGTGTGGCCAGCAGGGGTAGACTCCACACTCCAGGACAGGTTTCAACACACAGACTGGGGTATGTTTGCTTCCCAGGCCACACATGGCTCTCACACAGACACTGACAGTTACACTTCCTCTGTTCTGGAATATATTAACACCACCATAGACAGTGTTACAACCCAGAAACAAATCACCACATACCCAAATCAGAAGCCATGGATGAACAAGGAGGTACGCCTCCTGCTAAAGGCACACAACACTGCCTTCAGATCAGGGGATGCACAGGCCTACAGCACTTACAGGGCTAATCTGAAGAGGGGCATCAAAAAGGCCAAGCACTGCTACAAGCTTAAGCTAGAGGAGCACTTTTCCAACTCTGATCCTTGGCGCATGTGGCAGGGCATCCAGGCCATCACCAACTACAAACCCAGCCAGTCCACACCCACAGACGTCTCCTTCCTGAATGAGCTAAATGACTTTTATGCCCGCTTTGATAGAGACAATAAAGAACCCTACACCAGGATCACTTCCTCCACCAACCACTCAGCTATCACACTCACCTCCTCAGAAGTACACATCGCACTGAGTTGTATCAATGGGCGTAAGGCTGCTGGACCAGACGGTATTCCTGGGCGTGTCCTCAAAGTATGTGCAGAACAGCTCGCTGGGGCATTCACAGACATTTTCAACCTGTCGCTCAACCTAGCAGCTGTGCCAACATGCTTTAAAACCACCTCTATTGTGCCAGTGCCCAAACACTCCAGCCCAACATGCCTGAATGACTACCGCCCTGTAGCACTCACACCCATCATCATGAAGTGCTTCGAGCGGTTGGTCCTGGCACATCTAAAAGACTCTACCATTCACACTGGACCCACATCAGTTTGCTTACCGTGGCAACAGGAGCACAGATGATGCAGTCTCTATAGCACTGCACTCTGTACTCACACACCTGGACAATAAAAACACTTATGCACGAATGCTGTTTGTGGACTTCAGCTCAGCATTCAACATTGTCATACCCTCCAAGTTACTGATCAAACTCAGAGACCTGGATATCGACACATCACTCTGCAACTGGATTATGGACTTTCTGACTAACAGACCTCAGAATGTTAGATCAGGCCACATCTGCTCCACCACCGTCACACTCAACACTGGTGTACCACAGGGCTGTGTGCTGAGCCCCTTCCTCTACTCCCTTTTTACCTTTGACTGTAGGCCTGTTAATAGATCCAACACCATCATCAAATTTGCAGATGACACCACAGTGATTGGTCTAATCAGCAACAATGATGAGATTGCCTACAGGGAGGAGATACAGCATCTGGCCACTTGGTGCACCGACAATAATCTGCTCCTTAACACCAACAAGACCAAGGAGCTCATTGTGGACTTCAGAAAGGGACGAACAGGCTCACATAATCCCATCCACATCAATGGGATGGCCGTTGAGCCTGTTTCATCCTTTAAGTTCCTGGGGACCCACATCTCAAAGGACCTTTCCTGGACCACCAACACCTCTAGCCTGATCAAGAAGGCTCACCAGCGCCTATTCTTCTTAAGGCAACTGAAGAAGAACCAGCTTTCATCAGCCGTCTTGGTGAACTTCTACTGCTGCACAATAGAGAGCATCCTGACAAACTGTGTCACAGTCTGGTATGGAAGCTGCTCTGTTGCTGAGCGTAAGGCACTGCAGCTGGTGGTGAAAACTGCCCAACGCATCACAGGGACCATACTGCCAGCCATAGAGGACATCCAGAAGAAACACTATTTGCACCGAGCACGCAGTATTCTGAAGGACACCTTTCACCCCGCTCACAGACTGTTTTCTCTCCTGCCCTCCGGCAGGCGCTTCAGGCTCCCCCGGACAAAAACCAACAGACTGAGGAACAGCTTTTTCCCCAGAGCTGTCTCCCTCCTGAACTCTGCCCCACATTGACTCTTTTGCCCCCCCAATACACCCCCCACTCTCCTCTAACTTAAACTCCTCGCAATAACTGCACTGTTTAACATTTGCACATTTAAAATTTGCACATATTCACTGCACCATATTGAACTGTTTACTTATTGAACTGTACATATCCACTGCATATGGGCATTTGTAATTATGTACACACCCACCATACATATACACTTGTAATCATGCTTATTTATCTGCATACTACTGATTATTAATACCGACCTGTACATATATTCATATATTGTAACATATACACTTGTAATCATGTTCATCTATCCCTGTACATATATTCATATATTGTAACATATACACTTGTAATCATGTTCATCTATCGCTGTACATTAGAGGTGTAACGATTTATCGTTGTATGATTTATTGCGATGCAAAAATGTCACAATATGCATCGTGGCGTTATGACGATTTCATTACGATACGACGTCCGTTTTCTCTTATTAGTTGAGCTGTTTGCATGTGAGCTACGTTCCACCTGCTGTCGCACGTGAGTTCAGATTGCAGCAGCAGTAATGTGAGCAGACCAAGATGAGTGGAGCTGAAATAGAGGATGGCCCATCCTCTCAAAATCAGACGTCTGGCAACATTTCGGTTGTACAGTCATTGCTTTAGACTCGTCCGCTTTTGACACGCTTACTGGGTCAAACATCCTAAGTTTTAAAGTCTTCACAGTGATTTACATACTTTGGACAGCGACAGGGATACCTCCTAATGGTGTTGAAAGAGTCACATACTATATTTATAAGGTACAATTCACCCTAAAATATCATTGTCTTCATATAATGTTCCCGCCGCAAAATCACACATGACGTGAGCTGTTACTACAGAGGGCGGACTTTGATAGAGGCGCGCGTATGGCAAGCCGTTTTAGCATTTAAACCTTTGTTCTGACTATCCATAAATATATTTAAAGATATCTCTAATTATATTTTGACTAGTCATAATTATAATTCGACTAGTCACAATGACAATTAGAGATATCTGCAATTACAATTGTACTAGTACGAAATCAGATTGGAGATATCTGCAAATATATTATGACATATATGTCATATTCCTCCATTGACTTCCATTGAAAAATATTTGCGGATATCTCTAAATGAGTTTTGACTAGTCACAATTGTAATTAGAAATATCTCTAAATGAATTTAATTAAATATGAATTAAATACCTGGAAATGTGGATTTATTTTTGCTCACACAAAAAACACAAGTGACCAAGCAAAGCCTTAAGCTCTTACTGTTAAATTCAATTAAATAGAAAGCTTATTTTTTTGCACCTTTACTTAAATTGTTCCTTAATTTTGTCTCTGTCATTTCAATAATATTTTTAAAGAAGTTTTTAAATTGTTTTATTTTCCAGAGACAGGCCTGTTTAATTTATTTTCTTAAAGAAGGTTCAGTTTAACAAGTACAAAGAACTACAAAAAAAAATAGTTTACTTGGTAAAATTAGCATTTCAGTTTAATTTTCAATTTTTATTCCAAATATCGTGATACATACCGAATCGTGAACATTATATCGTGATACACATCGAATCGTGAGCTGAGTGTATCGTTACACCCCTACTGTACATATATTCATATACGCTTGTAATCATGTTTATTTATCTGCACACTACTGATTATTAATAGCAACCTGCACATATATTCATATATTGTAAATCTACTCATAGCTTATCCAACCTGTATAAAATTTTGATAGTACATCCATCTGTAAATATCCCCATAGTTTTTCTATAACTGCACTTTATAACTTATTCCTGTATCCTGCACTTGCTGCTATTGCACTGCTGGTCAGACCTAAACTGCATTTCGTTGCATTGTACTTGTACATGTGTAATGACAATAAAGTTGAATCTAATCTAATCAAATCTAAAAACATGTAGTATATCTTTTGTTATTAACTACAAAATGAGAAAGAAGCCTTTAATGGGGTAGAACATGTACATGTTTGCTCACCTGGGTTTAAAGGGAATTAGCCAATTCTCCTCAACGTTGCTAATAAACTAATTTCTTTCTGTATGAAACGTCAAACAGACACGGTTGCTCTTGAGTCCTGTCAAACCTCCATTAGTTTTTCCTCCATTTTGTGGGTCCAAATAAACCGAAAAAGAGCGCTTTTAACTTCTCCCCCAGCCTCCCGCTGGCCTGCAGCAGGTATACACACATGCACACACAAGTGAATGTCGCTCTCTCATTGGCTGTAGGTGATCGCCGATGTTATTTTCAGTCAAAACTCATTTCACACGGCATGATTTGAATCGCCGACAGCCCCAGATATTTAGCATGCCAAATATCTTGCGGGCATCAGCGACTCATCGGCGATTCTCTCAGATCGCGTCTTTGATAGTTCATACTGTGTGATTGTCACTCATGTGCACGAGCACCGATTTGCCTATGATTTCAGGCATTTGTCAGCGATTTCTCAAAACCTGTCGGCGAGCCAAAATCGGGGCTAAAATCACGCAGTCTGAACTAGGCATTAATGACCTCAGGACAAATCTGTTTTGCATTTTTCTATGCATTTCTAACATTACTAAACATTTGTTAACAAAATATTTGCAGAAATTTCCTGCCGCGTTTGCCAGTCATGTAGACAGAAGACACTATCCAATTGTTTCAATGAAAACTAAAAAGTCACTGTGGCCCTGTTTACGCAGGTATTCAGGTTAGTTTTCATCAATCTGATGCAACTTTTATTATTTATAAGAAAAGAAAATGCAATTAAAAGGTTTAGAATAACCTCAATTTATAAAAAGACTTGCCTATTTTATGCATTGAATAATGAAATAGATTAATTTACTAATTTACTTTATTTCCGATTAACATGCACTTTATTCAGTTTTATTTTTTTTTTTAAATATATAATTATTTTTTAGGGGTTTTCATCTTTATTTGGATAGGACAGTGGAGATTTTACAGACAGGAAAGTGTGGTAATCATAGATAGGAAACGGATCAGCAAAGGACCACAAGCCAGGAATCAAACTCGGTCGCCGTGAGCACCTTGGTGCTATGTTTCAACGCACTAACCACAAGGCTTTTGGCGCCGACAGTTTTACACTTTAAATAAGTGTACAAGCTTTTTTTAAAATAATCGTTTAACAAATATTTAGCACATTGAAAGTAATTAAATTTTCTTGTCTTTTGTTTTAAAAATGTGTGCAAAGGATCAGGAATTGATTGCACGTGCATTGCTCTCATGCCACGTTTTTAAGGATAAATTTGCGTATGTGTGCTGCTTTGAAAAGAATAAAATTATTAAAAAGCACATTATAAAATAAAACAGTCACAAAGGTGTATCTTATGGAAAAAAACACCAATTGACGGGGACTGCTTTTGGTTTTTAAAGAATCAAGCAGATTTTAAAAAAGTCTAATTTGCAGAAAAGAAATGACAAACATTTTGCAAAAGGACAAACTTAAACATATCGGCACTGTTAAAAGAACATTCTACTTTATATATTCTTTCGACTCCAATACAACAGCTAAAGCCCCGGTCAGATCACATGATTTTTACTGTCGTTTAGTCACTACGTCAGATCATGCAAATTTTTTTTTTCTTTTTAAATCTTGACTTGTCGTGGGTAGCAAATGTGCCAGACTACACGTTCCTTCACAATCAGTCATCCTGTGATGTCTACAATGATGGTTATTTCCCAAAGCAGTCACATAAGTTGCTATATATATGTGTGTGTGTATATATATATATATATATACACACACACACACACACACACACACACACACACACACACACACACACACACACAGTTGAAGTCAGAATTATTAGCCCCCTTTTAATTTTTTTTTTCTCTTTTAAATATTACCAAAATTATTTTTAACAGACAGGGGCGCCCCCAAGGGGTGGCCATGGCCACCCCACGGTAAACTCTGGCCACCCCTGTGGCCACCCAAATATAATTTTGCTGTTGACATTATTGATTTATTATTTTATTTATTATTGATAAGTAAATAAATAAATAAATAAAATGCAGCCACTAAATTATTATTGGTGTTAATGACGTAGCTCTCCCCCTCTGGTTCAATGCTGGTGAAAGCAAACTGACGCATGCGCGCAGAAAACCATTCCAGCGCGCCTCACGCACTCCTGTGTGAATCCCGATTGGTTGTTTCCATGCACGCCAATAAAATAGGCGCCGCTCATGTGCCGTGAAACCGGAGTAACAGCCTTTTGCGCAAAGATGTGTCGGTACGCAGCGAGTTTTGAAAGTCGACTAAAGTTTATATAATATGATGATTATGATGATGAAGATGTTACTTTCACTAAGCATGGCTTTAAAGCACAAAGGATGGATAATGAGTCAGGGAGGTAAGACTTCATAACATGATTTCTCAGCCATGATCTGGTCTAAGACCACAGATAATTCTTTAGAATTGTCATAATTAATTTTCATGCAAAAGGTTAAGTGATCTTGGCATATCACTCCAGCTGTTGTTTTCCAGTAATATTTGGGATTGATTTCTGTTATTTATTTAGAATAATAATTGTATAATAATATTAATTGTATTTATTTAGAATAAATATAAATAAATTGTTATGTTTATTAAATAACAAATCTAACAATTTAAGGGAGGTGGGGTAAATAGGGTGGTTTGCCAGGGTGTCATTTAAACTAGAACCGCCACTACCCTCCCCGATCGTCGTTGACAGCATGCACACACCTTCAATAGACAGCAATGGCAATTTAATATTTACCTTAAGGTACAGTATATCAATAGAAGAAGCTGCATAATAAAATGGCTCAAAAAGCAATATGGATAAATTATATTATTAGGTATAGTGAGTGTGTATATAGTAATGCCTTTTGTTCAGTTTGTTCATTTGTTTGGGTTATTAATAAACTCATTATTCTTTCATTTTCTTTTGGGCTTAGTCCCTTTATTAATCCAGGGTCGCTACAGCGGAATGAACCGCAAACTTATCCAGCACATTTTTACACAGCGGATGCCCTTCCAGCTGCAACCCATCACTGGGAATAATAAACTCATTAATCTTCATTAATTTTAGACTTGGCATATACCGTATGATGTACAATAAAAGCACGTAAAAATTATATTTATACAGTATATATATATATATATATATATATATATATATATATATATATATATATATATATATATATATATATAAAGTGTTTTTAAACTAAACATAGAATTTTATTTGGTTTGCACATGTACTTCCTTAATAATTTTAAGGAATAAATTGCAATATTTCAAGAAGAATTAATTAAATGAATAAAAACTACATTATTACATTTACCAAAAACAAAAATATAACATTACACTGAATTCATTATTTTTTTTAGTGTGCCACCCCAAGATTTGGTGCGGCCTCTTCTGGCCACCCCTAAGAAAATTTTCTGGGGGCGCCACTGTTAACAGAGCAAGGAAATTTTCACAGTATGTCTGATAATATTTTTTCTTCTCGAGAAAGTCTTATTTGTTTTATTTCGGCTAGAATGAAAGCAATTATTAATTTTTTAAAACCCATTTTTGAGACAAAATTATTAGCCCCTTTAAGCAATTTTTTTCCCGACAATCTACAGAACAAACCATCGTTATAGAATAACTTGCCTAATTACCCTAACCTGCCTAGTTCACCTTATTAACTTAGTTAAGCCTTTAAATGTCACTTTAAGCTGTATAGAAGTATCTTGAAAAATATCAAGTAAAATATAATTTACTGTCATCATGGCAAAGATAAAATAAATCAGCTATTAAAAAATAGGTTTTTAAAACTATTATGCTAAGAAATGTGCTGAAACAATCTTCCCTCCATTACACAGAAATTGGGGAAAAAAATAAACAGGGGCGCTAATAATTCCGGGGGCTAATAATTCTGACTTCAACTGTGTGTGTGTGTGTGTGTATATATATATATATATATATATATATATATATATATATATATATATATATATATATATATATATATATATATATAATCATCTCATTTTCAATTTGTTTGTTTTTTAAATATTATTTTAATCTCAATAAACAACTTGCAGACAATAAAAATGCATTTTATTTAAAGGCGCCTTTCATGACGCTCAAGGTCACCGTACAGGACAGCTAGAACAATCAGTTCAGGTAAAAACACAATAAAAATAATAGCAAAAACTAAACAATACAAACTTAGCAAATTTAGCATATTTAAAATTGGGGGCTTCCACGATTTTTGACATTTTAAACCAGGGTTTCTGCAGGTTTCACCAAGTTAGATTAATTAAACCTTTATGAGAAATAGAGTTAAAATGACCTTTTTGAATGAAAAGTTTAAAGTTGTATTGAGATGGATTGTTGGTGATTGTATGGGTTTTGGCCAGATTGAGTAGGAAAACATGAACAAAGAAAAATTAAGACCTTTAAAAAGAAAAGGTTTAAGACCTACAACACAACATTTCAGTAAATTTAAGACTTTTTAAGGCCTGAAATTTAGATTTTGGAATTTACAACGTTTTAAGACCCCATGGAAACCCTGTTTAAACACAATAGCCCTGGTAATTAGTTATTATAATAATGATGTAATTCTAACTCAGATACTATCTGTGAGAACTAGTAACAACTACTAAAAACAAGTTTAAACCCATAAAGTTGATGAAAAAAAGGGAATTGTGATCACAGTGACATATTAGTACAAAGTACTAAGCCAACATTATCACTGTAATAGCAGATATCTTCTATGAGAATACTGTAGGTCAAATATCGTCAGCTCAATTAAACTTCTCTAAATGTACTGTTTTTGTTTATTTTATTTAGCGCCAGTGCTCAAGGATGCTTTACAAACAAAAGGAGAACTAGAAAAGCAATAACCTTAAGAAGGTAGATAAAATGGAAGACTAATAATACATAAAAATAATGATAAAAAAACATGAGAACAAGTAACAAGAAATAAACTCATTCCTCTTTCAATGAGTGCTAATGTGCATATAAGAGAACTAGGCAGCACACTCAGGGCTGTAAGATGGATTTAATTTAGTATTCTTATTATTAATCTGAATGAGGATGAAATGACTGAGTTGGTCTTTGAGAGTGAAAATCAGTATATATCATTAAGATATCCAACCTGTTTGTTCCTGCAGATCTTCCTGTTTGACTGTGAATGTTTCTTCAATCTTCACATCTTCACTCTCCTCTTTAATAAACGCCATCTTTATAACAGTGTGGAGATCAGTCACTTTAGCAGGAGTTTTTCTCTGTGTTTGGACACTTTATCCTGTTTAAAATGAACAAAACAATAAAAATGTCCTGTTTAAAATAAATAAAACAATGAACAGAAACAAAATGACTTCTCTTCAACACTTGCTTCAACAGTTTCTTTATATGAGAGTCATTAACAAACAGAAATCAGATAAGTCTGATCAAGAAACAATAGCCACTGATCAGCTGATTAAAACTAGTACTCCATTTCTTATATATAGTGATAGAGGTAAAGTTGGTTTTATATTCGCACATTCATTCGTTCATTTAGAAGTCTCTATATTGTTTACTATGTTACTTTGAATTTTCGATTGGAATTAGCATGCAAGTTTGACTTGAAAACAACATTAACACTGTTTATTTGACTGTAAACAATGTTGTACTTTGATAGTCATTTGCTGCTAATATGATTTCACTACTTTTCCAAATAAAGAGTTTGCAAATAATACTTTTATGAAATTATATTATTAAGGAAAAAGTGCGAATATAAAACCAACTTTACCTCTATTATATAGTGATGTATATTTATAATGGAATGACATTATGCTATTCAATCAATTAAACTTTCATTAAAACACTTATTACACACTTTTACTTTATTCAAGTATCTTCTTAATTGTTTTGTTTGTTTTATTTATCTCATTGTCTGTTTATAGCACTTTTTTGCACAAGACAAATTTCCTCTCCGGAACAATAAGTTTATCCTATCTTTATTTAAAAAATAGACCTCATTACTGTAAGTTTTAGTAAATAGTACTACGTTGTATAAGGGTTAAAATAATATTGTCAACAAGTACATAATTTAGCACTGAATGAAAACACTGAAACTTTAATCAATCGCTTTATATATAGCTAAATGATTTAAAACAAACCTTTCTCCAGTTGAATCACAGCGCGAGAGCGGCGCAGGCTTATGACGTCACAAGTCACGCCAAAATAAAAGTCTTTTTTTTTCAACCTTTTTTGCCACTTACTCTTAGTCATGAGTCATGACTTATTATATATAGTTTTTCTCTGCGTTTGGGCATTTTATCCTGTTAAAAATTAACAAAGCAATAAAAATGTTCTGTTTAAAATAAATTAAACTATGAATAGTAACAAAATAACTTCTCTTCAACAGTTTCTTTATATGAGAGTAATTAACAAAAATAAATCCAGTAAGTCCGAGCAAGAAACAACAGCCACAAATGAGCTGATTAAAACTAGTACTCCATTTCTTATATAAAGTGATGTATACTTAGAATGAAGTGAAATTATATTATTTAATCAATTAAACCTTCATTAAGACACTTAATACACGTACGTTGTTCAATAGTTCTCTTTACTTTGAGTAAAATAGTATTACGTTGTATAAAGGGTTAAAATAATATTGTCAACAGCAGGTACATCATTGGATGAAAAACCTGAAACTTTAATCAATCCCTTTATATCTGTGTAAAAGCTTTAAAACAAACCTTCCTCCAGTTGATTCACTTTTTTTTTACAATTAATGCTTGAACTGACAATCAAGAACATCATAACAAAGTCAGACAGATCTTTAAAAAGAGCAATAATTTACATAGTCATAAGAAAAAATATCTAAAACCACATACAAATAATACAAGGGGAAATATAAAGGGAAAATATTAATACAATTAAAGTATTAATAATAATAATAATAATAATAATAAAATTACTAAATTAAACAAATGAATGAAATTAGAATGACACATTAACAAATAACTGTAAGGAAAGCAACTAAAATCGAGAATCTTCTTTAAATACATCTGCATAATATTTCAGGAATCTTAGATTTTTTTAATTCTTAATAAGATAAAGTGATTTTAGGAGGGAAATAAATTCTATTCTAAAATGAACAAAGGGTGGGTAATTATTTGTGAATTTTTGTTTGTGAATGTAAAATTTGCCATATAAGATAAAAAAAAAATGTATGATGTGTTCCAGATATTTAGCTTTTGGGTTATTATAATAAAAATTGTCTTTTAGATTAAAGCAATTCACAGCATTGGCAGAAGCAGATATATGAGAATTTAGAAGTGACCAAAATTGCTTGGATATTGGACAATCAAAAAACATGTAGTAGTGCAGGTGTGGCCAACCCTGTTTCTGGAGAGCCACCTTCCTGCAGATTTTAGTTGCAACCCATATCTAACACACCTGCCTGTAATTATCACGTGGTGTTTAGGTCTTAGTTAATTGCTTCAGGTGTGTTTGATTTGGGTAACACCTGAAATCTGCAGGAAGGTGGCTTTACAGGAACAGGGTTGGCCACCCCTGTAGTAGTGTTTCCTCTACTTGTTTGCAGAAAGAACAGGAGCTGTCGATGTCCAAAAAACTGTAAATACTAATTTTTACAGGTTAGATTTTATGGAAAATTTTAAAATGCATTTCTTTTGCCTTGTTGGAAAATACAATATTTCCCAGGTAAAAGCCAGTTTCTATTCCAGTCTATATCCTTAACCAAAGACCTCCAGTAAAACTTTCCTCTAGACGAAATTTTCCTTTTACATTGGAAAATTTGTCGCACAAAGCTATTGTTACGTTTCTTATCTAACAGACTAACACCTTCTAAAAGCAAATTTACAGTTAAATGTACAGTGACTTTTAACTAGGTGAACTAAACCAGGTGATATTGCCTTAACAACTTTATTAAATTCATTAGGAGGAGTTGGAAAACAGTGGTAGGTTATAAATGGTTCATGAAAGAATGTTTCCTCCATCATCAAACAAGCAAAGGATCCATTTAATATTATTTTGAAACCAACTTTGGAAAAATAATGATTTGTTTCTGATTGTATTATCTCGGTTATTCCATAAGAATAATCGGTGGGGAGAAACATTGTGAACATAACGAAGCTTCCAAGCAAGCAGACATTGCTGGTGGAATTTAGACAAAACTAAAGATGGCTTGTAGGGAAGATAATTAAATTTAAGAAGAAACAAAATACTACAGATTTTGTAAAAAAAAAAAGTAGTTGGGAATAAAAAAAACAAATAGACGTTGGATTGGTTAGGCATCTCTTTATCCAATTAATTTTAAAAATATATATGGTGTCAGAAAAATCTAATAAATTTACACCCCCTCTGCTTTACTTTTAGAAAGAACTACCTTTTTTAATTTAAGAGGTTTGTTCTAGATAAATTTCAAGAAAACAGTATTAATTTCTTTGGCCACTTTGTTTTCAACAAATAAAGATAAAGTCGGATATACAAAATGAGAAAAACCCTCTTCCATATAATGACAGGTCCCATTGTAGCCAGCAATTAAGAATATTTTTAGTTTTGCTGATCCTAGACAAAAAAAATTCAAGTGCTGTCTCACTAAAAGATTTTTAATAACATAAATAAATAACCATTTAATTGTGGATTTAACAAGGATATCTTCTATATATTCCTAACTCAAATTTTGAACAGGCATTATCTCACATTTGGAGATATTCAGCTTTAGACCAGAAACACTTGAGATATCAGAAATTAAATTTAAAACCTTTCATACGTTTGAGTCATCTTTTAGAAATAAAGTGGTGTCATCTGCCAATTGTGAAATCTTAATCTTCCATTCAAAAACAGAATTTTTTTTCAAATCTTGATTTTGCACAATGCTTAAGGACTAATAAAAACTAATAAAAATGAAAAGGAAGAGATTGGAGAATCCTGCCTAATACCACACAAAATATCAAATCCATTAGAAGTATTAAAATTAACAATCACTTAACTATTGATTCCTTAGCCATAGTGTTAACAAAAGTTTCCCTAAATCCAAATAACCTCAATGCTTTAAACAGAAACTGGTGGTCAACCGTATCAACGGCTTTATAAAAATCAAGAAAAAGAATGAGACCATCTGAATGAATAGAATCAGCATAATCGAGCAAATCCAAAACTAATGTTATGTTATTAGAAACATGGCGGCCTTTTATAAACCCAGACTGAGTTTCAGAAATAATAGAATCAAGATTTGTTTTTAATCTGTTGGCAAAGTCTTTTTTTTTTCAGTATTTTTTGCCACTCACAGTTGCAGTCATGACATGATAAATTTCTCCTTCATTTTCCACCTCACACCACATTTTGTTTTCACACCAAATTTTCACATTCACACCAAATTTTGTTTAATTTATTTAATCCACTAAGACTAAGTGTTAAAAGATTGAATCACTCCTATATGGACGTAATGCGAAATAACATTCTGATGTTTTGCAGTAATTAATAGAGTTCACATACTCTGTTAGACATATTATATTAAAATGATGGGCAAATCTGTATATTTCAATTGGGTTCCTGCCCACGTAGGTGTGGAAGGCAATGAAAAGACGGACATTCTGGCCAAACAAGCTCTCAGAATTAGTGAAGTAGATCTAGAAGTCCCATTGAGTAAAGCAGAAGCTAAAATCAAATTAAGAACAATCAGTATGGCAATTTTACTGGGATAACAATGAAACAGGCAGACATCTATAAAATATACATAAACAAGTCGTTGCTGGAAGGATGGAGAACAGAAATCATAGAGAAGTACGATTATAACTCAGATGAGAATAGGTCATACTGGACTCAACCATATTTTATATAAAATAGGGAAACACCCAACTGGGCAATGTATACACTGTAATCAACAAGAAACAATATGACATGTTTTATTCCACTGTAGTAAATATAATAAAGAACGAAACAATCTTATTCAATCAGTTAAAAAGAGCAAACTTCAGGATTTCACATTGGCTGGTTTATTAGGGAATAAATCTATTGAGGTATATGACGATATAATTAAATTTGTTTAAGAAACCCATTTAGAGAAAAGAATATAAAGATAATATAATCTAAGGAATTAATTGTTAGCCCACTCCACCCCACATTTTTTATTTATTTATTTATTTTCATTTCCTCCCCCTCTTCCCTTCCCCTCTATTTTTACACTTCAGTTATTGTTCAACCATTCCAGTCGGAGGCGGTAATGCACCTACAAGTCTGGTTGCCAACCGCCAGTAAAACCCAAAGAAAAAGAAGAAACCGATTAATTAAAGTTTTAGGTTTTTCATCTGATACTAAATTATGAACCTGCTGTTGACAATATTATTTTAACCCTTTATACAACAAAGTATTTTACTCACAGTAATGAGGACTATTGAACAACGTGTGTGTAATAAGTGTCTTACTGAAGCTTTAATTTATTAAACAGTATAATGTCATTCCATTATAAGTTTACATCACTATATATAAGAAATGGAGTACTAGTTTTAATCAGCTAATTTGTGGCTATAGTTTCTTGCTCAGACTTATCTGATTTATTTTTGTTAATTACTCTCATATAAGAAGAAGAGAAGTTATTTTCTTTCTGTTCATTGTTTTATTCATTTTACATTTTTATTGCTTTGTTAATTTTTAACAGGATAAAGTGTCCAAACGCAGAGAAAAACTATATAAGTCATGACTAGTTTGAAGAACTAAAACATAAAGTAGTAATGAATACTTTTTTACATGAAGGACACCTATTTTACCTCCTTTTCTGTAAAGTTTCAGCTCCAAACACTCATTAAATTATTTGTTATACCTGTTAGAATGTTGAGATTTTTGCTTTAAACACTTAGTCTTAGTGGATTAAAGAAGTTTTTTTAATTATTTTAAAATGTTTAGAGTAAAGGTTTTGATCAACTCCAAATACTGAATATATGTGCGTCTGTGAGAAAGTGGAAACGAAGGAGAAATGTATCAATAAGTCAAGACTGCAACAGTAAGTGGCAAAAAAGGTCTAAAAAAACTTTTATTTTGGCGTGGCGTGTGACGTCATAAGCCTGCGCCGTTCAAGCGCTGTTATTCAACTGGAGAAAGGTTTGTTTTAAAGCGTTTACACTTATATAAACCGATTGATTAAAGTTTCAGTTTTTTTTTCATTTAGTGCTAAATTATGTACCTGCTGTTGACAATATTAGTGTCAATATTAGTATAGTACAAATGTTTGAATAAAGATAGGATAAACTTTTTGTCCTCAAGAGGAAATTTGTCTTGTGCAAAAAAAGTGCTACACATTGCTGTAAGCAGACAATCAGCTAAATAAAACAAACAAAACAATTAAGAATATACATAAAAAATAAAGTTTAAAAAAAAGGTTACAGGGATGTGTGTAATAAGTTTAATAACTTAATTGAAGGTTTAATTTATTAAATAGTATATTGTCATTCCATTCTGAGTTTACAACTATATAAGAAATGGAGTAATGTTACTAGCCTTAATCAGGTCATTTGTTTGTGGCTATTGTTACTTGCTCAAACTTACCTGATTTCTTATTGTTAATCACTCTCCTATAAAGAAACTGTTGAAGTAAGTGTTAAGAAGTTATTTTGTTTCTGTTCATTGTTTTATTTATTTTAAACAGGATAAAGTGTCCAAACGCAGAGAAAAACTCCTGCTGAAGCGACTGATCTCCACACTGTTATAAAGATGGCGTTTATTAAAGAGGAGAGTGAAGATGTGAAGATTGAAGAAACATTCACAGTCAAACAAGAAGATCTGCAGGAACAAACAGGTTGGTTTTCATTCTCAAAGACCAACTGAGTCATTTAATCCTCATTCAGATATTTTAATAATAAGAATACTAAATTAAATCCATCTTGCAGCTCTGAGTGTGCTGCCTAGTTCTCCTAAATGCACACAAGCACTCATGAGCTATGTTTCCATCCAAAAATGCAAATAAACTTTATGCACAAAACTGGATTATTGCATAAAAGATATGCAAATAAAGCTCAATGATTTCCATTCAAATGAAATCAAATCACTTTTATTGTCACATCATCAGCAGCACGTGTGCTATGATGAGTGGAAAGCTTAGGTGCTGGCTCCAGACAGTACAAAATACAGACAGTACAAATACAACAACAGTGCAAAATACAGACAGTGCAAATACAATGACAGAGTCAAAGGGAACAAAATCATCACTTCCTGATTAACTGGTGCCAAATATCAACAGTAAAAATGGAATTTGCTGCGATAAGAGAAGCTGGATCAATAGCTGCGTTTCCACTATCTCGTCTAAAGCAAGCGAGACAGGGCGAGCCAAGGCCAGTCGCGTTTCCACTGTCACTTCCTGGGCCTAATCGAGCCAAAGCGGGGCTTTCTCGGGCCCAGCGGCCGGCCTTTTTTGGCCCGCCGAATACCTTGGGCCAAAGAGGGCCAGCTGGGGCTTCGGGGCGGAGTGAAAGGAGAGGCAGACACTAGTTTTCCGATCGCACACGAGTACATGCACCAAACAAATAACCAAATAAAAAAATAAGGGAAAGAAAACATCTAGCCTTTTAGTCTGGGGTCTTTTTGCGTATGATCACCCTTATGTTTCCCTTTTAAATGTAAGGCTGTTGCATAAAATAATAAAGTTTTCATTTATAAGTGACTTTGCTCCTTGATGTTTCAATAACACATAATAATATTTACACCATATTAAAGACACAACAGACAGTAAAGGTTTTTGAGAGTTTTTGTCAAGTTTAAAAGGTGTTTGTGCGTGTTTAGATGCCTGTATGTGAATGTTAGACCGAGCAAAAGAGCGCTCTCTCACAGCTCTGTTGATGCTGCGAGCGGCTTCTGTTTTTATTTATTTTGAAGATAATACACAACATAAATACAACAGAAAAACATGAAACTTTACAAATTTCGTGTCCATTTTTGTAGACTCAAAAACAATAGTGTCATATCCTAATAAAATAGCCTAAGATATATTGAAATAATTTAAATAATTACAAATATCAGATATAATAAAATCACATAAAATAAATAAACCAATATAAAACAAATAAAATCTATTTATAATAATTTAGGTAGCCTATAAACAGTACATAAATCAAACCATTTTAAAGCCATATTAAACTTTCATTTTACAAAGGCCTATCTGAAAAAAAGATTTTAGATATTTTCTAAAACAATAAACACCGGAGGAGGTTTGAAATATTATTTATAAAGTATATGGATACGATGATATTAATCAAATCATGTAAACAGAGCATTTAATGGGTGAATGAAAGCAGAAACTAGGCTACCTTTTTTTTCTTTCATGCATGCATTATCCGCCTGATTCCGGCTGAAGTGGGCGGGTTGTGTGACGTTTGATTCGGGGGAGATTCTGGGGGCGGGGTTTGCATGACACGCTGCGAGGTACTAGCCCGACAGTGGAAACGCGACATGATTTCTGCCTCACTGCTCAACCCCCCTTGCGATTGGCCCGGCCCTGCCCGATAAAAGCCCTGGCTTGCACATGCCCGACAGTGGAAATGCGGCTAATCTTTTCTTCATCTAATAATTGACTTGCGCCTCAGAGGGTAATCCTGAAACGCAGTGAACGCGCGGTGGCGTTTAAAGGTATCAGACACGAAGATGCTCTTAATTCTGGAGGTCATGAATAATATAATAACACTAATACTTAAACTGTAAGGCGTTAAAGAATGACCAAAACAAGAGTTCAGATGTTTTATAATGTACTGAGCTGGCTGGTTTGTCCATTCATACACATTTGTATCATCACATGATCTCTTATAACAAAATCACATGACCTTTTTAATGCACATACTGGAGTTTGTATCGTGTTTTCCATCGTGATTTTTCATCTTTTCTTATGGAATAAAACGTTTATCCAACTCAGTTATGCGCATACGCTTTTTTTTTTTTTTTTTTTGCATCATGGTGTTTCCATAAACCGTTTTTTTATGTGCATAAAAATAGGTGGATGGAAACATAACTATTGAAAGACAGGAATGAGTTTCTCTCTTGTTACTTGTTCTCGTGTCTTTTGTCATTATTTTATTTATTATTAGTCTCCCATTTTCTCTACCTTCTTAAGGCTATTGCTTTTCTTGTTCTCCTACTGTTTGTAAAAGTGTCCTTGAGCACCAGTGCTATATAAAATAAATAAAAACTTAAACTGAGCTGTCGATATTTGACCTACAGTATTCTCATAGAAGATATCTGCTAATACGGTGATAGTGTTGGCTTAGTACTTTCCATTTGCATATGTCACATTGATCCAAATTAACTTTTTTCATCGACCTCTTTATTGGTTCTAACTTGTTTCTAGTAGTTGTTACTAGTTCTCACAGATAGTATTAGAGTTAGAATTACATTATTATTATAATAACTAATTACCAGGCCTATTGTGTTTAATCAGGGTTTCTGCGGGGTCTTAAAATGTCTTAAATTCCAAAATCAAAATTTTCGGCCTTAAAAAGTCTTAAATTTACTGAAATGTTGTGTTGTAGGTCTTTAATCTTTTTAAACAAGTCTTCATTTTCCTTTTTTATGTTTTGCTGCTCAATCTGGCCAAAACCCACACAATCACCATCAATCCATCTCAATAAAACTTTCAACTTTTTTAATTCAAAAAGGTCATTTTAACTCTATTTGTCATAAAGGTTTAAGTATTTTCCTCACGATAACATTTGTTTAAATGTGCACCATGTATTTACTGCTGAAGACATCGAGGACAGATTGTTGTGTAGATTTAGTTTGTTATAGTTTTTAAAACATTTGTTCATTTTTAATTTTTATTTAAAGAAAGTTTATTTAGGAAAAAAGTGTGTGGATACAAGTAAAGCTTGCATGTTATTACACACAATTTAAAATCTTTTGCTAAGAAATATCTATAAGATATATTTTTTTATTAATTTATTATTGTATTATTAAATGTATTAAATTATCATTTTTTTTAATAGGGCAAATTAAAATCTTTTTCATCTGGGGTATTTGAAAAATTCATTAGCCTTTAGCCCTTTATGAGTCTAAAATTGTCATATTGGTATTAAAATTGTCTTTAAAAGTCTTACATTTAACTTGGTGAAACAAGCAGAAACTCTGGTTTAAAGTATAAAAAAACATGGATGCCCCCAATATTAAATATGCTGAATAAAATGGACACTAAAATAATTAATTATTATAAAACATTGTACAGAATTCTAAACTATATGATGTTGCTGCTGGGCGACGTGAGACTAAATGAACAAACTATTGTGGAACAATAACGTTAAACATTGCGCTGACTACAACTGGCCAACAAACTAGTCTAAAAATGACTTTTGCTGCTTAAGAAATGAATTACAGTATGCTGATGATATGCAGAGATTTGAGTGTAAAGTTTGTTAGTATTGACCATATTCTTCACGTACCAGCAGGCGCCGCCATTTGAATCTTTTTGCTCTTGACTTTTATTAAAGAATTAATTTTAGTTACTAAAAACAGTGTTGTGCTGCTGAGGCATGGGACGGTAACCATTTTCAAGGTATAACACAGTTTGAAAAAAGACAAGGTTTTAAAACCGCCAATATTTTCTGCTGTACCATTCATCGCTATATGTAAGTTTGTTTTTTTTACATTTTGTTTTAAGATTTTCAGGACAACAGTATCTCCAGCAGAAAAAGATCTCCAAAGATGCCATTTTAAATTGTAAAGAAATCTGTGTTTATGAAACAAATGAAGACAACAGAAGTCAAGTATTCAATTGAGTGATTCAGCCTGACATGTTTACTGCTCCAAAATACTTTAAAAGTTTCTCAAAAGAAAATGTTTTGTGTTCTAAGAGGAAAAAGTGTCTGTTTACCCAGACATTTAAAGGAGTAATCACAGTACTATGAAACTGTGATATTTTTTATTCAAGGTTATCATACTGTCAGAATCTTATACTGGCCCATGCCTAATGCTGCTTGTTGTAGCAAAGTCATATTTTCTGATTTTATTGTTTTTCTTTGTATGTATTGTCATGAACACACTTGTTTGCAGAGCAAGAGAGCCTGTCTCTGAAAGAGAGTTTTCTGTCGGTCTCCTCCCTTTATAAAAGATAAAGCGGTATTTCTCACTTAGCCTTACATATTCAGCCACCTATTTTTATGTGCATTTTGGATAGGCTATGAGCATAAAAAATTGGTTGATGGAAATGTCATGATGCACATAACTTTTGAAATATAAGCATAAAGACACATGCGCATAACTGAGTAGGACAAACTTTTTATTCGATAAGAGAAGATAAACTCACGTAAACAACGCAAGCACTTTTACTGAACAAATTCCAGTATGTGTGTTTAAAAAGGTTTGTTATAAGAGATCATATGATGATGAAAATGTGTGTGAATGCACAAACCAGCAGGCTGAGAACATTATAAACATCTGAAATGTTGTTTTGGTCATTCTAAAACACCTGAACCGTTTCAGTATTCATGTTATTATATTATTAATGACCTCCAGAGCATCTGTTCTCTGCGTCTCATTGCTTCAAAAGCCAACACGTGTTCATTGTGTGCCAGCATTGACCTCTGAGCTGTCATTTAAAGAAAAGATTCATGTAGCTTCTTCTACCGCAGTAAATTCTGTTTTTACTGTTCTTAATTGGGGCCTGTTAATCAGGAAGTGACGATTTTGTTCTCTTTGATTCATTGGATGGAAACGCAGCTTTATTCGCACATCTTTTATGTAACATCCCAGTTTTGCGCATAAATTTAATTCGCATTTTTGGATGGAAACATAGCTATTGTCTACATTTCAGTTACACAAAGAACAAAGTCACATAGCAGAATGGCTTGTCCTTTCTTAATGAATAATTAGCTTAAATTCACTAACCTTCAACAGACATGTACTGTAACTAGATTAATGGGATTATTACTAGTTCTAAAAAGATTTTTTTTAGTCCTGCTTACATTCTAAATGTCATTTCAACCTCTACCACTTGATAGGGCTGTGCAATTAATCGAAAATCTGGTTTCAATTTCGATTTTGGCTTCTAAAGATTATGAAAAACCATTAATCGAGATAAACGATTATTCCATCATATAGAACACACACCTAACGGCATCTTAATCTGAGCGCTTCAATGGTCAAATGCATGCAAATTTGGGTCAGAGTGCTGTGTTTAGTGAATATTCGTATTAACCCTTATTTGTGTAATAAACAAACAAGTTGAGAATCAAAAGACATGTGAAAGAGAAACCATTATTCTTAAAGTGACAGTGCGCAATATTCCTGCTGCCGACTGTTTTTAGCATTAATCAAACAACAAAAAGAGAAAATCCCTCACTGCTCTTGACTGAAAGACTTTTGTAGCTCAAATGTTTTTCTGAAATTGAAAACTCTTGAGTATTTAATCTCTCGGTAAATCAACTCAGAGTTCAAGTTTAAACTCTGAGTTGGTTGAACCTCCTTACTGAAACAGGCCCCAGGTCATCATGACATGATTGACAATTGTTGCTGTTTGTCATTATACTCTGTTTATCCTGAGAGCTGATGCTGAGTATTCTTAGGGCTTTTCAAACTTCAAATTGTTAACCCTGGGTCAATCTATACCTGGAAAAATTCTGGGTTATCTGTAGTCACCTTCCACACTGCTCATGCTATACCTGGGGTTAAAAAATAATCCTGGGTGTTCATTAACAGACAGTTCACATTCATAAACCCTGGGTTATCATTATTATTTTGTATATTTATGTTGTCACTGTCCCTGATTGGATAAACCACAAGTAACCTTTTTAGATGGCATTTCTGCATCTTGTCTGGTATATACAATGTCACCAAGTAGGTCTTCAGCCAAGCCTCAGGGCATACACAAAAGCAAGAAAACAAAGACAAAAGTACAAATAAATGAAAACAAGTAACAAAGTATGTCATCTTGCCATCTCCTCATCACTCCTAAGTTTTATACAATAATGCAAACTTGCAAATATAAGCGTGAATTATGCATACTTGCTATGGACTTGCAGGACTTGTCTCAATCGGGTCTTCCAAGCAAGCGGGAACACAACATGAGTAATCTAGAGCACTCGCATTTGATCATTTGCTTTAAAAAAAAAAAGAGCTTGGTTTTCCTCTGACCCCTAAATTAAATATTCTACAAGGTATATGATCTGATTTTGAGCTGAAACCTCAGACACATTCTTGGAACACCAAAGACTTATTTTACATCTTGTAAAAAATGGGTAATTGTAGGAACCTTTTAAAGGGATAGTTGATGCAGAAATGAAAATAGCCTCACCATTTACTCTTCCTCGTGTGGATTTAAACCTTTATGAGTTAAACACAGAAGATAAAAAAATAAAAATAAAAAAAACGCTACTGGCTTACTGTATTCCACAATAAAGGAAAGTTCGAAACCACATGATGGAGAGTAAATGGTAAGGTAATTTCATGTTAAGACATTCAACATCCATTTCTTGCTTGTCGCTTTGAGTCTTCATACTAAAGCTAACTTTTTTTTTTTTTTAGACCGGATGGTGCTGAAGGAAGAGACACATGGACAGAATGAAATAGATAAGAAACAGCAGTTTGAGAAACCACAAGAAATAACGACTGATGAAAAACCCACACTGACTAAAAAGACTTCATTACACGGAAGACCTCGGAAATCCAAATCTGGGTGTAATTTCAGCTGTAAACAGTGTAGAAAGAGTTTCAGTCAAAAGTCAAACCTTGATGTTCACATGAGAGTTCACACAGGGGAGAAACCTTACACCTGCGAACAGTGTGCACAGAGTTTTAGTCAAAAACAATGCTTAAAAACTCACATGAGAATTCACACTGGAGAGAAGCCTTTCAGCTGCAAGCAGTGTGGAAAGAGTTTTAGTCAAAAGCCAAACCTTGATATTCACATGAGAGTTCACACAGGGGAGAAACCTTACTCCTGCGAACAGTGTGGAAAGAGTTTTAGTCAAAAACAAAGCTTTAAAACCCACATGAGAATTCACACTGGAGAGAAGCCGTACACATGCCAACAGTGTGGAAAAAACTTTCGTCATGCAAGAAATTTGGCAGCGCACATGAGAACTCACACTGGAGAGAAGCCTTTCAGCTGTAAACAGTGTAGAAAGAGTTTCAGTAAAAAGGCGAACCTGATTGCTCACATGAGAGTTCACACTAGGGAGAAACCTTACACCTGCGAACAGTTTGGAAAGAGTTTAGGTAAAAAACAAGACCTTTACATCCACATGAGGATTCACATGGGAGAGAAACCTTACACATGCACAGAGTGTGGTAAAAGTTTCCCACATAAAAACACACTCAAACACCACATGAGAACTCACACTGGAGAGAAGCCGTTTGCATGTGCTCAGTGTGGAAAGAGCTTCTCAACCAAAGCTAGCCTCAAGAACCACATGAAGGTTCACACTGGAACCATAGTGTTCACATGTGATCAGTGTGGAAAGAGTCTCACACGCAAAGACACCATTAAGCGACACATGCAGACTCACTCAGGAGAGGATCGTTTTAGATGCAGTGAGTGTGGAAAGGGCTTTAAGTGTAAAAGAAGCCTCAACACTCACCTAAAGCTTCACAATGGAGAGCAGAGTCCGCAAAATTGAGGCCTTGTCCACACAAACACGGGTATATACAAAACGGCAGCTTTTTCATGTAGTTTGGCTGTTCGTTCAAGTGAAGTTTATTTAAAAACTACTTTCGAGAGGATCACATGCTTAGCTAAAACATGATTCACAAATTAGATCATCCTTTGTTATAAATTAGTGTCTCACTGACAGTACTTTGGTTTAAGTTACTTGAAGACGGACAAGTTAACATCACAGCTGAGGAACTGCACTATTCATTGTCTTCAATAAAGTCTTCACCCCGTAAGACCTTTGGTCAGCTTACTTATTTGATGTATTAAGAGTCCATCTATACAACTGTTAAGCCAAATACAGCAAAATCTGACAATGTGCTTTAACTTATTATGAACCGATCACCATATTTGTGCAGGGTTTTACACAATTCTTTCATGTTGTCTTAACACAAATTAAGGTAACTTAACACTTTTACCAAATTATTTGGACTGAACATTAAGTTGTCCCAATGAAATCTCAAGAATTGTGTTATTTCAGCACATTTTAGTTAAGTAGTTTGAACAAGTAAAAAAAAAGGTTGTTTTTTCCCCCGATTTCTGTTTCATGGAGATAAGACTTTTTCTGCACATTTTTAAACATTATAGTCTTAATAACTAATCTCTAATAACTGATTTATTTTATGTTTGCCATGACAGTAAATTAGACTAGTAATTGTATAAGGATGGTTTGTTCTGTAGACTATCGGGAAAATTAGCTTAAAAGGGCCAATAGTTTTGTCTTTAAAATGGTTTAAAAAAGAATAAAAAAACTGATTTTATTCTAGCTGAAATAAAACAAATAAGACTTTCTCCAGAAGAAAAAAATCAGACATACTGTGAAGATTTTCTTGCTATGTTTAACATAATTTAGGAAATATAAAAAAACATGAGGGGCTATATATATATATATATATATATGCTTTACATGCATAAACAAGGAAGAGGTAATACAATTACAACAATAGGCAGACACAAATATAGGAAAAAACAGTGTTTAGTAATGACAATTGTATTTAAAGTAAGAAAAAAAGTAAATAAATACAAATTAAATTAATAATAAAACAAAAATAATTATATTATAAAAGTTTATGCAATATAAACATTCAAAGGGTACAGAATTTGGGTAAAGGGTACAGAATTTGCTGAAAAAAGTAGCTGCTTTATATATATATATATATATATATATATATATATATATATATATATATATATATATATATATATATATATATATATATATATACACACACACACACACAGTACTGTGCCCTGGTCAGTTGGCATTTCTGTGTGGAGTTTGCATGTTTTCCCAGTGTTCACGTGGGTTTCCTCTGGGTGCTCCGGTTTTCCCCACAATCAAAAAAAAACATGTGGTACAGGTGAATTGGGGAAGGTAAATTGTCTACTATATGAAAGAAAAAGAGAAGGGGGGGGGTGTTAATAGGTTTAGATCTGGAGAAGGCTTTTGACAGGGTAGAGCATGATTTTTTATTTGCAGTTCTTAAGGAGTTTGGATATGGGTAAAATTTTAGAAAATGGGACTTCCGGTTATGGTAGCGTTAGGGTAGGACGTGGTGTGGAGAGCCCCCGAATAATTTCACTTAAATAACACACCGTAAAGACCTTTACCGTAACAAAAGTACTTTATTTAACATAATAAGTTGATGCACTTCGAACATTACAACAAACATGCCGAATCCAAAGAAAACTGACAACTAAAAGGATGATACACACGACACGAGGCAGCCACTATCTGAACCCCCGCCCTGGTTCCACGCAGAAATGGAGAAAGGATTTCTCAGAATCCAGGAGTTAATTGACGGACGCCTGAGTAAATTTGCAGAATCCGTGGAGAAAATGGGTAACGGACTACAATCAATGAATCTGAGAATGGTGGAGGTAGAAACTAAACAGAAGGAGACGGAAGAAGCGGTAATGAGCCTTCACAAAGATGTCGCGGATGTTAAATCGGCTGCTGACGACGAAATCAAACTGCTGAAAGATAAAATTGATGAACTCGAAAATCAATCTCGTTGCCAGAATTTACGTCTTGTCAGTTTCCCAGAGGGAGTGGAAGGTAGGAATGCTGTGGATTTTTTGAAGGAATGGCTACCTAAGATTCTGGATCAGGAGGACGAGTTCTATGAAATTGAAAGAGCTCACCGCACTTTGCAACGACGACCGGCTGAAAATGGCAAACCGCAGGCCATTCTGGTTCGATTCCTTCGGTACGGAGACACACTTAAGATCCTCAATGCGGCCAGAGAAAAGGGCAAGCTCACCTATGGCAACTCTAGCATTATGATTTTTCGGGATATGTCATCCACCCTGTTTAGAAAACGACAAGAATTCAGCGCACTCAAAAGACAGCTACGCAATAACGATGTGTCTTACGCCGTACTTTATCCTGCGACGCTGAGGATTCAGCTGCCTGAGGGACAAAGATCTTTCAACTCCAAAGCATCGGCAGAAACTTATCTTCGACAACATCATCCACATCTGCTTGTCGGATAAGACACTAAAACTATATCGACGAATTCCGGATCATCCAACTCTAACGTAACCTGAACAATCACACTAAACTGCTAAAAATATACGGTGGATCACTTTTCTCTCGGATGAACATGTAAGAACTTAACGTTAACTCTGTCAAGAGTGATCTTTATATTGAAAAGCTGGCAAAAGAAATGTGTTCATATTTTTGTTCAAATGTTTACTAACTTGCGTATTTCGGATTTATCACTTGTTCGTAGTGATTAATATGTTGTTTAAAGTACATAATATAAGTATTTGTGGGGATATACATAACTTGTTAGGGAGCTTTTAGTTTGGACAAGAAGTCAAGGTCGACTGTATGATGCAGTGCACACTCAGTCAAGGGGGTTTAAAGTTTCACACTTCGTTTGGGGAAGTGTTGGTAGGGGGGATTGGACAGAACACATATTCGATTTATTTAGGTGTTGGGCTGTTTAACCATATGTTCTCAAGGCACTCAGGAAATAAAACATTAATTTATAGTTAATGTCAGATACACTGAAATATAAATATGTGACTTGGAATGTTAACTGTTTAATTCAAATACTTAAAAGAAAAAAGTAATATTATACCTCAGAAAGCATAATATTGGAATTGCCCTTCTACAAGAAACACACTTGACTGATCCCGAACATCTAAATCTTAAAAAGCAGTGGTCTGGACAAGCTTTTTTTCTTCCGTCACATCGCAATCAAGAGGGGTGGTCATACTTATTGATAAAAACATTCCCTTTAAAATGGAATCTGTTGATAAAGACAAAACAGGCAGGTAGATTATTTTAAGAGGAACGATTGGGATGCAAAGAATAACCTTAGTAAATATATATCATCCTGAAATGGAAGGTGTCGATTTTATTCATAATATATTCTTTAAATTTGCTTGCCCAACTGCAGAGCTGATAATTAGAGGAGACTTTAAAGGGTCACGAAACACCAAAACACATTTTTTGAGCTTTTGACAGTCGTATATGTGTCCCACACTGCTAAAAACACTATTAGGACACCTATATTTCACTAAAAAGTGTAAATTGGTTGTTTTTGCGTTATTTCAAGCAAATTCGTACTTCCTGTTTGAAACGGATTTTTGAAGCTGCGTCACGGTCATGAGATAATAGCGTGTATTCCAGCGTGCAGACTGGACGTCTGTGCCAGAGTGAGTCTTATTACGTCTTACAGTGTGATGCATTAATGCATGAGTAAGGCTTGGTTCAAACCAATCAGTGCGCTCTATTGTGCAACTTCATTAATATTCATTACTGTCACAGTGTAGACGGCAAAGACGCCACGTTGTGTTGGCAAAACAAGCGTGAAGTGTTGCTTTTATAGTTTGCTGCAGTTAAGTTTCGTTTTCATTTTCTCTCTGTGAGAGCTCATCTGGATCACGCGTGGATTAACAGTGTACGCGACGCGCGACAACAATAACTTACGTGTCTAAGGAGGATTATTGTTTACCTGAGAGCTGTTCTCATCTGCAAACGCTGAGATCCAGTTTGTAGTCTCCTCTAAATAAAGACGCGGCTCTAGTTGCTGGTGATTGTCCTGTCTCTACAGATTTGGTAAGTGAGCGACCAGTGCTCTTTGTTTATTCAGTTCGTATCAAACAAACTATTGCACCGAGTGCAATAGTTAGCACTAACAGTTACAACCAAACTATTACCTCGTGTTGGATTGTGTGACCGGAATAACACACGCGGCTTTCTGACGCTACCTGTCGTGTGTATCTAAGTTTCCAGGAAATGCTGAGTTTTTTTTTCTCTCATTCGCCGTGCGGTATCAAACATTGCATGAAAAATACACGCTTAGAGCAGCGCCTCGAATCAAATATCACGTTTGTCAGGAGGGACATTAATGAATTCCCTGAATGAAAGAGCCAAACTGCAGTTAAAGTCCAACATTTAATAATTTGGCAAATAATTCGACTACAGATGTCCATGTAAACACAGTCACATTGTCCGCTGTGGGTGTGTGTTTTGACTCTGAAATTCAGCGCGCCCAAATAGACACTCCCATACCAAGCCGCTTTTCTTCCTCCGACACTCCCCCCTAAACAGAGCTGGACACGCCCACTTTTCTGACTTTTTCCAAAGTAGAGGTGTGAAAACACACTGCTGAAACGAGGGGGTTTCATGGCCCTTTAATGTAGTTTTGGACCCAGTGTTAGAAAGGTCATCTACTAAACTGTTACCCTTAAGTCAAGTTGCTAAAGCTCTAAAGTACAAAAGTACAAACAAGTTTTAATTTAATAGATGTATGGAGATTTAAGAATAAAACAAAAAAAGAATATTCCTTCTACTCGCATAGGCATAATAATTACTCCAGAATTGACTATTTTTTTGTTCCAAAAGCGAAGGATTATTTAATTGAATTGTGTGAATATTTACCAAGAATATTGTCAGATCATGCCCCGTTACTTATTTCAGCGCAATGCTCTCTGGAAATGTCTAATTATAAGCTTTGGAGATTTAGTGGCCATTTACTAAATAGCTCTGACGCATTAAGCTTCATAAATAATAATATAGAAAATTTTATTAGTACAAATAAAAGTTCTGCTTCTTCGGGTGTAATCTGGGAGGCCATGAAGGCATTCTTACGGGGTCAAATCATAGCTTTTTCTTCCGGTAGAAAAAAAACAATATCAAAAACAGTTACAATCACTTGAAAAAGAAATCTCAGTAATGGAAAGGAAACATTTCAAGAATAAAGATGATCAGCTGCTTCAACAATTGCAGTCAAAAAAAATGGAATATAATATTCTATCATCTAAAGAAGCAGAAAATGCACTTCTCAGATCCCGACAGAAGTATTACGAACATGGAGATAAGATCGGGAAAGTGCTAGCATGGCAAATAAGAAAAGAAGAAATTAGTAAATCTATACCTAAAATATATTCATACGAAAATAAAATTATTAAACACCCCAAATTAATTAACCAAGAATTCTTAGATTTTTAAAAGTCACTTTATAAATCTCAGGGAATAGAGGAGGCAAAGATTAAAATGTTTTTAAGTAAATGGGATATACTAGTCTTAAGTGATAATGATCAAGAAGAACTTGAAAAAGAAATTTCGAAAAAAGAGATGCAATTTGCAGTCACTGCTCTAGCCGGGGGTAAAACACCTGGGTTAGGCGGGTTTTCGATGGATTTTTATAAAACTTTTTTTTCTAAATTAGCAGACCCGCTGTTTTCAATGTATACAGAGGCAATTCATAAAAAAGAATTACCAGAGACTTTAAACTAGGCTTTAATCACAGTTCTTTTAAAACCTGGCAAAGATCCTAATCTATGTGCTTCCTATCGGCCAATTTCACTGCTTAATTCAGATTATAAAATTCTTACCAAAATGATTGCATTACGTTTAGAGCGGGTTCTGCCTAGTTTAATTCTCATGGATCAAACTGGATTTATCAGAAATAGATCCTCTTTCGATAACATACGGAGGCTAATGAATATTATTTATTCAGCAAAACAAATAGATTTTCCGGTGATTGCTCTTTCTTTAGATGCAGAAAAAGCCTTCGACCGAGTGGAATGGTCTTATCTGATTGCGGTTTTACAAAAAATGAATTTCGGTCCAAACTTTATTGAGATGATTAAGATGTTGTATAGGAATCCATCGGCAGCCATCTGACTAATTCTGATGTATCTGAACATTTTTATTTATCAAGAGGAACCAGACAGGGATGTCCCCTCTCCCCGCTACTCTTTGCTCTAGCGGTAGAACCCCTGGCTATTGCAATACGGACACATAAATCAATCTTTGGATTAGAAATAGGAGGTTGTATACACAAGATATCATTATAAGCGGACGATGTGATGCTATATCTAACTAATCCTGATTTATCTCTATCTAATTTGTCTCAACTCTTAAAAAACTTTAGGGACATATCTGGCTATAAAATTTATTTTAATAAAAGTGTTATGATGCCATACTGAAAAAATTGTTTATTTAGGACTAAATATTCCTACGAAATTGGAAGAAGCATACTCTTTGAATTATTCCCTACTACTTAAAAAGGTAATTAGAGATCTGGAAAGATGGAATCCACTAGCATTATCACTAATTGGCAGGATAAACTGCATAAAAATGAATATTCTTCCTAAATTTTTATATTTGTTTCAGACCCTCCCTATTTCTATCCCACAAACGTTTTTTTTAGGAATCTCAACAGCTCAATTAGAAATTTTATTTGGAATAAAAAAAAACTCCTAGGATTAAACTTAGGACATTACAGATGACATCCAAAAAAGGTGGACTACAACTTCCCGATTTTTTGTTTTATTTTTGGGCAGCACAGATGAGAGCAGTGTGGTTTTGGCAGATGGAGGGTACATTGTTACCCTCATGGTTACAGATAGAAAAATATCATGGAAAGGAAATACCTTTAGATAAGGCCTTATTCATTCCTTTGAATTGTGTTATGAAGGCAGTTAGTAACCCATTCATTAGGCATACTTGCAAATTGGGGTTTGTAATCAAGAAAAAAAATAATTGGCTACTTTCAGTGTATAATAATACTCTGTTTCACTGTAACCCATCTCTTCCTGAAGCATTAAGAGATGGAATAACAAAATACTGGTATAAAAAGGGAATACAGATGTTTGGAGATTTATAAGAGCAGGGCGTACTAATGAAATTTGAACAATTGAGATTAAAGTTTTCCCTTCCTGTTAAACATTTTTTAAAATATATTCAGGTGAGACACTAATTATCACAATGCAAAAGGGTAATTTAGGACCTCTCTCTTCCCTCCCAATAGATGCTATTATAAGAAAGAGAAAAGAACCCAAAGTATTTGTGTCTTATATGTATAGCAACCTTAACGATTTGTATGGTATGGAAGTGTCATCTTCAAAACTTAAATGGGAGAAAGATTGAGAATGCATTTTTGATCAAGATACTTGGGAACATATCTGTAAAAGTGCCTTAACATTTTCATTTAATAGTAGACATACATTAATACAGTTTAATATTTTACACAGGGTATATTATACACCTGAACGATTGCACAAAATAAGTGATTCATATTCAGAACATTGTTCTAGATGTAAGATTGAGGTTGGTACATTATTTCATATGTTTTGGACATGTTCCAAACTTAAAACCTATTGGAGAAATATAATACAAACTATTAGTAAAATTGCCAATGTTAACCTTTTACCTGATCCAAGATTTATGTTGTTGGGGGATGAATCAGTTCTTCTGTTCGGTCAAAGGAAAAAATTACGTTTAATTAAAATGGCTCTGATAGCAGCAAAGAAATGCATTGCTATACATTGGAAATCAGTAGAACCACCAAGTCATATTGTATGGCTTAGAGAACTTTCTTCTTATGTTCCTGTTGAAAAAATAATGTTTAATCTTAAAAGAAAAAACTCTTAAATGTTTGAAAAGACTTGGGGTAAATTTATTGAATACATGAATAACTTGGATGTTACATTGACTGAAAATACTGATGGAAAAGTATGACACTTCATTGCTTTAATTCTGTATTTGTCATTATTGTTTGTTTATTTCCTCTTAATTTACACATCAGCTCGATGTCTCACAAGTATGTCTGTTTAAGTGTTCTGTCTTGTGAGGGTGGGAAAGGGGTGGAGGGTGGTTAGAAAAGAATGTTTACATGTATACTGAAATTACTCTGTAAATTATTGATGTGAAAATAATAAAAAATATATTGATTAAAAAAAATCCATGTTGTACACTGTCATTCAAATATCAACATGTGAGGCTTCCCTGGAGCAGAAAAAGAAATGCTCCATATTTACACATAAGAGCAGACTGCACATTTTCCTCTTGCCCAGGCAAATACTCATTCACAAAGCAAAGGAAACCTCATGAACGGGGCAGAAAAGTAAAAATATTAGTTCAACAAACTGGACATGTACAACACAAACTTTCAGAAGCGAAGGCTAGGCCAGTTACATACCTTAAAAGAGGCAAAATAGCAAAGTCAATTATGCATGGACCCAGTCAATAATTCTATAGCACACTTCAATCAACACCTACAGAGCAGCATCTGTCTGGGAACATGAGTAAATGCCTGAGTAAAAAGTATTAAAAGTGATAACCTCGGAAGTCCGCAAAAGGGAAGCCATTCACTCTGACATCCTGAAAGAAGTACACATAATACAATACTCAGAGAATGTGACAAATTACTTCAAATTACCAGGGTACATACAGTTTTCCAGTACAGACCACTTCTCTGTTTATTTGTACACAGAGCGTGTTATCAGCTTTCTTCAACATCATTTGCGATTCAGCCCGATCAGCCGAATCGTGTGTTATACTATGCACTCGTTCTTCCAGGAAAGGATAGAAATGCACCACCTCTGCTCATGAGCTTTCAATTAGATTTGTCAAAATACACCAAAATCAACATTCACCACATCGAGAATAATTACAGCTGGGCTTTGATGCTGAGTGTGCTTCATGCTTTCAACAAAGAGAACATGAGCTGTTATCTTGACAGAGCATATCAGTTCTGCACGGGACAAAAATCATGGAATGAAATTAAGTCATTTACTATCCTGCACATTTGCTCACCGCACATTTTGAAAGCTGTCAGACAGTCAATCCGTAGGCAAACAGATGACAAGGGTCTGGGAGACTTTGCCACCTATGCTTTCGCCAGACTCCAAAATGCCGCCAACATGACACAAGCAACAATTGTGTTCCGTGCACTGTGTCCTGCTCACAAGCCCACAAAACACAAGCTGTGTTAAGGAAAGTCTGTCTCTTTTGGAAACTGTCATTTCAAAGGGCAAAGACAATCCACTTGAAGAAAATATGCAGCCTAAAGACTGGGAAATCTATGAGAGTAAAGAAAGGAGAAATTCATTGACCATCATGGCCAGATCACCATTCGTAGCTTATTTTAAGCAAGTTATGGAAAAAGTGAAGAAGGAAATATCAGATGGTCTATCAGAGTTGCCACAAGAGGACAACCCATACTTCTGTCCAAGCATCATCACTATCCTTTTTCACACCTAGGATAATTCCTTATTTGTAACTTTAGATGCCATGGTTTCTTAAACAAAATCTGTCAGTGTTATCTTCATTCTCATCTTCAGCGCTTTACAATTTTTAGCGGTAGTAGCTCTCTCTGTCATCCCAAGCCAGAAGGCATTGACTGAGTGATTGACAGCTGATATTTCAGTGCTAGAGCAGGGGTGGGCCAATAAGAAGAGCACGAAGGCGGGGAAAACATTACGGACTTGGCTTTGGTTACTGCAGCAAGTTGACATGACAACTGTTTTAAACCATTCCTGAGCGCTGTGTTTCGCGCTTTAAGTGCAGGGATGCATTCTGCGTGAATGTCTCCCAAATCCGCGCATGTGGTGAACATTTTGCAGTAAAAACTGGTCGCACACAACAATTTTTGCACTCGCACAAATGCTCCCAAATATATTTTGAGGTCGCATATTTTGGGGGCATATGCGACCAAAATGGTCGCAATTTCGAGCCCTGTTGTATTTCCTCCAATCTATGACATATCTTTTTAATTTTGGGATCTTTGATTTTATTGATAATCTACTCTGCCTATTGTTTCCTTATTCTTGCTTAAACTTATTTGATCATATTAAAATATCTGGATCTTTTTATTACCATATTTAGTCTCTATATCTGGCAATATATCTGGCAATATTATATTCTTTTATTTCCAGCTAGGTTTTCAAGTTATATATTTCTACTAATTATAGCAAGGGATTTTACGTGTATAAAATAGAATTCTTTTATGTTTTTCTACCAGTATGTTACTCAATGACTCGAGTCTTGGTGTGTCGTTGGTAAGTTCGGTTAAATATCATTCTTTCATGTAAATCATGTAAATGTCCATCATCTGTAAATAAAGTCAAGAAGTTTTACCAGCCTCTCAGAGTTCTTTGTTAGGATCTGTCAGGTTTTACTCTTCTTTCAAACAGCTAGTGTTGTCCCTTTAAAAGTCACATAGTTTTCTCTTCTTCGATGTCACTCCAAACTTTGCCAAAATCTTTGTTTCTCTTTCCCAGAAATTCCTATAATGGTTTCTTCTTCGTTGTTTATCAGTTCTTTTTCTTTCAGATCTCTTGATGCCTGTCATCAAATTGTACCGTATTTTCCGCACTATAAGGCGCACCTAAAAGCCTTATATTTTGTCATAAAATGGCCGTGCGCCTAATAATCCGGTGCGCTTTATGTGTGCACGGAGTTTAAAAATCTGTAAAAATGTTGTTGTGTGATTTCGGAAAGCGCTCCGCTTGATTGGCTGTCGGAGCATTTCCCGCCGACACGGAGACGTAAAACGTACACTCCGTACGCAGCAGCAATAAACCAATCAAAACTACATATGTTTGTCTAATGATCCCCGAAAATGGCACCAATGAAGAGACATGCTTACGAGGCACAATTCAAACTACAAGCTATCAGTTACGCGGTTGTAAATGGGAATAGAGCAGCTGCGAAACAATTCCAAATTAATGAATCTATGGTTCGGAAGTGGAGGAAACAAGAAAATGAACTGCGCCAAGTTAAGAAGACGAAACAGAGTTTCCGCGGGAACAAAGCAAGGTGGCCACAGTTAGAAGACCAACTTGAGCAATGGATTATTGAGCAGAGAACAGCCGGAAGAAGTGTCTCTACAGTCACCATTCGACTGAGGGCAACAAAGATAGCACAAGACATGGGGATCGAACACTTTCAAGGAGGCCCGTCTTGGTGCTTTCGTTTCATGAAAAGGCGCCATCTCTCTATCCGCGCACGGACTACCGTGGCGCAGCAACTGCCAGCAGATTACAAAGAAAAGCTTGACATTTTCCGCACTTACTGCAGTAACAAGATTACCGACAAAAAGATCCAGCCCAAACACATCACCAACATGGATGAGGTCCCTCTCACTTTTGACATCCCCGTGAATCATACTGTGGAGAAAAAGGGGGCCAGCACAGTCTCAATACGCACCACGGGCCATGAGAAGTCGGCTTTCACTGTTGTTCTTGGTTGCCATGGTGATGGACAGAAACTACCACCTATGGTCATTTTTAAGAGGAAGACACTGCCAAAAGAAAAGTTTCCAGCCGGAGTCATCATTAAGGCCAATCAAAAGGGGTGGATGGATGAGGAAAAAATGAATGAGTGGCTGAGAGAGGTGTACGTAAAGAGACCGGATGGTTTTTTCCACACATCACCGTCCCTGTTGATCTGCGACTCCATGCGCGCCCATCTCACCGCTACTGTGAAAAACCAAGTGAAGCAAATGAATTCGGAGCTTGCTGTCATTCCGGGAGGACTAACTAAAGAACTTCAGCCGCTGGATATTGGTGTAAACAGGGCGTTTAAAGTGAAGTTGCGAGCTGCGTGGGAGCAATGGATGACAGACGGCGAACACACTTTTACTAAGACTGGTAGGCAGCGCCGGGCGAGTTACGCCACCATATGTGAATGGATTGTGGATGCCTGGGCTAAGGTGTCTGCTTTAACTGTTGTCCGAGCTTTCGCAAAAGCCGGCATCATTGCTGAACAGCCACCCGGCAATGAGACTGACTCAGACAATGATGAGAGAGAACCCGGCGTGTTTGATGACGAAACTGCCCAGCTGTTCAATTCAGACACAGAAGATGAGGACTTTGATAGATTTGTGGGAGAAGACTGATTAAAAACATAATGTGAGTGTATTGTTAAATAGTACAATAAAGTTCAACTAAACTATGTTAACTGTTTTGCTTCCATTACCTTTTTTTTGCAGACAGTGTATTTTAGCGTGCGCCCTATAATACGGTGCGCCTTATGTATGGGTTAAGTACAGAAATAGACCCCGTAATTGAGACTGCGTCGTATAATCCGGTGCGCTTTATAGTGCGGAAAATACGGTACATGACCTGCCCGTTTTCCAGAAAAGATTCTAAGTTTCGCCGGCGGTGGTGATTGGAACTTAATCCCCTTTTCTTTAAGAATTTTTCCTATTGGAGCAAAAGCCCGTCTTTTCTGTTGGAATTCAGGTGGGTAATATTGGTCAAAGAAAATCCTTTTTTCGTTCCACTGTATTACTTTCTTTATCCATGCAAAGTGGAAAACCAGGTCTTTTGTTTTGTTTTCCAGTAAGAATACCAACGCTGATCTAGGGTGTGCGTCAGCAGGTTGTTTTGGTCCGAGTACCCAGTGACACCATTGGATTGTAAGGTCCAATTCATCAAGTGACAGTTCGTTTTGCAATGCAATGCTAGCTGACGGGCTATTAGCTATCCTGTCCGTCTCTAATTTTTAATCTGTTGATTTCTCGTTTTTTTCAGGTTTCAATGGTTGTTTTGTCCTAGCCTTTTTGTTTTTGTCCCCCTTCATGTTATTTAAATATGGTTTTGGTTATTACATATGATGTAAAAAGAAGGATTAATACCAGTGTGTATGGGAGCGCTCTTTCTATGCTGCTACATGTGTTAACGCCATACTGGAAACCATCCCATGTGTTTCTTAAGCTGCCCCGAATGAGTGAAACTCTGCACACACTGATCATGTCTACCGTTTTTCTCCAGTGTAAATCCTCTAATGTGTTTACAGGGTTCCTGAGTGATAAACCTCTTACTGCAGAGTGAACACTTGTACGGTTTTTATCCAGTGTGAATCCTCTGGTGCTGTTTCAATTCTGCAGCAGTAATAAAAGTCTTCTCGCACTCCAAGCACATTTACTCTCTCACACCAGTGTGGATCTTCATGTGTTTTTTAAGGTGTGATGAGTGGGTGAAACTCTTCCCGCACCGAGTGCATGTGAATGATCTCTTTCCCGTGTGGATCCTAATGTGTTTATTAAGGTATGATGATTGGTTGAAACTCTTCCCACACTTAGTGCATGTAAATGGTTTTTCTCCAGTGTGGATCTTCATGTGTCTATAAAGTGATGATGATAGGCTGAAACTCTTCCCACACTGAGGGCATGTGAATGGTTTCTCTCCAGTGTGGATCTTCATGTGTCTATAAAGCGAGGATGACTTGCTGAAACTCTTCCCACACTGAGGGCATGTGAATGGTTTCTCTCCAGTGTGGATCCTCATGTGTTGATTAAGGGATGATGATTGGCTGAAACTTTTCCCACACTGAGTGCATGTGAATGGTTTCTCCCCAGTGTGGATCATCATGTGTTGATTAAGGTGTGATGAGTGGCTAAAACTCTTTCCACACTGAGTGCATGTGAATGGTTTCTCCCCAGTGTGGATCATCATGTGTTGATTAAAGTGTGATGAGTGGCTAAAACTCTTCCCACACTGAGTGCATGTGAATGGTTTCTCCCCAGTGTGGATCATCATGTGTTGATTAAGGTGTGATAAGTGGCTAAAACTCTTCCCACATTGAGTGCATGTAAATGGTTTATCTCCAGTGTGGATCCTCATGTGTAGATTAAGATTTGATGATTGGCTAAAACTCTTCCCACACTGAGGGCATGTGAATGGTTTCTCTCCAGTGTGGATCCTCATGTGTAGATTAAGATTTGATGATTGGCTGAAACTCTTCCCACACTGAGGGCATGTGAATGGTTTCTCTCCAGTGTGTATCCTCATGTGTTGCTTAAAGGATGATAATTGGCTGAAACTCTTCCGACATGGAGTGCACTTGAATGGTCTTTCTCCAGTGTGGATCCTCATGTGTTGATTAAGGTTTGCTGAGTGGCTAAAACTCTTCCCACAATGAGTGCATGTGAATGGCTTTTCTCCAGTGTGAATCCTCAAGTGAATCTTCAGTTTGCTTTTGCTTGCCAAACTCTTTCCACACTGAGTGCAGGTAAAACAACTCCTGTCTCTCACTTTTAAAATACCATCAGTCTCTAATTGAGTTTTGTCCTCAATCTTGACATGATGTTCCTCCTCTTTACTCTCCTCATAGTCTTCAATTAGGTCTGAAAAAAAAAGTTAAGTTTTTAGTAAATCATTAAAGCTCATCGAAAGCTGAAGTAAAAGGGCTCTAACACATTGGCTACACAAACCTTAATTTTAATGCACATTAAATGTAAAGACATAGCAGATCATATTTAGATTAATCTTGTCACATCAACCTCCTGGGGTCCATTACACTGTCACCAACTCGGTCCCAGTCATTCCCCTCGTTGGCCAGCAGAGGCCGCCATCCCCAGACTTCTAGCATTACATCATCCACCTAGACTGATTGTGCACACACCTGAACTGAATCTCGGTAATGACCCACGCCACCTATATAAGCCACACTCAAACCACTGTTCAGTGCGAAGTCTTGTTTAGCCCCGGCCAGCATTACTGAGCGGTCTTTCCTGCCTGATCTACTGTACATTACCCCGGACTGTTTCTGACTCTGAATTGCCTTCTGCCTGCCCACGACCCTTGGTTGTTACACGGACTCTGAACCACGCTGCCTGCCCACGACCTACGCCTGTCATTAGTGGTGGGCAAAGCGAGGCTTCGTGAAACACTGAAACTATCGAAGCAAATGTGTCGAAGCTTCGAAACGTTTCGAAACACCACTCTACGGTGACACCTAGTGGTCATTGTATTAGTATTTCACTGAAACAGCTTCAGCGAAGAACAGTTGAGCAAATTAAGGTATCAAACCCCACTTTGTAGCCAGGAGTCATCAGATGGTTTAGTCGAGCGGTTAGAGTTCATGACAACCATGCGGGAAAAATGGGTTCGAATTCACACTGACACAATTGTTTTGAAATGCTTTAATACCAGTTGGTAATGCTTTGTTATTGTATCGTTTTGTTTCAACATTGCTCTGACATCCGAATAAACACCTTGTAAATAAATTTGTATTGTTTTGTTCATAAAACAGGGTTGTTACTAGATCAGATACAGTTGTGGCCAGAAGTTAACAATAATTATTTATATTATTAATTAAATTTCCCATTGTATTTTATTAACGTCTATCCAAAACCTAAACCCATCACAGTACTGTAAAACTATGAATTATTGTTTTACAATGTTACAAAAATGATGCTAAATTGATGGCATATCCACAGCTGTATCCTATCTAGGCTACACCATAAAACAGTAACATGATTAAAATACATAAAAACATGATTTTGGAGTATTTGTACTAGTCGAGATTCGAACCCAAAACAAATTTGACACACAGCACCATTGTGCACACGCACGGTCCACTAGGCCCTACTAGACAGTGTCAAATCAAGATCATGTCAGTCAAATGCAGATTCTCCGGGTCTTGAAACGCCTCTGAAATGATCGATGCTTTGAATCGCTTTTGTCACGTGACCAAGTGTTTCGAAACACTTTAGTCACGTGACCTGGGTGTTTCGGATCATGCTTCGGTGCAGTGTTTCGAAACACTTGCGCTTCGGGATCTCGACACTGTGTCGAAACGTCAGATTCACGTCAGCCATCCCTACCTGTCATAAGGACTCTGAGCCACGCCGCCTGCCACTGATCTATGCCTGGTAAATCACTCTGTCTGTTAGCCGCCAGCCCCACAACCTTTATTGATTACTGTTGATGTGTGTTCGCACTTTAGTGCGTGTTGGATGTTTGTGTTTGACTGTGTCTAATAAATACTGCAAAATGGATCCCTCCATGTCAGTCTCCCTGTTACATACACACATGCACATTTAAGTGTATTCTTATATGATTAATCCCAGATCATTTTTGGTCATATTGATGAGACACAAATTTGAAAGCTGGCCAGTTTTTTCATTTTGTATACATTCGTAATCACTCAAAACAACATGTTTTTGTAAAACTTGTAAAGCAGATAGGGAATGTTTTTCATTCTGTGCCTGAATGGTAAACCTGTCAAAAAAAACAGCTGAATCTCTGAGTATTTGCCTCCATAGACATGAGACATATCTGCATAAAGCCTGCACCTTTGAATGACAAATGTTCTAAGGGTTAGTAATCTACAGTGCAGAATTCTAATACTTAACAGTCTCAGATCATCAAACAAATGTGAATATTGATTAAAGAGAACACAATTAAACACATTGTGCAGTTTTTAAGGTTTTTTTTCTTAAAAGGAAGACAAAGTACTAAACTACATAGCCTTGTGTGAAAATGTTTTTCCCCATTAAAACCTAACTTAACTTTTTCACACCGGCTTCAAGTTCTCTAGCCACACCCAGACCCGATTACTACCACATGTTTGCAATCAATAAATCACCTAAATAGGATGTGTCTGACAAAGTGAAGTAGACCAAAAGAGCTTCAAAAGCTAGACATCATGCCAAAACCTAAAGACCTTTAAACACAAATGAGAAAGAAAATACTTGTGTCACAAGGAAAAAAGAAGTGAACTCAAATGCAGAAAAACAATGTGTTTGGGGAGTGAGTCCTGGAATAAGCAAAAGTCAAAGTAAACATCTGGTCGGGTGAGCACTGAGAAAGTGCCGTGGGAGAAAACAACCAGACACTCACTCACTAGCATTCCTGCACACGAATACAGGGTGAGTAACAAAATAATATGCACACAAATGATCGATAACATACTGACAAACATGAAGGGAAATGATGTTGTATAAACAGGAAAAAAGGGAAACGAGAGCTCCTGTGACCCAGAACAGGAGAAGAGAGCAAATCTGTGAGGCATGGTGACAGTACCCCTCCCTCAAGAATGCCCCCTAGCATTCCCTTAAGACTCACTGTGGACCTATTTAAACTGATCAATGAGAGAGCGGTCCAGAATATCCAAAGCCGGAATCCAACATCTCCCCTCTGGACCATAACCCTTCCAGTATACCCGATACTGATAATCTTTCTACCTCTCCTCCTCACATCCAGGAGCCAGTGCACTGTGTATGTGAATGCACCCTCAACCAGTCTGGGACGTAGAGTAGCAGAGGTTATGGGCTGCAGGGGGGAGAGAAGAATGGGCTTGATCTTAGACACCTGGAAAAAACGGATGAATGTCTTTAAACTTAGAGCTTAATTTGAACAAACACTAGACTGAGCACCTTGATAACAGAAAAAGGTCCAATGAATTTGGGTCTCAATTTATGTGAGGTAAAGCTGAGAGGAATGCCTTTGGAAGATAACCAGACTTTCTGACCACACATATATAGAGGGGGCAAACGCTGAATTTCTATTGCTAGTCCTTTTCTGGTGATCCTTCATGTCTAGAGGCATCTCTGAATGAACAAATGCATGAGGAAACAATGGCATCTGGTTCTTGGGAAGAGAATACGCTTATTTCACATGGCCACCATTTTAAACGAAAAACCATTTTAACGAAAGCTAGGCTGAGGTGGGAAAACACATGGAAGTATAGGATCAGCACTGTAAACATTGCAACAACTTGCAGTGGACTACAAACCTCCAGCTGTTGCCGTGATTTCAAAATGCAGATGATGTAAACATCACTTTAACATCATTTAGTTCAGTTTAATTTAAACACTTAAAAGCAAATTAAGCATCAAATAAAATTACAATCTCTTTAAGAGTAATACGCTTAAGTGTCCTCCTAGGATTCAGTTCACGGCACCAGGTAAACACTGTGGGGACGATTCCTTGCTTCGGCCTAAGTAACTGGGTGAGCGATATAACACCCTCGTGTTGAATTTAATAGAATTGTTCCGGTACTGAAGTTTTAAAAAATGGGATTTTAAAATGGGATTTTAAAAACATTTCCCGCTAACGTTTAGGTGCCGCTGAGCGTGTTCTTAAACAGCGCTGATTTGCCATAGTGTTCACTGGTGCCCGTTAAAAATGACTGTGATTAAGATATACAGCCAGGTACACAATGATCCTGTGCGACTCCAGGCGATACTTCCAGGTTTCTTCCCAACACAGCCTTGACACTGCTTTTAAAATGGCAGACAAATAAAATCAGTCTACACAGAGGAATGGTAGTCTAAGCAGCACTGATAGGGAGACAAGCCCATAGACAAGATAGGAAGAGAGTTTTATGCATATTTGACCATGGTTAATCTAGACCTACAAGATAAGGGTTCCCTGCATGCAACGCAATGCAGGACCCTCTCCAGCTGCAGACTAGCTTGCTTGGCCTGGCCATTGGTCTGTGGGTGGTGCTCATGAGAGGCTAGCAGTCGCCCCTAGCTGTCGGCAGAATTCTGCCCAAAACCTAGATACAAATTGCAGACCCCTGTCTAGAACCATGTCAACTAGGAGGCCAAGAATACGGAACATGTGGTCCAAGACAATGGCTGCTGTTTCCCTCGATGAAGATTATTTGAGGAGTGAAATAAAGTGAGCTGCTTCAAAAATCTGCCCAATACAGTGAGGACTACTGTGTTGCCACTGAATGGTGGTAACCCAGTGACAAGCCAACAAAAACTGACCAGTGTTCCACACCATTGAGAGCCACCAGAACCATTAGCCCCATTTCCACTATCGCACCAAAAGCGAGGGAGCCCAGGCCAGTCGCGTTTCCACTGTCACCTCCAGGGCCTGATCAGGCTAAAGCTGGGCTTCTTTGGAGCGAAATATAGGCTATAGCCTATTTTATTACTTGCCCTTATGTCCTGAAACACTTAACACTCTCCTTTCCTTTCGTTTTTAAATAAATTGCTCTTAGTCATTATATTTTCTAAACTTGAGGCCCTGGTATACTGAAAACTAACTGTCTTGGAGCTCCACCTTCCTTGATGTGTGGTGTCTTCCCAGTGATTTGTTTCTCATTCAGGGAGTAAGAAGGAGAACATCATCCAAAACAACACTAGCTACATGAATACACTGGAGAGTGGAGTACAGATGTATCCGCACCTGTACAATCACTTGCAAAGAGAGATTTTAAGCCGCTGAGATGCTGTTTGTCAGATGTTTATGAAACTATTCTTCTCTCAGCCGCTAGCAATGTTTACGGTAAACGAGATGAGCGCAACACATTTACAACCCCACCTACTGCAGTGTAGGAAAACAGTATACCATCACTCAGCCTTTTCAAACATTATTCAGACATGAAACATCCTGTGCTTGTTTTGCTGCATTCAGGTCATGTGTGCAACTTTTTGTCCAATTGTAAAGACACTGATCAGATCTGTACGGTTTCTCTCCAGTGTGAATCCTCTTTTGTGTTTTCAGATCTGTTAACTGATTAAACCTCTTGTCACAGTGTGAACACTTGTAGGGTCTCTCCAGTGTGAATCGTCTGGTGCAGTTTAAATTTGAGCTGTAATAAAAGTTTTCTCACATTCAAGCACATATACTCTTTCACACCAGTGTGGATCTTCATGTCTACATTAAGGTTTGCTCATCAGTTGAAACTTTTCCCAACACACTGAGTGTATGTGAATGGTCTTCAGTGTGGGTCTTCATGCGTTTATTAAGGTCTGATGAGTTGCTAGAACTCATCCCACACCAAAGCTGCAATTACACTAGAGTTTGAGCATGAGAAATTCTTTTGTACGATGCTGCGAAAAGGGGCGGGATTAAACAAAATGATTAGACATAAATGGTTTCTCTTCAGTGTGGCTCATCATGTGTCGCTTAAGGGATGATGATTGGCTGTAACTCCTCCCACACTGAGTGCATGTGAATGGTTTCTCTTCAGTGTGGATCCTCATGTGTAGATTTAGGTCTGATGAGCAGTTAAAACTCTTCATACACTGAGTGCATCTGAATGGTTTCTCTCTAGTGTGGTTCCTCATGTGTTGATTAAGGTTTGATGAGCAGTTAAAACTCTTCCCACACTGAGTGCATGTGAACGGTTTCTCCCCAGTGTGGATCCTCATGTGTTGATAAAGGTTTGATGAGCTGCTGAAACTCTTCCCACACTGAGCGCATGTGAATGGTTTCTCTATAGTGTGGATCCTCATGTGTTGATTAAGGTGTGATGAGCAAATAAAACTCCTCCAACACACAGTGCATGTAAATGGTTTCTCTCCAGTGTGGATCCTCATGTGTAGATTAAGGTACGATGATTGGCCGAAACTCTTCCCACACTGAGTGCAAGTGAATGGTTTTTCTCCAGTGTGGATTTTCATGTGTAGATTAAGGTGTGATGATTGGTTGAATCTCTTTCCACACTGAGTGCATGTGAATGGTTTCTCTCCGGTGTGGATCCTCATGTGAGTCTTAAGAATGTCTTTTCTTTTAAAACTCTTTCCACACTGAGTGCAGGTGAAATGATTCTTGTCTCTTCTTTTCAAAATATCATCAGTCTGTAAATGAGATTTTTCCTCAATTTTGACATGATGTTCCTCCTCTTTACTCCCCTCATTCTCTTCAATTAGGTCTGAAATAAATAAATAAAACATTAGTTTCCATTAAGTCTTAAAAACTATCAAAACTGAAAAGTGAAAAGACACTGGAAACCTTGGCTACACACTGTAATTTTAATGCACATTAAATGTAAATAAATCAGATCATATTTTGTTTGGTCCATTAACATGTATACATTTAAGCAGATTCAATTCATCTTTATTTATCTAGTGCTTTTACAATGTAAACTGTCAAAGCAGATTAACATAAAAGTTATAGTAAATGGGCTCTATGCACTAACTCTGCTGACGTGTTTCCGGTAGAATATCAGTCAGGCTCTTCCGCATAGCGAAATCTGATTTCGTTCTACAGTGAAATCTAATAGCGGCGAAACCTAAACAAATCAGAGCATGGCAAAGAAGGAAGATTGAAGGATCTAGTGCCAGTGGATGCTCAGCATCTGAAACATCATTATTGTTGATTAATACACCAGATCAGACTGATAATCACAGTGAAGAGGTGAAGTAACTGAAAGGAGACTGCTTCAATGCTACTTTTAGTGATGTTAAAAGGATCTAAAGGTACAGTTAAAAATGATGTACTAGAATTTAACCCAGATAAAAGTAGTAACAAGTTGTAATTTTATTTAATATAAAATATTACATTTTTAACAATATTATAGTAAATTATATTATACTGTATATACTGTATACATGCATATACACACCCACATCAAACATTCTAGTATCATGTAAGAGGCAAATAACAAACTAAAACAAATATGTTAAGTACAAGTCTTTATACTCAAAACCTAATGCATTTCTATCTGATTTATTCATTTACATCATACAACATCTAGAGTAACGCGTTCAGAGTAAGAGCAACTGTGAGGGAGAAGCCATCCTTCACAAGACTATAGGTTCACACTGAGCATCTCATCCACAGGGTGAAGCAACAAGCTGGACAGTCATCATCTCTTTCTATTACAGCAAGCATCAACTAGATTTACACAATGGCTTGCCTTCTGCTCATCAGTAAAAGCTTAAGCTAAAGATTACAAACATAAATAACAGAACAATTTGAGTGAACATTTGCTCTGCACTAATGTAAATATATAAATCACTTTAGATACTTGCACTAATGTAATTATGCAGAGTTTATTGTGCAGAATTATGTGATGTACCACCTCCGCCTTCAAGCAAAAATCAGGCAGGCAACTTCTGTCAGACCCCCAGTGATGCTCAATAATGCAAAATGCATTTGTTTCAAGTAGCAAAAATGTAACAAATGGGATACCCTCTTAAACCAATTTTCAACAAGTAAAACACCGAACTATCTAAATATAAGTAATTAGACATTTGCACTGCAGCATAAATATAAATACATTTTTTGACACGTGTAAATTTGACAATTTTAAACATAAAAAAAAGTTGTGTGAGTGTGTTTGTTCAAATCTGCAGTCATCTTGACAGGTAAAAGTTAAAAAAAAAAGAAAAAAAAAGGTTGGCTTCCCCTGAAACAATTTGATGTTATTGCAGATGAGCTGGATCATCATGTCATCCCGAGTATAAATAACCTTTCACTCAAACTATGCAGCTTATCTGACTTCACTATCGACCTGAAATGCTGATCTCCCGTCACTCCACCCTTATAGGACAGTGAGAAATAACCCATAGTTAGTAACGTTTATACTAATGGATATTGACGACATAATGTACACATACATGTAAATAGATAGACAGGCAGATGGATAGAAATAATACAGGTAATTAAAACAACATAAAAATCAATATGAACTATGAGGAAAAAAAGATATGGCTAGCATTTAATTGCTTTTCTTATATATAGCATAATAATACTCACCCTCAAACTGATCGATGCAACTCGAAATGTAGAATTTTAACCCCTTTTCTTCTTTGCTGTTTGGTGTGACAGCTCTCTGTCTCGCGATTCCATTATTGTCCTTCATGGTAATGCAAGGAAACTTTTATAAACAACGAGTGTAGTCTATCATCATCACCTGCGCCATCCGCTCACAGTGATCGTGGTGCTGTACCAGAAGTTGACATGAGGGCTAATCACAAACGCGGAAGAGATCTTGCATAGAGTCCATTAAAACTGTGTCAGTCGAGGGGGCGCTGTCGAGCGTGATGGAGTAAACACGTGTTTTCAGCTCTCCTATAAAATCTTTAAAAATTGTTATATTAACAGCTGTTTAATGTCTGAGAATGAACAGTATTTGTTCTTGCAAACGAACAGAAGACCACGTTGATTAAATACAGTCAAGGATGGCAGCGAATCTCCATAAATACAAGTATTCTGGCCCTATCACCGTAAGGCCCGAAGCCTTGGGGCAGAGTAGTTCCAGTGAGCCTGGATCTCCTTCTGGACGGCCTGACGATACAAATACTGTCTTCGAGAAGATAAAGGCGGACATTCTCTGCTCCTTAAGAGTGGACAAATAATCTGTAATAACGAAAAAATTAAAGAACGCATTGAAAGAGGATTTTGATGCACTTAAATCTGAACTACAGGCTATGAGACCCGAAATCTTGATTAATGCCACTGCTGTGCGTTCTGAAATTGACCAAATAAAAGAGAACATAAAGGATTTCGAGGGAGGACTCTCAACTTGGTCAGACGAGATGGTCACTCTCCAGGCAACTGTAACTAAACTCACAAGACACGTCGACGACTTAAAAGAAAAATGTGAAGATATGAAAGGGTGCATAAGAAGGCGGAAATATGCGCGTTACTGTAATCTCCGAGCTCCCGGGATCAAAACTACAGCAGTATTCAAACTGCTAAAAAAAACTGCTTCAAATGGACAGAGATGTCAAAATTGACCACTCACATCATAGCCTTGTTCCAAAAAGGCCAGGGGACAAGCCTCGTACCATAACCGCAAAGTTACATTACGATGGAGATGCCGTGGAGATCTTACAAAAAGCCAGAGAACGCACACTGCTCATTCACAACGTTAATCAAATCACCATCTTTCAGGATTACGCCGCCAATGTTGCAGGGGCAGAGCAGTCTTCACTGATGTCAGGAGAGCTCTTCGGGGGCGACAGGACGTGCAATATGGACAGCTTTTTCCAGCAAGGTTCCGAATTTCACACAATGGAAAAGAAAAGTGGTTTCAGATTGCGTCCGAGGCAATGGATTATGTGAAAAAGAAAATCATATCTGACAATCAATCTAATAGTTGACACTTATTCTACCTGAAGATTACAACACTTAACGATGAGTATCCTGCCTTCAAACTTATTAGGTGATAATCCACTCTCGACTCCTTACGTTGGATTTGACTGATCATTACAATTGATTTCCCTGAGGTATTTGTTTTCTTCCATGGAATGAACGGATTAGCTAACTTTATACAGCAGTTTTTATGCTTGGAAAAACACGTCTCTGTTTATGAAGCTGTTAATTTTGAGTTTCAAAAATTATGGTTCTGTAGGAGTCTGAAACACTGCATACGCCGAATAACACGCATATTCTCGTACGTTCGAATGAACGTGAAACTGAGCGCAACATGGAAGAGCGCAAAACCCCTCCTTGCCTCCTCTCCCGAATGAATATGCTAATGACTCTACTTTGGCAAAACCCAACAAAAAAGCAACAGCAAAAGCAAGCCAAATGAGAAACTTTGAATAGAATGTTAATTGGAGGTGCTGCTTTCGGAGGTAGACCAGAGAAAACTTGTTATCTGCAAGTTTGTTCTCCGGAATTAATAACAAAAGAAAAAAAAATAGAGTGGAACAGTTGAGCTGATGCTGTTAACACAGTTAAGTTTGAACATAGCACTGAGTGGGTTTAAAAAGAGATAGTGTGATTTATAGGTTTAAAATTTTGCAGCGTCTTTAACAGTGTGAGTGGCGTAGCTTGTAAAACGCATGGTAAAATGTTTTGACACATTCGAGCAAGAACTCAGTTCGAATCCAGATTCTGATAAACTCATCCCCCCCCAATGTTCCAATGTCTTTTTATTTCATTCTATTTTTTTCTTTTATTACTTAATTTTATTTACTTAAATATTTATTGTTTCTTTAACTGAGTAAATATCCATAAAGATCTTGAGCGTAGATTTATATTGCTAAATGGCTCTATGGATAGCATTGAACTATCACTCATGAATATATATGCTCCAAAGGAGGATAGACCGGCTTTTATTAAAAAAAGTTTTCAACACAATTATACAGCATAGCTCAAGAATATTAGTAATTAGAGGAGACTTCAATTGTACTATGTCACAACACTTAGATAGACAACCCATATCCAATACCCCATGCTCGTGAATGAGTATAATAAAATCTCAATCTTCAGAACTTACGTATGACGTATGGCGAAGCAATTTTCCAAATCCCAAAGACTTCACATTCTATTAACATAGCCATCAGTCTTACTCCATAATAGATTATTTTTTTACTTCCAGAGATGAGCTGCACAGAATAACTAGTATGAAGATATTACAGATGGCCACGTCGGACCATTTACCAATAGAAATATTATGGGACTTAGGTAATAAGCATACTTCCAAACAATGGAGACCTAACACTTCGCTCCTCAATGATAATGAATTCATTTCATTGATCACAAGTGAACTTAAATTAAATTAAGTATAAATGACACCTCAGACGTATCTCCACTAATCGTATGGGACTGCGCAAAAGCATATACTAGAGGTAGGATGCACGTGAAGTTGCTGAAGTAAAGGATCAAACTTTGATGCATCACTTGCTTTTGTTCATATCTCGGACAGTTCTACCTATTATAATTTATTAAAATATTAATGACAGCAGAACATGGGTTGCTCTATACATATTTTTATTATGGCAAGAATAAAAGCAAAAAAAAAAAGTACACCTTCTAAAAAAAATACATGTTTCTTTAAATTTAGCCCGCTCCACAATTCACACATTACTGTCTGGCTAGTTTCTCTCCTCTTCTTATGCTAAAAGGCAATAATGGTTCAACAATTCTGACCTTTATCACCAATAAAGCCTAGAAAAACAGGGCATCAGTATATTGTAAGCCCATAGGTTCAAATAATCCTTTCCAGTTATCTGTGTGTTTTGTTTTCTTGGAGTTTCAGTGCACTTTACTGATGCGTATCTAAAAACAGTTCGCGGAGAGAGAAAAGAGAGAATGCTTTTTGGCATTATAACATTATACAGGTAATGACGATATGCAAGAGTCTAAATGTTGTTGTTCTGAGTTTGTATGTTAAGCGGTCTACAAACTTTTTGCGAGTGTTTAAGCTGGCCTCTGCTGATGAAACTGCAAACTATCTACAGTAAACTTTCTTTTAATTGAATCTCTGACTCCTGCTCTTTATCTGATAGACTTGGTTTCATGGCTTTGCTGTTAAAAAATTGTGGTTATAATGAAAGTCAATGGGTCAAAAACAGCCAAGAACATAATGAAAGGGTATAGGGCTGCACAATTATCATATTAGTATCATGATAACGATATTTGTGGTTCACAGTCAATAATTGAATATAGTCATGATTTTACAGTATAAACACCCAGCCATTATTTTAATGAGTGGAGTTTACAGATTGTAGCACAACACAAGCATGAGGTGACTGCGTCTAGATTGCAAGTGTTTTTTTCGAGGAATGTAATGGTGATCAGGTAGCCTTTGCTTCTGTTCAATTCACCTTTATTTGTATAGCGCTTTTACAATGTAAATTGTTCAGTCCAAACTTCCCAAGGTAACACAACAAACCTCATTAACCACCTTAAAAGCCATCACAAAGTGGCTGTCATCAGTGTGTCAAGTGTAGGAGAATTTTCCTTTGCAGTATTTATGCATTACTAATATCACTAAACAAGACAACATTTGTTTTATAAGTTACCAAATATTCACAGAGATTCAGCAGTTTCTTTTTCAGACGCATTTGCCAGTCTATAGACAAAAGACACTATTCTATAGTTTCAATGTAAAAAAATTAAAATAAAAAAGAAGTCATTGTGGCCCTGTTCACACAGGTATTCAGGTTTGTTTTCATCAATCTGATGCAACTTTTATTATTTACAAGAAAAGAAAATGCAACTAAAATTTTCAGATCAATTAACTAACTTAATTAAAAGACTAGCCTTTTAATACATGTAATAATGGAAATAATAACTAATTTCCTTTATTTCCGATTAGACGATGTACTTTATTCAATTTTAATAGATATATATGCTTTTTTTTAAAGTAACATTTGTTTAACAAATATTTTAAATGGCATTCAATTGCAACATTTAATTTTTTTTTCCTAATGCTGATATTGGTTGGGTAATAAAGCATGATTTAGTTTAGCTTGCATGTGTGGACATAGTTTGACGTCTTTACATAAAACTTTAAACATTTATTTAAAATAAAACTGAAAGAAAAAAGGAGACTGACATTTAATTTAAACCACTTGTTTGGTTCTTAAGCCATGATCTGTCTGCATTAATTGAAACGGTATCGTTGCCTGACCTTCATTGATAAAATTGAATTATGAATTATGACATCCTGTCGCCGGGCCTGCTATAGCGATACTTTATGGTTTGAGAAGAAACAAAAGTGGAAACTGTGGATGAAAACCTGTTTGGGAAGACGGGAATAACATGAATTATCTATTCTTCAACGAGAAAAGATCGCAGACACGACACCATGACGGCATTTATTATACAACGCAGGTCGTGTTTATGATCATTAATTTTAACAACTAATATTAATAACATATCAATAACTCCTCTCACTTTAAACTTTACCTTTTAGAGCTTGTTCTTGTTGGCGCAATATGGGTTTATTACATGTAGGCTATGAATCAGATTATGAAGAATGATTAAAAACATGCTTTTTCTTTGTTGCATCCTATCGGTCAGGTGTTTTATTTATTTATTTATCTATTTTTAAATAAAAAAACAAGCCCTGCAAATTGTTTCATCCAAATTATTGGTTCGCCTTTCTCGTACGCCACAAATCCAAAATGTTCCCAAATAGGCAATGTAACAGGTTTTCCAACGAGTTTCATGGCTGAATTTGAACTCGCTGAATCGCCTCTAACGTTATATTCATAAATGTAGTCCTTGGCAACATCTGTAACAAAAAAAAAAAAAAAAGAAGCCCAGTGCTCTATTTTTATGTCACTGGAAAACGACTGAATCAGCTGGTGTGCGTGAGTCGTGTTGCTGTCGATGTTATAATTGTAATTTTAAAAATATTATGATATTCAAGATCTGTAAAGTAATACAGCTCTGGATTGAACCAGCAACCACAAGTCTCCTCCATCATTAAAAGTTTGCCATAGTCACCTTGACAACCCAAACACTGCTGTCACCCCACAGAAACCCTGCAGTGCTTTCAGTTGATTGAAGAATAAAAAAGACGAGACTGAGGTTATACGCTTTTTCCCGCTCGAGCACACAGCACGCAACAGCAAAACACTCGCGGTCGTTAGTAACTATTCAACAGATGCCCCTTATGCAGCCAAACTTTAAAAATATATAAAGTATTTTTTTTTTTATTGTTTAACTGATAACATTAATCGGTTACAAATGCACTCTTTCGGTTAACGGTTAATCGGTTATTTTGAGGATTCCTATAATTAAACTGCATGTGCAGGCTCTGAATTTTTTTTTCCCCTCAGGGCCGCACGCCGGAGATCCGGCATGGTGCCAGAATACTTTAAGCAAACAGTCACACTACTTGTTCTACATACAGGTGTTAATGACTATACATACAAAGAAAAATAATAAAATTAGAAAATATGACTTTGCAACATCAAGGATTTGGCATGGGCCAGTTTAAGATTCTGATGGTATGATAAACTAAAATATATTTTCTTCTCAGAAACTTATAAAATATTTTGGAGCAGTAAACATGTCAGGCTAAATCATTCAAATGAATCACAGATTTATTAAAAAGGCACAGCAGAAAATGTTGGCAGTTTGTAAAACATTGACTTTTCCAAACAGCGGTAAACCTTGAACATGGTTATCGCCCCATGCCATGCCTAAGAAGCATAACTCTGATTTTAGGATCTGAAAATTAATTCTTTAAAAAAGTCTTAAGCAAAAAGATTCCAATAGCGCTGCCTGCTGGTGTATAAAGAATGCTAAATAACTTTTCAAAATACCCAGATGAAAAAAATACTTTTTATTTGCCAAAAAAACATTATAATTTAATACATTTAGTAATACAATAATAAATTAATCATATTTTTAATATATATTTAGATATTTCTTTGAAAAAAAAAATAAAATATTGTGTAAAAACAAGCAAGCTCTACTTGTATTCTAACATAAATGTTCTTCATAATAATAAAAAATGGACAAATGTTTTAAAAGTTAAAAAAACTACAATAAACTAAATCTGTGCATAACAATCTGTCCAGGTCGAGCAGTAAATACATGGAGCACATTTAAACAAATGTTATTGTAGGGAAAATAATTAAAACAGATAAAGTAGAGTGAAAATGACCTTTTTTAATAAAAAGTTTAAAGATTTATTAAGGTGGATTGTTGGTGATTGTGTGGGTTTTGGCCAGATTGGGTAACAAAACATGAACAAAGGAAAATGAAGACTTGTTTAAAAAAAATTAATTGTTTAAAAAGATTTAAGACCTCCAACACAATATTTCAGTAAATTTAAGACTTTTTAAGGCTTAAAATTTTGAGTCTTCTATGAGAATACCGTAGGTAATTAGTTATTATAATAATGATGTAATTCTACTGTAGGTCAAGTATCGCCAGCTCAGTTAAACCTTTTTAAATGTATTGTTTTTATTTATTTTATATAGTGCCAGTGCTCAATGACGCTTTACAAACAGTAGGAGAACAAGAAAAGCAACAACCTTAAGCAGGTAGAGAAAATGGGAGACTAATAATACATAAAAGAAAGACAAAAGACATAAGAACAAGAGACAAAAGAAACTTTTTTCGGTCTTTCAATGAGTGCTTGTGTGCGTTTAGAAGAACTAGGCAGCACACTCAGGGCTGCAAGATGGATTTAATTTATTATTCTTATTATTAAAATATATCTGAATGAGGATCAAATAACTGAGTTGGTGTTTGAGAGTGAAAACCAACCTGTTTGTTCCTGCAGATCTTCCTGTTTGACTGTGAATGTTTCTTCAATCTTCACATCTTCACTCTCCTCTTTAATAAACGCCATCTTTATAACAGTGTGGAGATCAGTCACTTCAGCATGAGTTTTTCTGTGTTTGGACACTTTATTCTGTTTAAAATGAACAAAACAATAAAAATGTCCTATTTAAAATTAATAAAACATGAACAGAAACAAAATTCAACACTTGCTTCAACTGTTTCTATTAATGAGAGTAATTAACAAAAAGAAATCAGGTAAAACTTTCTTTAAAACAGTGGTTCTCAAAGTGAGGGGTCATAGAGGTATTGTTGGTTTTATATTCACACATTCGTTTATTTAGAATTCTCTATATTGTTTACCATGTTACTTTGAATATTCGGTCGGAATTAGCATGCAAGTGTAACTTGCAAACAACATTAGCACTGTTTATTTGACTGTGAACAATGTTGCACTTTGATAGTCATTGGCTGCTAATATGATTTCCCTATTTAGAGCTTGCAAATAATACTTTTCTGAAATTATATTACTAAGGGCAAAGTCAGAAAACCAACCTATCTCTATGAAATGGAGTACTAGTTTTAATCAGCTCATTTGTGGCTATTGTTTGAATACTTTTCTGAAATTATATTATTAAGGGGGAAGTCTGAATATCTGAATATAAAACCAACTTTACCTCTATAGATAATTGAGGTGAAGTTGGTTTTACATTTGGGTATTCAGACATTCCCCTTAATAATATAATTTCCTAAATGTATTCTTTGCAAACTCTAAATATGGAAATCATATTAGCAGCTAATAATTACCAAAGTACAGCATTGGTTACAGTCAATTAGATAGTGCTAATGTTGTTTAGAAGTCATACTTGCATGCTAATTCTGACCGAATATTTTCAGTAACATGGTAAACAATACAGAGACTGCTAAATAAATGAATGTGGGGGTCGCAGGTTACTATAGAAGTAAAGTTGGTTTTATATTCACACAATTAGACTTTCCCCTTAATAATATAATTTCATAAAAGTATTATCTGCAAACTCTAAACAGTAAAATCATATTAGCAGCAAATGACTATCAAAGTACAACATTGTTCACAGTCAAATAAACAGTGTTAATGTTGTTTTCAAGTCATATTTGCATGCTAATTCCAATCGAATATTCAAAGTAATATGGTAAACAATATATAGACTTCTAAATGAACGAATGTGCGAATATAAAACCAACTTTACCTCTATCAGGTTACTGGCATTATAGAGGTTAAAGATAGAGGTAAAGTTGGTTTTATATTTGCACATTCAGACTTTCCTTTTAATAAATTAATTTCATAAAAGTATTATTAGCAAACTTTTAATAGTAAAATCATAATAGCAGCCAATGACTATCAAAGTACAACATTGTTCACAGTCAAATAAACAGTGTTAATGTTGAATTCAAGTCATACTGGCAGGCTAACTCTGATGACATATTTAAAGTAACATGGTAAACAATATAGAGACTTCTAAATGAACAAATGTGCGAATATAAAACCAACTTTGCCTCTATTTTAAAACTCGCATTACACACTTTTCTGTTTCAAACAAAAGCCCTCGGTTACTAAGAATAAAATAGTACTACGCTGTATAAAGGGTTAAAATAATATTTCCAACAGCAGGTACACAATGTAGCATCGGATGAAAAACATGAAACTTTAATTAAATCGGGTTATATCCGTAAACATCTCAAAACACAAACCTTTCTCCAGTTGAATCAAAGCGCTGAAGCGGCGCCGCCTGATTACGTCACACACCACGCCAAAATAAAAGTCTTTTTTTTTGTTTAGCTTTTTTGCCCCTTACTGTTGCAGTCATGACTTATTGATACATTTCTCCCTTGTTTTTCACTCTATACTATTTCTGCTCTCTCTCTCTCTCTCTCTCTCTCTCTCTCTCTCTCTCTCTCTCTCTCTGTGTGAGTGCATGCTGGGAGTGTGTGGACAGATTCGGGTGAGAGTACCTCTCTGTGAGAGTGAAAATTTCTGTTTCTTTACTATCCCTTCCCTTCTAAATTATAGAGCTAGATTAGAGTTGTTGTTTTTTCCCTCCTTTTCTGATCCCTGACATCGGTCAGTGAGCGAGGAGGAGGATGAGTTCAGATGCGAGAGATTTCTCGCGTTTAACACTCAAACATGGGTGTAAATGTATACCTGACGCCCAGGTTTCAGTGGAGGACTGTCTCATCGCTGTTAGTTTGGCGATCGGTGGTACTAATATCAAATCAGCCTCCCGTATGAATAAGGCAATCGTGTTCTTTCTGAGTGAAAGTCAAATGGTAGATAACCTAATTGAATCGGGGCTGATAATCAAAGATGCATTCGTACCGGTTTTGCCTTTGTCAAGTCCATCCAAGAAAGTTGTTTTATCAAACGTACCTCCGTTTGTTAAAAACGAAAAACTAGATCAAATACTCCAGAAGTATGGTAAAATAGTAAGTCCCATCAAAATGATTCCACTTGGATGCAAAAACCCTGACATTAAACATGTGATGTCTTTTCGGCGTCAGACCTTTATGATTTTGAATTCTCCGAATGATCCACTAAATCTGTCAGTGAAACTAAGTATTGATGGTAAAGATTATACAATTTTTATCACCTCAGATTCTATGAAGTGTTTTGTCTGCGGCGGTTTTAATCACGTTAGACAAAGTTGTCCAAATCGAGACAGACCTGTGGCCGCTCCTGCGGCTCCGACTGCAGATGCGGAGAACAGCGAGGAGGCGCTCGGTACAGAGGTTGTTTCGGCGGCCGGGGCTTCAGAACCCCGACCGGGTGAGGCGAATGAGGTGCCGGGCGACCTGCCCGATAACCCGGTGCTAGTCGCCTCTAAAGACGGCCTGGAAGGGGCTCCTGAGGAGGTGGCCGGACCGAGTAATGCTGTACCGCAGGCAGAAACGAGCCTGGAACAGATTTGCTTGGAAAAAGCGTCTGAGATCGATCCACTTTGTTTTGATAAACAAACCGACGCGGATAAAACTGAGAGTGATATAAATGATACATTGGATCAAAGTCAAGATGATATTTCATCTCAAGACTTTGCGGATTTAAATGTACAAATGGATTGTTCTGACAAGGAAGATGAGGATGTTGCAACATTAATGGAACCAAAAATGATGGATTTACGGCCTACTTCTGGAGGTAAGACTAAACTTTATTCAGTTCAGCAGATTAACAACTTTCTTGACTTTACAAAAGGACTTCGCAAACCCAAAATAGAATCTTATTTTCCTGATTTAAAACTGTTTCTGCTGTCTGTTACAATGGCAATGAGAAAAGCATCTATATATGAACTTGACAAACCTAAAAGATATCGTTTGAGAAAACTCATGGGTAATGTTAGAAGTACTTTAAACGGACAAGATTAAAATGAGCATGTCTTGGTTATGGAGGTCTTATTCTAATGGATTGGTATTATTGAAGGCCCTTTTTATACTTATTTTCATGGCACCTTTGAGACTCAGCTCATTAAATATTAATGGAGGTTGTGATGCTATGAAAAGGGCTAGTCTTTTTGATTATATTATGATGAAGAGTGCTGGTGTGGTTTTTCTGCAGGAAACACATACAGATGCTAACAATCAAATACAGTGGTTGAATGAATGGAAAGGGCAGGTGATTTTAAGTCATGGCACGAGTGTTAGTGCAGGAGTGGCTATATTGCTGGCACCTAATTATAAAGAACAACCCTGTAGTGTTTTTGATATAGTTTCTGGTCGCTTGTTAAGAGTTGATGTGACTATTCACGGAATTGATTTCTCCTTTGTTAACGTTTATGCACCCAATATTGGGTCAGATCGTGTCTCTTTTTTTGAAAAACTTAAAATAGCTTTAAGTCACATACCTTTTGACAGGACCATTGTACTAGCTGGTGATTTTAACTGCACTTTGAATCATACATTAGATCGAAACCATGAAGAACCTCACAGTAAATCAGCAGATGTACTTCAGTCCTTGATTATTCATCATAGCCTTGTTGATGTTTGGAGAGAATCTTTTCCCCAGACTAGACAATATACATGGATGAAAGTAAACCGCAACATGGTTTCTGGAGCTAGGTTAGATAGAATTTATGTTCAAAAAAGTAAAAGAAGCCACTTCTATAAGAGTTGTATAGTTCCTACTGCTTTATCTGATCATCACTTCATATCTACAGATATCACCACTGCAGAGAGCACTTCTAAACATGCATATTGGAAGTTTAATAGCAGATTATTATTAGATCACAACTTTGTGCACTCTTTCACTTATTTCTGGGAGATCTGGAGAGAGAAAAAAACACAATATAAGTCCCTGAGTCAATGGTGGGACATTGGCAAAATTCAAATCAAAATGTTTTGCCAGCAGTACACTGGTTATTTTAAAAACTCTCTAGCCAATGAGATGGCACAGCTTGAGCAGGAAATTCTTCAACTTAATTTTGAAGGTGACATTGTTGATTCTGTGGAGACTTTGGAGCGTAACAAATTTCTTTTGCGGAATTTATTGAAAGAAAAAGCTCAAGGAAAACTTGTCCGTGCAAGATTTACGACTTTTAATAATATGGATGCCCCTACATCTTTTTTTTTCGGCATGGAGAAGAAGGTTGTAGATAAGAAGATTTTAAGCTGTTTAAAACGTCCAGATGGAAAAAGGATTATTGATGCTCATGGAATCATTTCACACGCTTTGTCCTTTTATGAGGAATTGTACAGTGCTGAACCATGCAATGAAGAAATGGCTGATGTTCTCCTTCAGGATTTACCACATTTTTCAGATCAAGAGAAATCCATGATGGATAAATTATTGACTTTTGATGAACTCTCTACAGCTGTTCAGGAGATGTCTTCTGGCAAAACTCCAGGACTAGATGGACTTAATACAGAATTTTACAAACAGTTTTGGCCGATTATCGGAGAAGATTTGTTTGCTGTTTTTATAGAGAGCTTAAAAAGGGGCACACTTCCTATGAGCCTTCGCAGAGCTGTAGTCACTCTTTTACCAAAAAAAGGTGATCTTGAAGACATCAGATGCTGGCGTCCAGTCTCACTACTAGGAGTTGATTACAAGATACTTTCAAAGTGTCTTACGAACAGGATTAAACTTTACATTTCCTCAATAATCCATGCAGATCAATCATACTGCATTCCAAGAAGGTCTATTTTTGATAACATTTTTTTAATTCGGGACTTAATTTCTTTTGCTAAATTACACAATCTCGATGTTGGTTTTCTTTCTTTGGACCAAGAGAAAGCATTTGATCGGGTAGATCATGAATTTCTGTTTAAGTGCCTTAAGGCATTTGGTTTCGGGCCATCTATTATTGCCCATATAAGACTCTTGTACACGGACATACACAGTATGCTAAAAATTAATGGCACTTTAACAAGACCCTTCAGAGTGAGTAGAGGCATACGACAGGGGTGTGGCCTCTCAGGAATTCTGTATGCCATTTCAATTGAACCTTTACTGATTGCACTAAGAAGTAAGTTGAGTGGCATATCAACAGTTTGCTCATCCCCCTTGGAACTAGCAACAACCAAACTCGCTGCTTATGCAGATGATGTGACTGTTATCATCAGATCAACTCAGGATGTCAAGGACCTGAGTGCTACTCTGGAGGTTTATCAAAAAGCCTCCTCCTCTCGAATTAATTGGGAAAAGTGTGCTTCCTATTTGATAGGAGAATGGGACGATAGAGACCACCCAGTACTCCCCCAGAACTGTTTGTGGAGTCGGGAAGGGTTTAAAGTGCTAGGTGTTTTTCTTGGGACTGATCATTATATTCAGAGGAACTGGGATGGTATTTTTGAAAAAGTTGTTGGACGTTTGCAAAGGTGGAAATGGATTCTCCCACAATTATCTTATAGAGGAAGAGTGCTTATAATTAACAACTTGGCAGCTTCTATGTTGTGGCACCGCTTAAATGTACTTGAACCACCAAAAGACTTGCTGCAGCGACTTCAGAAGATTTTTGTAGATTTTTTTTGGGATGGATACCATTGGCTTCCCCCTGCAATCCTTTACTTGCCAGTTAATGAGGGGGGCCAAGGAGTAATTGATTTGGTAGCTAAGGTTAAAGCTATGAGGCTAAATGCAGTCCAAAACCTACTCTACTCTGTAGATGCTAGACCTTGGGTGTCTTTTGGTCGGGCTCTGCTCAGGTCTTTTGGTGGTTTTGGCCTTGATAGACATCTGTTTCTGTTGTCTTCTTATGATGGACATTTTTCAACTGATTTAAAATTTTATGCTTCTGTGCTAAACATTTGGAAAGGGTTTAAACTGATTAGACATGAAAACAATCATTTAGGTCTTGAAGAACCACTTTTTAATAACTCACTTTTAGAAGTAAATGTTAGCACATACAATACAATTGTTAAAACTTTTATGGAGAAGAAATTGATCAAAGTTTCTGACTTGATAAATACTTCAACTAAAACTTGGAAGTCAGAGGTTGACATTTGCAGTCAGGCCGGCTTCAGATCTGTTAGAATGGTAAAGCAGCTCATTGGTGGGGTGAAAGCCGCTTTTCCCTCTACACTTCTTCTGTTTGTCAACTGTTTCTTGTCTGGAGGTCCTTCTAAAGTACCTTTTCCTAAGTTATTTGTGTCTCCCAAGTGCTGTGTTGACGATGATTGGAAAGAAAAACTTCTGAAATTTAATAACTTACAAGAAATTGACTTTCAGGTGGCAGGAAAGAGAGATCTCTATCAGATTTGTGTTAAAATAGCTTATTTTGAGCAGATCAAAGACAGAGCTGATACAAAGTGGAGAAGATTTTTAACCATCCCTGCTGAACTTCCTCCCTCTTGGAGGCTTTTTTATAAAGGTCCTCTGCCTAAACGATCTGGAGATTTGCAGTGGAGATTATTACATTGTGCATTGCCCACTAATTCTCACACTTCTAAATTCAACCCAAACGTTTCCCCGTCATGCAACTTCTGTTCCTTGCCGGAATCTGTTGTTCATGCTTTTACTGAGTGCTTCAGATTGGATCCATTATTCACTTTATTAAAAGTCATACTACTGAACTTAGGTTTTGTTTTTACCAAAACACTCTTTGTTTTTGGGTGCAAATACTCAAGAGTGCACAGACAAAAGTGTACGGTAGCAAATTTCACAATTGGACAAGCTAAATTAGCCATCTGGAAATCATGTAGACTAGCTGCTGAGGGGCGAAATGTAAATCTTCTTCAACTTTTCTTAGCTTTGGTGGAATCCAGAATAAGAACAGAACATCGATTCTTTCAAATGACAAATAACTTGCTTGAGTTTGAGTTCAAATGGTGTGTTAATGGGGCCTTAGTGTCAATTTGTGAGGATGGGAAAATAATATTTAATTGGTGATAAATGATTAATTTTTTGTGTAATTATTTATTTTTGTGTATAGCTTATTATTATATATATTTTTTATTTTATTTATGTATATATTTAGATTTTTGTTTTTCCACCTATTTTGTCTCCTGAACATTCTTCAGTGTGACTTTGTGTGAGGTGAAATGTAATTTTTGGTTTTAGATGTTTTAATAAAGTGAGTGTCAAAGTCTCTCTCTCTCTCTCTCACATTTCACATTTTAGGTGCTTTATTGGCATGACAAATAACTGTACATTCATATTGCATACGTACAAACAAGACAGTAGTGCAAACAAATATGGATATAAAATATAATACAGAAAAAACACAGAAATAAATAAAATAAAAATAGATTAAAAAAATAAAAAGATTGATAAAATAAAAAATATGAATAAAAATTTAAATAGATTAGATCTCTCTCACAAACACACACTTTAGTATTTAAAGTTGATCAAATTTTTTAATCTAAACATTTTAAGACAATTTTGAGAAACTTTTTTAAATCCAGTTCATGATGGCTTGCATGTCTACAACACATTACTTCTTATTAATATATGAGAGTCCAAATCTCATCCTCATAATTATGACCCCTTATTTTCTTTTCTATTTTTACAACTTTATAGGCCTATATAGTGTTTCTTATTGTTTCAAATGAATTGTCATCTCTTATTAGCTGTGTTCCACGTTTTCTGCCATTCTTTAGCAATATCTTCAGTAATAATATTTCATTTACCTTTACTTACAGAAGCATTAAAGGGGTAGTTCACATTAAAAAAAAAAAAAAAACATTTTTACCTGTTTGAGTTTCTTCTGCTGAATGCAAATGAAGAGAATAGGCTACAGGGTCAAGAAGCAGCCACTACATGGTTTAACAGCTCCTACTTTGGACATGGCTGCTTTTTTCAACATTTTCTGGCACTCAAAATGTTCTTGGAACTCGATTACAATTGAACCACTAAAGTCACGTCACAGGTTTTGACAATGTTTTTGGTTACTTTTCCAGAAAAAACACTGTCAAAACCTTTGAGCATCTCTGGACTCTTGCTGTCTATGACAGATGAGGGAGCTCTCTGATTTCATCTAAAGTGTCTTCATTTGCATTCTGAAGATGACCAAAGTTCTCAGGGGATTGAAACAAAAGGTAGAGGGACAATCGTTCTCGAGAGCCACATCGCACTGCTTTTTTAAAATTTATTTATTAATTTTTTATTTCAACAACAACTGTTCATTACAACAAATAGAAATACAGAAACTGATACTCGTGTGATATTACTCATATATTCATTGATTTTCTTTATAGCTTAGTCCTTTTATTAATCAGGGGTCGCCATAATGAAATGAACTGCCAACTTATCCAGCAGCACATGCTTTACACAGCGGATGCCCTTCCAGCTGCAAACTATTACTGGGAAACATGCAAACACACTCATTCACACACGCCGCATGTCTATGGACTTTGTGAAAACCAGAGCATCCAGAGGAAACTCACACGAACACGGGGAGAACATGCAAACTCCACACAGAAATACCAACTGACCCAGTTGAGGCTCGAACCAGCAACCTTCTTGCTGTGAGGTGATCGTGATACCCACTGCACCACTGTGACGCTTCACATCTGTGTCTTTATTTGACGTATTAAAATGGTATTGGTGAAGAACTATGCTTACGAAAAGGCACCATTCAGATGTAATGATCTGGGCAATCAAGCATGTATTGTTATAGACACTATGCTTATTTGTCTTAAGAGATGTTAGGTCCTGTTCATGTAATTTGCTTTATGTTATCAAGTTGGTATTGGCATGAACAGCTATACCTGTTAACAGGTTTTATTTATGTAAAACAATACTATTCAGTTAATGGTCTGGCCTATTAGGCAGCTATTAATATAGACAACTGCACATGATGATGAGCCATTTATTTAAATGAATCTGTGACACAGACATTTAAATTTCATTGTTGCAAACAAGTTACAGGAGTAAGTGCAGTTGTTGTTGTATGTGATGTTCACCACTGTAATTACACCATAGTGAAAAAGAAATCTGAGAAATGCTGTAGTTGGTGTAGGTGGAGCAGGTTGATCACATTAAAAGTTCTGCATTGTGTAGATATGAAAGTGAACTCTTGTCATTGAATTACCCTGTATAAACTGCCTATACAATAATTTAACTTGAGACGTAATTATCTTCTAATTATAAATATATAGCTGCATGACAGATTTAATAGTGGACTTCACAAAGGTAAGACCAAAGCTTGAAATCGCATCATGTGCACTGCAAATTTTAGATAGTAGATTTAACTACCTTGGAGTTAAAATTAACACTCCCTCAGAGTTTATATGGGAACCACTATAAGTGTTAAAAATAACACTTTTGAAAGTGTTAACATTGTCAACACCAAGAGAGTGTTAATTAGCAAACTCTTATTGTGTAAAATATCTGTTAAATTTCCGAAAAAATACCAGCAGCTGTGGCTGCCAGAATCTTTCTGTGAAAAACATGGAAGTTTAATAAAACTGTATAAATTTACAAAAAATAACCATATTTCATGAACTAATACATTGTTTATTTTACAAAATCATAGCTTAGTGCACAAAAATGTAAAATCTTTAGATGCAATAATGTTTTCATGTGTGATTGCAATTAGCAAACAGATTTTGACTGCATTAGTAACTACACAGTTACCTTTAAAGAAAAGAAGATGCAGCACAACATCAAATACTCTCAGTTCATCTTGGACTTGAACAGAGACGCTATTATCCTCCACAATGGTGACACAAAAACCGTTTTGCTGTTTTTCTTTCTTTTTTTTTCATTTTTAGATTTTACGGAAAAATACCAGCAGCTGTGGTTGCCAGTAATCTGCTGTTTTTAACATTCATAAATTCAGTTTACATAATATTTCTGTTAAAAGCACATTCAACAGTCTGTATTTTTTATCGATCTTACAATGCAAATTTTAGATTTGGTAGATTTAACTACCTTAGAGTTAAAATTAACACTCCCTCAGTGTTTATATGGGAACCACTATAAGTGTTAAAATAACATTTTTGAAAGTGTTAAAATTTTATTTTTAACACCCAGAGTGTTAATTTGCAAACTCTTATTGTGTAAAATATCTGTTAAATGTATGTCAAAATACTGGCAGCAGTGGTTGCCAGTAATCTGCTGTTTTCAACATTTTACATTCATAAATTCAGTTTCCAGAATATTTCTGTTAAAAATACATCCCATAGTCTGTATTTTTCATTCGAACACACTTAAGCCTTAAATTCCAGAGCAGAATCCTAACTAGTGTCCTCACTACAGAGGGCTGAACACTCAGACAGTGATGAAGTTAATGAGACAATTAAGTGTCTAATTAAAGGAGGATTGAGAATTGTTGATGAACAACTGTTAACAAGCAGAATCACTGAAGGACAGAAAAACACAAGCCAAAACCAAAGATGAAATCAACTGAGAAAAAACAAATTACACAATAAAAAATGATATTTTTCAACATCTTTAAAAAAACTCATCACATTAAACAACTTATCATGGAGCTTCACCTATTACTGACCAGTGACTTTATTTCTGTCATGTGAACAAAAGCTCTTAATGAAATTTCTGTTGTTCATTTGAAGTCACCATGATGGAGGACAGAGTCTGCTTTAGTCAGGCTCTTCAACTTCTTACTATAAATGTATTTTATTTTGGCTGCTATAGATAATGTTAATTACACTTTATACATATAGCATGGAAAGCTGAAAGAAAATTAAAGTGTCAGTCTGAAAAAGTTATTTACGATAATATAGCCATCTTTTCCTGCTTGTTTTTTAATTTTTTAATATTTTTAATAGAAAATATAAAACTGTTCTTTGTTAAATATTCTTATAGAAATGAAGCCAAACTGTAATCAGTGAAGCTGCTTATACTATTATTTAATGGAGTTGTTTAATCCTCTGTTTTAATTCAGTTGGTTTGGTGTGAGGCTGTGTCTGTAGTTTTATTTCTTCCTTCTATTTCTTATTCCTTCAGTGATTGTGCTTGTTAACAGCAGGTATTCAACAGCAGGTGTCTCAATTCACTTATTTGTGGTCATTCCCTCTGTCTAGTGGACTAAACTAATTGAGTAATTTAAGGGCCAGGTGAATGAGGGTGTGGCGAGATTTCAGACACTCTGATTAGTTTCTCAAATACAAGGGTTTTCTACAAAGGTAGATACATGTTACTCTGTATTACAAGGAGGCAAATCAGCTTCTAACGCCGAGAGGGTTATTTTACCTTTATCTAACTCTAGAATTTTAACACTTTACTCTGAATTACCACAACACTTGAAATTTAACACCAATGAATTTGCTGTGTGCAGTTGGTGAGGACAGACCCTTACTCACTAATGGTCATATTGATATGTTCAGGGAATAGAATCGAATTGGATGATCATTACAATGTACTTCATACTATTCCTACTGTTAGTTATATTTCCAAAGGTTACTTTACATTTAGCAGTGTTCCTAGTTTAAAAAGGTTTGTGGACAAAATCTTAGCTGTTCTCTGGCAATAATACATAGGATTTCAGGCATGACTCTGTCTTACCTTGTGTTACATTGTTTTCTGTGACTTTCCATTACATAAAGTGGCACTACTTGCTTGCAGTTCACACATAATTGCTGCAAATGCTCCCCTTGTCCCATACTGTCTTCCTAAAATGTAATGCACAACACTAAGGAAAAATGTACACATAATCGACAACAAAAAGTTGTTGACATTACCTACCTTTTGATGATCACCGTTCAAAGGGAGGTTACATTGCAGGGGAACAATGTAAGCCACAGCTTTGTTCAAACTGCTATTGTTTTTCAAAAAGTTTACAGAATAACCTTCTGGTGGCATAAGAATGTCAATTAGTTGCTTGCTCCTGCAGCAACGCATTATCTTAAAGCCTCCAGAATGTTTGAGTGGAGGGAAGGCATCTTCAATAACTTCTATGAATTTTTGTGCTGTGCAATGCACATCAGAAAACCTAATTTTTTTTTGCCAAGTCCACTGGCCTGGAGGCACATACTTTCTTCCACCCTAGGAATTCCTGCTGTGTTTATCTGAGCACAGCAAAAAAAGTTGTGCTCCCATGACTGGGTTGCATTCAGTTTATTTTTGGAGTCTTTTCTGTAGGGCTGAAACAGTTTGCTTAAAGAACCAGCAACTTTATTTGGCCGGTTAGCTGAAAAATTACGCAGGGAGGGGAGGGGTAGCTGAACAGTTGGAGCTAGTGGGAAAGGCAGTCCACTTGTCCCAGCAGTCAGTGTACTTGTCCCAACTGCCAGTCCACCTAGCCCATAAGTCACTCCACCTGTCCCAGCATTTAGGCCACTTGGGCCAGCAGTCACTGCACTTGGCCCATAAGTCACTCCACCTGTCCCAGCAGCCAGTACACCTGTCCCAGCATTTAGGCCACTTGGGCCAGCAGTCACTGCACTTGGCCCATAAGTCACTCCACCTGTCCCAGCAGCCAGTACACCTGTCCCAGCTTTTAGGCCACTTGGCCCAGCAGTCACTCCACTAAGATCATCACCCAGTCCACCCCGTCCAGCAATTGGTCCAGCTGACTGCTGCAAAGACGGTAGGTTTAAAAATGCTGAGGACGTTTCAGCTTGCACTCCTGTTTGGCCCCTAAGAAGCTGGCCCAGCTCCATTATAAGTGCAGTTGCCCTGTTAAAATTGGCATAAAAACTAGGGTTAAAATTAAATTTCAAAGTGAATTGATATGACTGGATGGACATACAGTTAGGGATGGAATAAAATATTGATATGCTGATTTATCAATATATATATATATATATAAACTGACTTTATCTATCATGTTTGATATCATTTGAAATGTCTCAGTACGACTGGTACAATAGTCTCATTCTCTCAGAAATAGACATAATCAAAACCATAAATATATAACTTCAGGTATCTTTTGAACCACTGTGAAGGGTGTGACTTTCCAACAGGCAGCACTAAATGCAAATGCCTTTTGTTATGCACACACCCCTTTCCTTGAGGGAATTCTTGGATTATTTAAGGTAAGTTTTGAGAAAGGCTCAGGGCGATTCTGCCTAACCAGATCAGCCCATAACATGTAGCTTATGCTCTACGTTATGTAAAATTTGAAGTCAGGTATGCATCTTTTTCATCTTGGATTTATCTTTGATAATTTGATGTTTTGTATTGATCATTTATGAATTGACTGATTGAATTGGCATAATACATTTACCTGACTAATAAATTGTAATGTTTGACCATATTTTGCTCACTCTGTAATTATTAATTCAAGTAGATTACGCTGTATCCTTGTTTCCGCACGTCTTGCGTCAGGTCAGTAGACGGACTTGAATCCAGTTGAGATGGAGCATTGGCACACTAATTGTGTTTTAGGGATCCGGCTGACTCTTGATATTGATTCAAGTGTACTTAGGTGGAAAGGGCGATAACTTCCGTCTAGGTCAACAAGGTGTTGCACGACTAACCTAGATTGGGTACCCGACCTTTGTTTGAAGGTAATATTATTCTAAATTAAGTTCATATGGGAAACCATGGGCTTGGTGAAAACCAAAGTTACTATAGAGTCCAGTAGTCGGGTACATTTATATTAATGCCCTAACCTCTAATTAGAAATGATGATTGTCTTAACTCAAAGGTGTACATCTAAGCGGGACTAACTAAAGTATTTTAGAACGAGCGCGCTGGTAGCTGCCATCTAAAGTATTAGTCAATTACCTCTGTTTAATATTCAAGACTGACCAGATTGTGACCGTGAGGGACGCCTTCGGCCGAGGCGATTTCTCTGAGCGACATGAGCACCCGAATGAACGGATGTGATAGTTACTAGTGAAGACAAAAGGTTCAAACATTTATCTAAATGATATATTGATATAATATTCTTAATGTTTTATGATTGGAGTCAGATAAAATTAAAGATAAATATATTAATATTCTAAACCACCTCATACTAAAATTGGAGTCAGATATGAGTTAAAATTAAGGTAAATCAACATTGTGCACTGGAAAGACCGAACAGGCATTGAACCTTTATTCACCAGTGGACACATTGGGCCAATTGGGTGGACCTTACAACTAAAAACTTCACTAGTATAATATACTGATATGATATAATAAATAATACTGCTAATCATAATAACATTATACTAATGCAAATTGTCATGAATAAACTAAAAAATTCTTCCGAGATGAAGGCATGGAGGCAGTGGTATTTATGTAGAAAAAAATAATGTTTGTAATAATTTATTTCTTTAGTTATTTTACATATGTAAAGATATTTGCTTAGTGCTGTACATCCTGTGTGTATCAAGCAATGTGTAAGCTAGACACACAACTAAAGAGCTTGGCGCTGGACTTCAGACCTGCTTTCAGCTGGTCAATTGTATAAAGTTAGTCTATTTTAGTTCCTAAAAATAGCAAACAATGCACCTTCGTACACCTCTTTTCTAGACTGGAGCACCCATGAGTCTATAAATTTGCGCAAATGGATTTGCCATTTAAACAACGTTGCGGAAAACTGTAAAAATTAAGATTATGTTGGTCTGAAAATATAAACAGGTTGGGGCAAACACGTCTTGCGTCTTATTGTGCTGGGTGTATGTTAGGGCCCTTTATGTTGTGATTATGGGCAGGGCCAAAAAGAATCTGCAGACATTTTTTGCTATTTCTGCAAAGAATTTTGACAAAAATCTGTGGATTTCTGCAGATTTATTTTGGGAGTATCATAACTAAAACCTTAATATGTTAATAAAAAATAATACATTTTTAACTTTTATTTAATGTTTAAAATGTAAATCCAATTAGATCCACTTCATTGGTAAACGTAACAAGTCTCTCATATAATATCTCTACTAAAAGACTGACTTTCTAAAATATGACTTAACAAACTGCACTGTACATAAATAAGATGAACATTTTCGTATTATTCAATAATATTACTTTAATTATTTTAAAAACTGAATGAATATAGATTTACACACAAATACCTAATTAAATAAACAGAATTAATGATGGGGTAAAAATCTGCGGAATTGTGCGCGCGCATATTTTGTGTGGGCCTATGGGCCTAATGTTAGGTGTAGCATAACAGGAAACTTGTTTATAAATCACAATTCTGACTTTATAACTTGCAGTTGTGACTTTATATCTTAGTGTTGCGCTATATAAAATCACAACTGTGACTTTATAACTGTAAAAAATAAGTTAAGTCAGAATTCATTGTATTTTTTTATTATTCAGTGGCGGGAACGGGCTCCTATACTTCTGCATATTATGACCCAGGGACAAAAATTATTATTCTCATTTGAAAAAGTGATACTAATAGTGAGACTGTATTTACAGTTTAATTACAATGTTAAAATCCGTCCTGTGCATGTTATTAACTAACACGAGTCAACTTTTTTCCCCCGAATTTTGTTAGTTTGCAAACTTTCAAGTGGCACAATATTCAACCATATTTTAAAATTGAGACAACACATCCCAATTAATTGGACAAATAAGAAAGCATACCTTAAGTGCTGATCCGAAGACATCTTCCAAATGATGAATCCCGCTAAGAGTCGAAATTGCAGTCTGTCAAAAACCGCGAATTTTGTAGTGCAACTTTATTTAAACCATAACGACAGAGCCGCAATAAGTCAAAATCTGAAAGCCACGCCCAGCGAAAAAAAAACACTTGGTGATGTGGGAAGCTGCCTTGGTGTCATTCCTAAAACATAAAAGCAAAGTATAAACCTGATTTGCGACATTTTGAACAGTAAGCAGGTTTATAAATCCAGAACTACGTTTTATATAACAGCCTAGTGCTGAAGGTTAATGGAGTGTCCGGGCGTGACCTAAATTAACTCTGTCGACAAAGTAGGAGTGAAAGCTGTAATGTAGAAATTCTGATTTAGTCGCCTATGGGCGAAATGACTAAACATAATAAACGGCAGAAAACGGTCAAACTACTCGCTCTACAAAAAGGTGTGTTCATGACTATACAAAAAAAAAAGAATATAATAAGAAAATATCACTTTTGCAACACCTAGCAGCATTGCGAGCTGTCTTTAACGTCTAAACAATGAATGGAAGTGAATGAGACGTCTCGAGCCAAAAAGATTCAAATGGCTGTAAGGTCAATAAACATGAGGATTTTTAATGTTCAGTAACCTAGTTAAAGCGGTTCAGGTGAACTGTATGTCATTACAAATTTGCAGCATTTTAAGTGTTTCTGCACTTACCTGCTGATGTCGGTTGTGTGCATATAAACAGCTTTTTATTTCGTTTTACACTTCAACAACTAAATAAATGCTTAATTGTATTTAACTGGTTACATTTAAGTTACAGTACATCATCCATGCTATAATAGGAACCGTATTCAATTTTAAAAAAAGTTACATATTGCTCATAAATGTGTTTGTCAGGAACCCTATAAAGAGCTAATGTTTTAATTTTATTACTTGCATTTTCCCTTGTACAGTTCAAACAAGCTACCATAACCCACAAAGTATAATGTGTGCATAGTTTGGTTATATTTAAACACAAAAACCACCAGCATGAAGTTGTCATACAAAGCAGCCCAGTGTATACAGGTATGCATGTCTTTTAAGCACTTCAAACCAGCTGAGTTCGCATTTTTATTCAGTCTGTGTGATATTTTTGTATTTTTTACAGGTAAATCAAGCCTGTCAAGAGAAGCTAATGTTGGCATTACATATGTGGATCAGTGGTTTCATTCATTTTAAATAATGGCCAATCAAATATTAAAATAAAAAATGCAGTAATTCAATTAGTCAAGACAAGTACAGACCTAAGCATTACTGCCATATCAATGTAATGAGATCACACATAGTGAAGATAGGTGCAATTGAGAAGACTGTGCTGTTTTATATGACCAAAAAATATAATTGAAGTATGTAACAAACAGTCCATGAAGATCCTAATTATTGCAACTTTATTGTGGTTGTTTATTTATATTTTTAACTGCAACAACAGGTTGTTTAAAGTTTACAAAGGAAAAAAATAAGACAACAAACAGACAAAATCAACAAGAAATACATGCACAAGTGATCAGGCATAACAACAGCTCATTGTTAGTCTTTAAAAGATGAGCTTTTCATATGGCTTTGAAAATCAGCTTTCATTTTACATTCATTCATTCATTCGTTTTCTTGTCGGCTTAGTCCCTTTATTAATCTGGGGTCGCCACAGCAGAATGAACCACCAACTTATCCAGCAAGTTTTTACACAGCGGATGCCCTTCCAGCCGCAACCCATCTGTGGGAAAATGTCATTTTACAAATTGAAAAATTTTAATGAGGTCAATTCAGTGTAGAACCAGCTCGATGCTTTGTTTAAATTATGTCCTACAGCACACAGAAGTTGACTCTCAGCCTCAGTGATCTTAAAGGACTGTAAACCACCACCATACTCGACAAATAGCCAGGTACTACATTATTATAATTGACTTTATACAAAGTAGTATCAAAGACTACTTCATAAGCATAAACAGGAACATGGTTTGTTTATTCATTCATTTTCTTTTCGGCTAAGTCCCTAGTTTATTAATCTGGGGTCACCACAGCGAAATGAACCACCAACTTATTCAACACATTTTACGCAGCAGATGCCCTTTCAGCTGCAACCCATCTCTGGGAAACATCTCATTCACACTCCTACATTATGGACAATTTAGCCTACCTAATTCCCCTATAGTGCATTTGTTTGGACTGTGGGGGAAACCGGAGCACCCGGAGGAAACCCACACAAACACCGGGAGAACATGCAAACTCCACACAGAAACTGACCCAGCCGAAGCTCGAACCAGTGTCCTTCTTGCTGTGAGGTGACAGCACTACCGACTGCGCTTCCGCAACGCCCAGGAACATGGTTAATAATCTGAACAAAAAAAAACACTGCATATCAGACAGGCGCCATAGTGGTACAATGTTGATGAAGTTCTAGATAAACTGAACTGAATCTGTAGTAATCTAGTATAAATATACCTGTTGAAGGATGATCCACTTAAGGGCAGCTCCAGCAGTCTCTGACAAGTAAACCAGGGGCGACAGTGGCGAGGAACCAAAACTCCACCAATTGATGGAAGTGAAGAACAAACCCGGCACATCTGGGTACAATCAATTCTTCTCTGATCAAATGTCTTGGGTAGAGCTGCAGTCTGGGTTATGGGGTTTGAAAACAATGGCAATCTGTCCCGGAGAAACATGCAGGTCCCTGTAGCTCACCGGCTGGTGTTCTGAAGGATCAGTGCGTAAACTCATCTGTGACTGAGGCTCTCTGTAAGAATCAGTGTTACACTTTGGACTCAGTGATGACCATGATAACATCTGCTCAGGATACGGAGTGGATTGATGATTTTGTAGAACTTGGGTTAAGGAAAAACAGAGACTAACATGAGTCCAATTGGTCTTTTTTTTGGAAAGTGTTCCTGGCTCCAGTTGCCTCAATTAATGCAGCCTAACAATGCTTTAGAGGGTTTGAATTACGAATAAATTGCGTTAGTGTTTTCAGTGTAGGCCAAAGCAAAAAAATGTGTCTTTAGTCAAGATTTAAACTAATACAGCGCGTCTGCCTCCAATACTGTGCTAGCTTATATGCTAGTTGATGTGCTCTCTTAAAGTGTTGGGCTGTTGAGTTTTTCATAAGTGGAACAAAACCATCTGCTCTGTATATGGGCTGTATCCACGATTATGTGAGCCTAGGGATAAAGAGAGAGACAGACTAATATGTAATATCAAATTGAAGATGCGTTTCGAGTTCCACTTACAATTATTAATGCAGACTAACTATGGCTTAGAGGGCTTGAAGCTTTAAGTGTACCATTTTGTTTTGTGTGTGTGCTTGTGTAAAAAAAAATGTGTTTATTAAGGATTAAATTGAAAAGAGTGTGTCTGGTAGTCAAACTGTGTAGGAATATATTTTATCCTTTTCTTATTGATGTAGTCTTCTATTTTTCTTGTAAAGTGCAGTTTATGTTAAAATCATCCTTCAAGAGTACAGGAATGTATGAAGTGACATCAAGAACATGAGGATTAGAAATATAGTATGTTCACCACTGGTCCTTACAAGGCTTTCAAAAAACATGCAGAAAACAAGTGACTTCTCATGGCTGTGTAGCCATGAAGCCTAAACCAGTGGGAAGTGTAGAGTAAATGTACACACTAGACAACTCAGTACTAATGTATATACAGATATACAAAATATAATCATTAAAAAGACAAAAAAATTACTTCTTACCGAAGCCCTGTTTGCTGGTGTGTTGGAAGTGGACATGTGGCTTCTTATGACTGCGTAGCTATAAAGGCCTGGGCCAGTGATATGGCTTGGAGATAAATGTCCACACCAGAGGACTCAGTGGTTATAAAGGGGTCAATGTTGGCCTTTAATTGCTCCTCAACTCGATGACGCATATCTGGGGAAGGCACTGGAACCTCAATAGCCTCAGAGTCTGGGGCCGCAACAGGCCCATCCCAGTCAATGCCCCAGTTTGTGATATCAATCTGTTGTAAAATGAAGATATTGATCAGACACTGCACAAAGTTTTGAGTCGAGTAGCTTTATGTACACACTTCAACTTAAAAAGTACAGCTTTGACACCTGGTCAGGATATTCCTGATGGCCCAAAAGTAGACCAGCAATCCACAACTGCAGCGGGGACCTGTTTCCCTCTGTGGAAAGTGGATGCCTGTCCCACATTTGAACAAATTGCTTAAGATGCCAGTTGAGTCTAGTCAGGAAGACATAATGGAGGCAGATAATGTACAGATCTTGATCAGGATCCAGCATTCCATTATACTCAAGGAACCTGAATATGGTGTAGTAGTTGCACACTACACAACACCACATGTCACGCCACAGCCTCTCAATCCTCTGGTTGTGTACGCTTTTCCCAGTAATATGGCTTCTTCTATCTAATATCAATCAGTTGCATATTTGGGTAGACAAGACCAAAATGACAGAGAAAAAAATTTATGTATTTATTTATGTATATACTGTATTATTGAAATTTAGATGTGATATAACACAACAACATCACAATATTACCACGACAATGTGAATACCTGGGCCTTTTTCTGGATGTTCAAGCATATATCGGGCAACTTCAACATTTTCTCCTCCCTTGTCACTTCGAACATGGTGAGGTAATCCATGTTGGTTTACAGCAGTGAGAAAACACTGGAGAACAGTTGATGCTCTATTGTTGTTGGCGGCACATAGATACATAATCCGCCGACTGAAACCATCAATTCCACCATGTATTACAATTCTCCATCTGCAAAAAAACAGTATTTGCATAATTATCTCTCTCTCTCTCTCTCTCTCTCTCTCTCTCTCTTTCTCTCTCTCTCTTTCTCTCTCTCTCTCTTTCTCTCTCTTTCTCTATATATATATATGTGTGTGTGTGTGTGTGTGTGTGTGTATTCTCTCACACGCTATTTTGTTACACTGTATGTATGTTCTACACTTACCGGATTCCACAAGAATTTAGATGGCCAGTCACAGTCCGTATTCCAGCATTAGGACAATGAAGAATGTAGTCAGAGACCAACTGAGCAAGTTGGACATCTGTGATTTCAGAATAAGTCTGTCCCACAGACAGTCCATATTCTGTCATTCTCCTGCGGATGGTTCTTACACTTACAGCAAAAATCTGAGCTATGTCAGGTACTTTAAACTGATTCTCCAGGAAGAACATTAGCTGTTCCCTTGACATAATTGTCATTGAGTTGCTTTTATCCACCTCCTGAATTAGCATGTGTAGAACAGTAAACACCCGCTCTTCGTTGGGTAAGTCTCCATTAGCAGCCAAAACTGCCAAGACACTGCTGATGTTCTCTAAGGTAATGAGAACATGGTCAGTCTCAACTTGGGGTGCTTGGAGCGCAGCAGCTAATATGTCCAGTGCATCTGCAATCTGATCCAGCAGCATCTGCTGACTAAAAAAAAAGCATGAAATAAATGACAAAAACACTTCATAAAAGTTAAGCACTTAACTGCCTAATTTAATCATATTTGTTTTCTAGAGCTAGATTCGTTCAGGGATGTAAAGCTTAGAATTTGGGCCATTAGAAACTGCTTGAGTGGGCCAGATGGCTACCACACTACTGCTATGGTATATGGAAAATTAAATAAAATTATGCTATACAGAAAAGCATTATTGTAGGTATATGCATATATTTTACACCAAAAACACAGTATGGGGTCACAAATTGGGAAAAATCGCAAAGAATCTGAACTTTTTTTGATCTCATCCCTGCAACTTGTCAAAGGGTGTATTTTTATAGCTTTTAGAATGAAAACAATCTTAGTCGATTCAGACATTTTCAAATGCATTTCAAGGCATATAGTGTGATGATGGAAAGGGAATGTTTTTAAAAAGCACTGACATAACCATGACTACTTGATAAAATATCTCTGGGGTTGCATTAGAGAATCATTTTATCAAACATATCTGTTATTAACTACTACTCTCCATACTTATATACTCCCTACTTTGCTCTTTCAATAAAAATCAATTAGGTTTAGTTCAACACGCGATGTAAGGTTACATATTTTGGGCTCATATGCTTTCCTGAGTTGGATGTCACATTTTATTATCAATTGTATAAAATATTATTAAACTGCATAAAGTTTTCAATGTCTTCGTCAAGGTATGCACATAATGTAGTTACTACCGCCTTACAAACCTTACAAACTCAAATGTTTGTTTTGCGTTGTTTATGGTTGCTAAAAATTGGTCAGACAGAGAAACGACAAAGACATAACGTTATTACAGATAGTTCTCTTTTGAGATTCGGTCTAAATTATTATAATAAAAATGCAAAACCTTAAGAAAATCGTTATAGGGCTACTCAACAACAATGTATCGCACAATCACGTTACTGTTAAGCAACGTTAAAAGTGCAAACCATGCAATGCTACGATGATATGATACGCATGCTTTTCAACGAACAAGCCTTTATGAATCAGACCTGATGTGTCGGAAAGTATATAACGACAGTGTTGAATGTGAACTTTTATGCAGCATTACAAGAAAACGTAACTGAGTAGGCTATTTTAAGTTGGTTAAATATAGTCCCTGAGTGGCCAACACGGACACAATAACACTTCAAAGCATGATAACTGTCATCCTCATTAAATAGTGTTACCGTTACTAAAACAAACAAAAAAAATAAACAGTATTCTAATGCAGGCTTGAATATGTCGTCATGGAATGTCACTTTTTTTAGAATATACGCTTAACTCGCCGGTTAAAAAATAATTAAGCCTAGGTCTTTCAAAACATCTTTTCATGTACTGCTTTTATAGAATATAAATAAACTCACCTGGCCGTCTGAGTCGTCATTTTCCTGTTTGGTCACACAAAGTAAATGTAATGGTTTTCAATCCTTATTCATAGGTTGTTGATACAGCTACTGCCTGCGAAATCGGCAAACCAATCAAAAGGCTGCATTTTCACCACATATTTGGCAGGAGTGAAAAAAGTTATAATTAATAATTATCTATCTATCTATCTATCTATCTATCTATCTATCTATCTATCTATCTATCTATCTATCTATAATTAGTGATCAATTTAAAGTGTTTAGATAAAATGAGCCATCAGTTACAGTTAAAATGAACCACTTCTTGAGTTAAGCAGAAATGCTGGTGTTTTTCCTTTTAGGATTTTTTTTTATATTATTATATATTGTTTAGCATTTGCTTACCCTATACAGTGACCCAAAGGTCACTCAGGACTGGGAGGAGAACGGTCCGTGTAACGTTACGTTTTGTTAATTTGTTTTCCATTTTCAAACGGAATAAAGGAAATGGAGAAAACGGCTGTTTTTCCGTTTTTCTTTTGCTCACGAGAAAACGAAAAAACGAGATTTTGGCTGAATTTTCGTTTTTTGGTTTAGGGTAGGAAAACGGATAAACGACTTTAAAATTCATTTTACACATGTAGGCGGTGCTGAAACGCCCACTTTCCTCTAATTTGTTAACCAAATCTGCGCTCGTGACGTCACCCTCAAAATAAAAGCCTTACACGCAGGCTTTTAATTATTATTATTTAATTATATATTAACTAACTTTACATATTCTATCATTTGAACCACACACAGTTAGCAGGCTTACATTCATTGCGGATGTATAAATGAAATAAAAACGTATATCAGCAGTATTCTTAGACATTTGTCATTAAAATAAGGTCATAGTTCACTGCCAAGCTTCTTGCTGCTGTGCACCTGATGCTGAGCAAAGCTATTTCCGAGCAGCACCTGGTTTACATGATTGTTTCAGAGCTATTGTAGGCCTAAATAATAGCCTACTCTGTATAAAATAATAATTTATTATTATTATTATTATTATTATTATTACTATTATTATTAGGCCTATTATTATTAGTATTGTTATTATTATTATTTACTTAGTTATTCAATGGTTGTAAGAACACATTGGACCCTGCATGGGGCTATAATAAATGGTACCATTTGTTTCTATTGTATTTTCTCCTATTTTAATTTAATATATTCCTTTAGCCTATTGTAAATATTTATTTGATAATTAATACTTTTTTATTGCAACGTCAAAGTAGGCCTGTCTTATTATTATTATTTTTGTTATTATTTTGTCGTTGTTGTTGTTATTATTATTGTAGCAGGGACATAGCCACAGGTGTGGCAGAGTGTGCTGGTGCCACCCAAAGTGGCATCTTGCACCTGAAAATAGATGCCTTCGCGCTCAAGCGCGCGCAAAAAACTTGCACAGGCAAAAGTAATGATGAATGTGTTGAAGGAAAAAACAAACATTCTAATTATTTGTTAATAAAACAGTGCAACATTATTCTCAGTCAGTGTAGGCTGAAAAAATTAAGATCGCCAGCATTTCAAGGGTGGTTTTATTTTTAGTTCATTGTTGTGACGAACTATATTTCACTAAGGCTGCATGAGACTGCGCATCTTGCTTATTTTCTCTATTTTACATACAGAACATATCATACAGTCCAGGTTCTACCGTTCTAGTGAGTGTGGGGCATTGCTTTACGGTGGTAAAGTGGATTATTTCTTGGCAAATTCATAATGATTCACTTTGTTTAGTAATAAATTTCATAGTTGTAAAATAACTACATTTCAAGAATATGTTAACACTTTCAACTATTTAGGATTATTTATTGCATCAAAAGTAACTTCAAAGTAACATTAAATGTACGTATAAACTGCATAATTTGTGTGTGTAAACACCAAAGATGCAAAAAGCTTATTTAGACCAGAATAGGCCTACTAAATGCAACGGTCAATGTATGTAAACTTATGACCTAAAATGTCTTAAATGACTAAATTTAAGTCTTTTTAAGTTTTTAAATAATTTAAGTTTAACATAAATGATTTAAACTTTAAACTTCAAATTAACAGAGTATGGCAAATAAATTGTTTATTAAATGGAGGTCAGGTGTCTATCTTAATTATAATTATTAAATATTATGACACTATAATTCAGTGGTGTATTGGAGAGTATGCACCTTTTAATTAATTAATTTTAAATAAGTGGTTTATCCTAAATAAAATGCAATGGGATCGGTGTGCAATGAATAGTTTGAAAACCCCTGGTTCAGACTAGACGAGCTAGCTGTCTGTGCGCTGCGCTAATAACTTGGCATTTGCTCTTTTCGGTGCTGCCAGATGCATTTATAGTGCATAAAAAATAAAAAAGGTAATTCGGTAAAGTGCGCGATGCGCGCAGAAATAAGCGCACTATATGCGCATGTCGAATTAAGTTCTCTTTTTCTTTAATCAAGACTTTTCCATTCGAGGAATTACAGTTATTAATAGCTTAGTCCTTATAAACGATCAGTTTATAAAATACACAATTTACGGATCAAGCCTAGTGCAAACAAATATGGATATAAAATATAATACAGAAAAAACACAGAAATAAATAAAATAAAAATAGATTAATAAAAATAAAAAGATTGATAACATAAAAAATATTAATAAAAATTAAAATAGATTAGATCTCTCTCACAAACACACACTTTAGTATTAAAAGTTGATCAAATTTTTTAATGTAAACATTTTAAGACAATTTTGAGAAACTTTTTTTAATCCAGTTCATGATGGCTTGCATGTCTACAACTCATAAGTATACATCACTATATATAAGAAATTGAGTACTAGTTTTAATCAGCTCATTTGTGGCTGTTGTTTCTTGCTCGGACTTACCGGATTTCTTTTTGTTAATTACTTTCATATAAAGAAACTGTTGAAGAGAAGTTATTTTGTTTCTGTTCATAGTTTTATTTATTTTAAACAGGACATTTTTATTGCTATGGTAATTGCTTTGTTAATTTGTTAAAAGTGTCCAAACGCAGAGAAAAACTATATATAATAAGTCATGACTCATGACTAAGAGTAAGTGGCAAAAAAGAAAAAAAAAAAAGACTTTTATTTTGGCGTGACTTGTGACGTCATAAGCCTGCGCCGCTCTCACGCTGTGATTCAACTGGAGAAAGGTTTGTTTTGAAGCGTTTACCCTTATATAAAGCGATTGATTAAAGTTTCAGTGTTTTCATTCAGTGCTAAATTATGTACCTGTTGACAATATTATTTTAACCCTTATACAAAGTAGTACTATTTACTAAAACTTACAGTAATGAGGTCCATTTTTTAAATAAAGATAGGATAAACTTTTTGTTCCAGAGAGGAAATTTGTCTTGTGCAAAAAAAAAGCTATAAACAGACAATAAGATAAATAAAACAAACAAAACAATTAAGAAGATACTTGAATAAAGTAAAAGTTTGTAATAAGTGTTTTAATGAAAGTTTAATTGATTGAATAGCACAATGTCATTCCATTATAAATATACATCACTATATATAAGAAATTGAGTACTAGTTTTAATCAGCTGATCAGTGGCTATTGTTTCTTCTTGATCAGACTTTTCTGATTTCTGTTTGTTAATGATAGAGGTAAAGTTGGTTTTATATTCGCACATTCGTTCATTTACAAGTCTCTACATTGTTTACCATGTTACTTTGAATATTTGATCGGAATTAGTATGCAAGTGTGACTTGAAAACAACATTAACACTGTTTATTTAACTGTGAACAATGTTGTACTTTGGTAGTCATTTGTTGCTAATATGATTTCGCTATTTAGAGTTTGCAAATAATACTTTCATGAAATTATATTATTAAGGGGAAAGTCTGAATGTGTGAACATAAAACCAACTTTACCTCTATTTGTTAATGACTCTCATATAAAGAAACTGTTGAAGCAAGTGTTGAAGAGAAGTTATTTTGTTTCTGTTCATTGTTTTATTTATTTTAAACAGGACATTTTTATTGTTTTGTTCATTTTAAACAGGATAAAGTGTCCAAACACAGATAAAAACTCCTGCTGAAGCGACTGATCTCCACACTGTTATAAAGATGGTGTTTATTAAAGAGGAGAGTGAAGATGTGAAGATTGAAGAAACATTCACAGTCAAACAGGAAGATCTGCAAGAACAAACAGGTTAATTTTTTATTCTCAAAGATCAACTCAGTCATTTGATCCTCATTCAGATATTTTAATAATAAGAATAATAAATTAAATCCATCTTGCAGCCCTGAGTGTGCTGCCTAGTTCTCCTAAACGCACATAAGCACTCATTGAAAGACAGAAATGAGTTTCTTTTTTGTTGCTTGTTCTCGTGTCTTTTGTCATTATTTTATGTACTATTAGTCTCCAATTTTCTTTACTTTCTTAAGGTTGTTGCTTTTATTGTTCTCCTACTGTTTGTAAGGTGTCCTTGAGCATTAAAAACGTCACTGGGCACTAATGCCGTTTTAAAATTATTATTAAACAAATGCTTATATTATGGTACAAGGAGCTGACAGGTACTTGCGTCCAGCGGTGGCCAAAGCTAGAAAATGGGACATATTGCGGTTCCAAAACTGCAGTGGGCTCTCACTCCTGGCAATGGGTGGCTCACTTAGATATGCATTTACCTATAAAGATTAATGCAAAATAATATTTCCTTTAACATAAGCATTTAGATTTAATTAAACACTTTAAAACACCTTACACTCACAGCCAGCATTAATATCAGCTTAAATAATTTTAATCTTGTCATATTGATCATTGTTGACAAAAACTAAAGTATGTTTTGACCTCTATATATTAGGAGTTAAATAAAATAGAATTTCTTATTTTGCTGTTCATTTATTTTTAAATAAGGGGATACAGTAATTTACCTGCTGTCCTATGGGAGATATTTATTATTATTTGATAGAAATCGCTTTAGAGCCTCAATAGAGGGAATCACGTCTGAAGCAGTTGCCGTGTGTGCACTTATTTCTCTCGCAAGCTCTTCGAACGGAGCAAGCAATGTTGTTGTGTTTTCAATTAGCCCCCATTGATGCGCGCTGAAGGATGCGGGAAGCTCAAATTCTGTCCCATATGCACGAAGTGCTCGCTTCTGTGCTAACAAGCTTGACATCATGTAAAACATACTGTTCCAACGTGTCGGAGTGTCTTGTTGCAGCATATTTTTCGACAGTTCCAGCTCTGTCTGTATCTCTCCAATTCGGGACATTGCAAGATGAGAATATTTAAAGTGCCCTACTATTTTTCTCCCTATAGCCATACAGTCGGAAATGCTTCGCTGGCTCAGAACTCCTTCCTGTACGGCTAACTGGAGAGTGTGAGCCATGCATCCAAGACTTTTCAAACCACAGTCTTTGATGGCTTTAACCATACTGCGGCCGTTATCTCGCAGCACAACATGTACCACATCTTTAGTTATGTTCCAGCCAGCGAGCATGCTTTCGAGTTGCCTCACTATAGCAGCGCCTGTGTGAGACCCGGGGCATTCTCGTGCGTGCAGTATAGCCCTCTTCATCTCAAAGTTTTCATCAATCCACTGAGCTGTAAGACTTAACATACTCACTGGACTTACATCTGAGCTCCATATGTCGGTTGTAAAACTTATATCAGTCACATTTTTTGCCAAAAGCGTGTGAATGTGAGCTGACACTTCATTGTACAAAGCCGGGACAGCAACAGCAGCGAAGTGCCGCCGGCTAGGGAGGGAGTAGCGCGGCTCAATAAATTCAATAAGACGACGAAATCCAAAATCTTCCACAACGCTGAAAGGTTGGTCGTCGATTGCAATCATTTCCATGACTCTGCCTGTGATAGCGTTTGCTTTTGCACTGTCCTTGCCAAATTTCTTTATATTGTCAAGTGTTTGTTGCGTTGGATTCTCTGTTGTGGTTAAACTTGGTGCTTTTTTGGCAGCGAGTTTAGTCTGATAGTCTTTATAGATTTCGAGATGACGACACTTCAGATGGATTATCACATTTGTAGTATTGAAATTTTTTTTCCTACTCCCCCCTCGCAGTAGCTCACATTTGAAGCAGTTGCAGATTGCAATTCTGGGGTCCTCTTTTTTAACGGTGAAAAACTCCCACACTGCTGACATGTTGTCTTCCTTCTTGTGTACTGTGAGTGTGAAGCGCGTGCTTGATTTGTGCTACGTCACAGATGCGACGCTCAAAACCCAGTGGCGGCAGTAAGTTTGTTTAGCCTATGTAAAGAATACGCATTTTATCGGCGTAAAAATATCGACATAATTTTAATAATAGCATAACGATAATCTTAAAAATAGCGTTTATCGGCCGATTACGATATGGCCGCCGATATATCGTGCATCCCTAGTGAAAAAACGTTTACCTTGGATTATTTTGTATCTGCCATTTTTATCCAACACATTTGACTCCCAAACTAAATGTACATTTTTATGTATGAGTACAGCAACTCCCCTACTTTTGGTATTAAAGTTAGAATGATATATTTGTGCTCCTCTATTGAGTTTAGAATAGTCTTTTTTCAACAGATGCGTCTCCTGTGAATATACAATATCGGACTTTTACTTATTAAGATGTGCGAACACCTTGTTTCGTTACACGGGGTGATTTAACCCACGTACATTCCAACTGGTAAATTTTGTCTTTACTCCACCCATTTTATGGAGGGCTGTCGAAAACATTTATCAGTAGCATCTAAAAGGAATCTGTGGGTTTTGTATGTAGGGGGATGTGTGGGGGAGAATGGAAAAAAAAGAGAAAAAAGAAAAAAAAAGGGAGGTGATCACACAAATACTTAAAAACACGAAACAACACAATATTAAAACCTTGCATGTAAACTTGCACACACTTCCAGCTACTCCCACTCTTAACTAGCTTACCATGTGGGATCTCACATATAAAACAAAACCATTTAAACAGCTCTTGATGTTTTACTACGAAGCTACACCATTATTGACAAAATATACTTGAGAGCTAGAAATAACAACGAACATGTGCTATATACACATGACATATGCATATACTAAGGTACAGTATATGTCAAAAGCGTCAGTGCAGTATCAGACTGCACCCGTGAGAACAGCACAGCAATCGTTAACAGATTCATTCATGTCAAGCAGTGCGTGAAGGGCTGGTGAGGGGTCCGTGTATCTTTTGGTCCCTCATTTATGTTATAAAAATTTATTTTTTTGTGATAACGGGATTTCGTTGAGACATATTTTCCTCACCCATGCATACATTTTGTTGCTTGTTAGTTTGATTAGTGTTTATTTCAAATGATATAAATCTGTTTGTATTAAACTTGTAGTAATGATGCTTATAATTGGTGTGTGCGACTAAATTTTGGTTGATGCGCCTACATTTTTTAAATTAGGAGCACTGGTGCTACCAAGCAAAAAGGTTAATTTTGAGCCCTGGTCGGCTTTACACATTTTAGAAAACTATTTTGTTGTAATTATGAATGATTACGAATAAAAACAGGCCATTTACAGCTTTCAAGTCTGTCTTATCAATATGACCAATATGACTTATGATCAATTATGTAAGAAACTCTGAAAACTGGACTGACAGTTTCAATTTACAATAAATTCTATGTTAAGCGACTTTGGCACATTTTACATTGTAAAAGCACTAGATAAATAAAGATGAATTGAATTGAATCTGCTGAAATGTGTACACCATTATTGGACCGAACAAAATATGTTCTGATTTATTTTGCATTTAATGTGCATCAAAATTACAGTGTGTGTAGCCAATGTTTCCGGTGTCTTTTCACTTTTCAGCTTTTGATGAAGATTTTTAAAGACTTAATGAAAATGAATGTTTTTTTTTAATATATATATATATGTGTGTATATTTCAGAACTAATTGAAGAGAATAAGTGGAGTAAAGAGGAGGAACATCATGTCAAAATTGAGGAAAAAACTCATTTACAGACAGATAGTATTTTAAAAAGGAAAGACAAGAATTGTTTCATCTGCACTCAGTGTGGAAAAAGTTTGTCATGCAAAAACAAACTTAAGATTCACATGATGATCCACACTGGAGAGAAACCATTCACATGCACTCAGTGTGGGAAGAGTTTCAGCCAATTATCATCCCTTAATCTACACATGAGGATCCATACTGGAGAGAAACCATACACATGCACTCAGTGTGGGAAGAGTTACAGCCAATTATCATCCCTTAATCTACACATGAGGATCCACACTGGAGAGAAACCATTCACATGCACTCAGTGTGGAAAGAGTTTCAGCCTATCATCAAACCTTAATAAACACATGAAGATCCACACTGGAGAGAAACCATTCACATGCCCTCAGTGTGGAAAGAGTTTCAGCCAATCATCACACCTTAATAAACACATGAGGATCCACACAGGAGAGAAACCATTCACATGCCCTCAGTGTGGAAAGAGTTTCAGCCAATCATCACACCTTAATAAACACATGAGGATCCACACTGGAGAGAAACCATACACATGCCCTCAGTGTGGGAAGAGTTTCAGCCAATCATCATACCTTAATAAACACATGAGGATCCACACTGAAGAGAAACCATTCACAAGCAATCAGTGTGGTAAGAATTTTTACTGCTCATCACACCTTAGTAAACTAGGGTTGGGCATGTAAGCTATTATGCAGATCCGATACGCATCCCGATACAAAGAATACGATCCGATATATTAGCGATATATTTGTGACATTGCGATGCAACACGATACGATTTACACCCATATCACAATACAATGCGATAATTCAGCACTAACTTATTAGATCAAGTTTATGAGATGATGTAAGAAAGGATCCTGTGCCATTGAATGAGTTTGATTACTTATTAACCAAGCAAAACCACGACTTTTTTTACAAACTGGCTTTTCTCAGAGCCAGAGAGTCAGTTTACAGTAGAGGGCCATTTTAGAACCTATAGCACATATTATTTAAGTATTTTCAAAATAAACAGAATGTATAAGTGCAATATATATTATAAATGTATATATTTGCACTCTTTCAACATAAAGGTTTAGCATTGCACAACAAGAATTGTGATTTAACTTTTCAACTATGAAAACAAGTTTTACAAAGATATATTGTTCCACTGAATGTTAAAACCTTAAGGTCGTGAACTAGCAGTGTTATGCTGCTTTGAAACATCATGGTCACTGTAAACAACAGGCTAATAAAAATATAAATAAATAAAAATTAACAGGAGGTGTTTAAAACCTTCGTTCTCCGTGACACTAGGCTGAATATCTTTGCAGATGAACAATGCAATAGCATTCGTTATTGGCGTAGAGCTAGCAGAACTGTTGCGCATGGAGAAAACTTTCAATGCTTTTCTCACCACTTTTGGAGCTGGTAGCTACAGTTGAAGCAGAGCAGGAAGCCAGGGATGCAGGAACACTGGAAGATGCTTCCACAACAACACCGAGGCGCCGCTTCAAGTGAGATATCAGATTAGTCGTACTGCCCGTGTATTTTACAGATGCGCGGCACATTTTGCAAATTGCATCTGTCCTGTCAAGTCGTCCATCCTTTTTGCAGAATCCATAATGTTGCCATACTTTAGATTTATAACTCAGTGAGGAATAAAATGTTTGTTTTGCTTCTCGCGCTTTCTGAGGGCGCACCACTAGCTTCATCCGCACACCTGATACACTGAGTTGTAGTGTAAGTGTACACATCCGCAAGTCCGTTGCTAATGCATACTTTATGTAGGTCGATTAAATTATGCGCCAAAAACTGGTTGACAACACTGGTAATAAATAAAAAATACATTCTATATTAAAAATATAAGTTGTATCTTGGAAAAACCGATGCATCTCGCAAAAACCGATGCATCTCGATTTGCTTCCAAAATTTCATTCATCCTCTGCTGCTCTACTGATGCACTCGCATCGTGCACGCGCATGACCGCGTATCGATACATATCGGTTAATCTTCCCATCCCTATAGTAAACACATACGGATCCACACTGGAGAGAAACCATTCACATGCACTCAGTGTGGGAAGAGTTTCAGCCAATCATCATCCCGTAATTTACACTTGAGGATCCACACTGGAGAGAAACCAAACAACAGAATTTTGCATGCTTAAACTCTAGTGTGACTGCAGCTTCGGTGTGGGATGAGTTTCAGCAACTCCTCAGACCTTAATAAACACATGAAGACCCACTCTGGATAGAAACCATTCACATGCACTCAGTGTGAAAAGAGTTTTAACCGATCAGCAAACCTTAATAAACACATTAAGATCTGCACTGGTGTTAAAGTGGATATGTGTTTGAGTGTGAGAAGACTTTTCTTACAGCTCCAAAATTGAAACTGCACCAGACGATTTACACTGTGACAAGAGGTTTAATCGGTTAACACATCTGAAAACAGAAGAGGATTCACACTGGAGAAACCGTACAGATCTGATCCATGTCAACAGAGTTTCGCTCTATCGGTGCAGCTTAAGAAACACATGGACAAGAAGTTGCACACATGATATGAATGCAGCAAAACATTTTCCCATGTGCACAGGATTTTTCATGTCTGAATAATGTTTAAATAGGCTGAGCGACGGTATATTGTTTTCCAACACTCCTACACTGGGGTTGTTGGTGGGGTTGTAAATGTGTCGTGTTTCTCTCACTCTCCACACTATCCAGTGTATTCATGTAGCTAATGTTGTTTTGGATGATGTTCTCTGTCTTGACTCCCTGAATGAGAAACATCACTGGGAAGACACCACGCACATCAAATAAGGTGAAGCTCCAGGACAGTTAGTTTGCAGTATACCAGGGCCTCAAGTTTAGAAAGCACATTCAATTGTCCTGTGTTGTATTTTTTATTAGTAAAGATTATTTACTTTTAGGTTCTAGTTTACTACGGTAGGGATGGTATACAGTTTAACCCAAAGAATGACCAGTCTGTCAGATGAAGAAGAGCCGGAGTCAGAGATTCAAATAAATAAGTTTACTGAAGATAGTTTGCAGTTTCATCAGCAGAAGCCAGCTTCAACACTCGCAATGAGTTCACAAGTCCAGAAAAGGTATGATCCAGGTAAACATTTCTCATTGGTTGCATTAAAAAAAAAATTATTGTGTGCGTCAATGAAGTATTGTATCTAGCTCCAGATAAGGATGACCTCAATGCAGGCGTTAAGAAAGAATTGTATCGAACTCTAGATATGGATGGCGACATGGTTCCTGGGGGTTAGGTTGACCCTAAGTTATTAGGAGCTGATCTCCGACCTGTGAAAAGCTAAACCAGGTTCACAATAGACACAAGAGACCACCTGTGTTAAAAACTCAAGGATGTTTCTTGTACGCTTAGCTGTGTTATCAAACTGGTTCAAGACTGTTTCCATCAACAGTCTGCTACAATATCCTTACAATATCTCCACACAAAAGTAATTACTTTAATAAGAATTACAATCAAAACAGGTAAATTATTGTAGACAACATCAGTGTAACAGGGTGGAATATCCCTTTATGGCTATTGGCTGGTGTAACACTAACTTGTTGAGCCTATGAGATCCGGGTTGACCATTACTGTAGTTTCTATTGGCTGGGTCATGCTAAGTCATCAAACCTATCAGATCCTGTTTAGGAAGTATAAAAGTTGAGCGCATTTGGTAACTCGGTATGTGTCATCGGTGTTGCCGTCTTTTTTTCTGAAGGGTAAACCCTTCCGGTTGAAAGTAACGGTAAGTGCGGAAGTTGAGTTTGTGTACACTTCAGTATATTTGGGTAGTAACTGTACTATACGTGTTGCCAAGATTGACTGGTTTGGTCCTCAGCTGCTCTGCACCAGATACTGTTCTTTCGGCGTGCTTTCTGCCTGCTCTGGTTCCCGGCGCTTTGATGTGTGCTTTGTGCGTTGGTGGCGTCCGATTTAGTGGTTACCAATAACTTCCGATGTTTGCAGAGTGAGGCCATGTTCTAACATCTGTACGGTATGTATGGCAGAGCATTTGTTTGTTTTGATTGAGTTTTTTTATTGTAAATCGTGGCTTTGTGACAACAGGTGACTGTGCACAAGGGTTTCTATAATGACTGGTGACCAAGTCTGACAACTGCGGTGGTAGCGCTGCTGTTTTGCCGGAGCTTTATTTTGTGATTTTTGTTTCTTTTGTATATTATGATTATTATAGTTTTTGTTTGAATTGTTATATTCGTATTGTGATTTTTGTTTTTGTTATGCATTCGAGTTATTTTTGCTAATTTTCCCTTTCTGTTCAGGTCTATTCTAAATTGTTACTTTTTGGTTGTGATTTTCATATTTTTCTTTAATAGTTTCTATTTGTTTTGTAACTGTCTTCTGTGTATTTTCTTTGAAACCTATTTGGTTATAGGGGGGTGGGGGAGACCCAGCTTGGGTGCATTGTATTAGTGTGTGTGTATATATACACCGAGTGCTGTGCTAAACAGATCTTGCTGTGTAAAATAAGTTTGCTGTGTTTTCATAGGGGCTGTGTGTGTGCGTGTGTGTTTGTATTGGTGTTGTGGACACTTGCAAACTTCCGCTGGTACCCCACTCTATTGTTTTGGATTATTGTTGTCTTTTTTGTTGTTGTTTTGTAATAGGCTCATGTTAAAAAGAATTTTTAATTATTTTAACTTTTGTATTTCAATAAAGTGCTTTTTTTCTGATTTTAAGTCTCCATGCTCACCCTACTTTGGCTACGAACCTATAGGTGCCTGTTAAATATAATAATGATTATTATTATTCCCGGCTTAACCGGGTGACGTTGTCGTTTAAGGTGTTTAATTAAATTTCTTGTCCCCCCGCCACATTTGGACAACTAGAACAGGTGATTTTCTTCTCCTCTGGGACAGAGGGAGAGAGAGATCTCCATGACCTATGACCTGGTTTGTGTGTGTCTCCTGAAAACAAATTTTAAAAAGACAGGCAAAAAGAGAAACAAGGACACTGAACATTCTTACATTAAGAAGCGTGAATTTATACATTAGTTAAATCAATTCAAAGTTCTATAATTAATAATTAAATTTAATAAAAGTAATTAAATATTTATATTTAATAAAACGTGATGAGAAACAGGATGTTGAGAAAAAGGATTAACGTTAATTTGTTGAGATGAATTTGAAGGTAGAACTGCAACTCCTTCAGTCCCGTTTTTGACCGAAGCATATTAATCTGCTCCAGGTCAACCAGTGAGGTCACTAAAGAAAGTGGAAGTAATGACTCGTGCTCCCTACTTAGGTTACAGAGTTTCTTCGCCCTTTCTTGGACATGCTGGAACCTAAAAATTCCAGTCCCCAAGCTAAGGGCTCTTCCACCTTCTACTCACAATGGGCTTCGTCCTTGTATTCATCAAGCTATTCAGTTTTGAAGACGGTTCGTCAGTGAAAATATACGAAAAACAAAACAGCGGACCAAACACCAGAATATGAACACAAATGCGCAAGCCCTAATGGTCATCCAGAAGTAAACAACACATACTTTCATCGATACATCCTCTGATGCATTTACAACTTGCTCCAAATCTAAATCCAAACATCCAGGCTAATTCTAAGACTCAAGAGTTCCTCTGATCAGACACAAAAGGTCATCCACTTGACCTAAGCCACACAGGATTCAAATTCATGACCTGCAAAAACATCTTTATCTTCACCAGTCTTAAAACATTCATCAGCGTGTTCTGTAACTTCAACTTAGAATAATGAAACATTTTTATATTACAATAGTCCAATTCAGCACCATTACCATGTTTAATTATCACCTTGCTGAACTCCATATCAGTCAAGTCCACTTAAAGTAAATTTTCATTCAAATAATGATGTGATTGTAGTGATGCAACACATTTCTGTGTATTATCAATAGGAAGTGTGCAAGCACTCTTGTCTGGGCTATAATGAGCCAAATTCACCTTCACAGTTAACAAACTAATATCAGATCCACTCTCTGAAAGCCGGGCTAAATGAATAAACACTGTTATTGCACTCCTGACATTATTATGCAAGAAGAGGGATTGTGAATCGATTTCTTTTGTTCCCACTTTTTAAGGGTTTACAGTTTTTTTTTTACAATGGCTTTGATACTTTTTTTCAATACATTTAAAAAGTTTCCCAAACTCTTAACATGGTTAGCACAACATCCGTTTTTGTGGGCTATACAAATAACACATTTCTTGCATCCAGTATGCATCCAGTTAACGGCAATTTAAACAAACAGAAATTTAAATACAACAGAAATCTAAATAAATTCAATTAGAAACAGTTTAAATTCAAACAGTACAGTGAGCCATTTACACTGTCTAATTACTTTTAGACTGTCATGGAGTTGGAGGCCAATCAAGTCCCACATGAAATTATCTATGTTGACGAGGCTGGCTTCAACTTGGTGAAATTGCGTCGTAGGAGAAACATAATAGGCCAAAGGGCCACTGTTACCAGGCCAGGCCAGAGAAGAAGTCGGGCAAATGCAGAAGACCAGGCAGAATAGAAAATTACTTAGTTTTTTTATGATAATTGCGGCGCTTTTTCTGTTTGTATATCTTGCAGTGATGTCCTTTTGCATATAAAGTCTGTACTGCAGCAATTCTGTGTCTGTATTTTTTCACATACAGTAAACTGTGAATTTTTTTAAAGCTACCCTGGGATGGTCGTAAATTTTTTATATTCAATTTCTGCAGGATAAAAAAACTAAATGCATGAATTTACTGTACTAAACCCATAACACAAAAATTTAGAGAGGCTTTAAATATAAGGGCAGACCTGACACATCAAATAATGCAGTTTCTGTAAACTGATGATAGTGTTTTTATTGTCAATGTGTTCTGATTGACTACATGTTTCTGTTGGAAGAGAACATGTGTTTGTGTTTTGAACAATTATTTCATTTTGAAACATGTTTACAGTGTTTTGTTAGACATGGTGTAGTGTGTTTGTTGATTATTGTATTTTGAAAAGAAGTTTAGAGGTTTAGTTTACAATGTTTGATTTTGAGCATGAAATTAACTGTTTTGCCAATTGTGTGTTTTGGGTGTGTTGGTGCTTTAATAGTTTAGCAAACTTATTAAATATATTTAAAAAACTGTCATAGACATTGTAAAAAACTAACACAATTTTAGTCTAATTCTACAATGATCAAACATAAGTAATTTAAACTCAAGCATCTTTTAACAGAAATAAGACTAAACCTCATAATTATCTTCTCAACTTGTTGTTTGTACCATATTACTTTACTCTAACTAAACCATTCAACATAACAGAAGCAGACAATATGATCTTGTATAAAATTCATTTGATTCTTACTGTCTGGTCAATTAGAAATGCTCACAGGTTAGCTATTTGCTCAAATGGTTGATTTGTGAAAATCTTTTATATTTGTCATTTGACAGTAAAACCTGTTTGAAAGCATTACCAATTGAACAAGAATCTTAATATTGACTTGAGTTGACTTGACTACTTCAAAATGCTGTTAAAGCTCACGCTGCGTTTCTGTTTCCTAAAATGTTCATTTTCGCTGCAGCAGTATAAATACTTCTTACTGAATTCGTACATCAGCTATTTAACCATCAGATTCAAACACTTTCATTCAACTTTATCTCTCTGTTCTACACAACATCCAAACAATTATGTTCCTCTGCACTTGAGGACACACACACACATAGACAGAGTGATTTACTGCAGAATTTGCCTTTACACAAATGACTTCAACTCAATTTTCTGCTTATTTTTCCTATGCTAGAGTGAGGATGCTTTCTGGAATATTGTGGTTAGTGACTTAGCCAATGTCACTGTTTAAATGCCATCAAGTCATTCAGATAGCAAATAATTAACTGTAATTAACCTTTGAACTCAGTCAATTTAGACATGGATTTGTAACCTAATGGCAGTCTTCAATTTCACAGTAATAAGCTAATAAAACTTTTTTTTTAAAATTATTATTATTCCAGAGAGTAATCTGAATCAGGAAGTCATCATTAACCATTGAAAACAGAGCCGGATAACCCATCCATTTAAATCTTATGTCATGGTCTGCATCATCTTTTCATCACTCAGCATTACTGACTTCTGTAATGTTTGATATTTTGCTCATACAATCAGTAATGATAATATAGCTGCAAGCAGCAATTAAGGGGCCAATCACTTTTGGCCAAAAGGTGGCGCTGCTCCAGAGGTTTTTGAGCACTTTCTGGGAGTCCAAAGACATGCGCTATAAGTGAATAAGGTAAGCTAAATTGTCTGTTGTGTATATGTGTGGATGAGAGTATATGGATGTTTCCCAGTACTGGGTTGCAGTTGGAGGAAAATGTAAAGAAGTTAGTTTGCCTCAGCAACTGGCTGAAAGATGAGAAAGCTCAGTAGATTTGAAAGGTTACGTGGAAACAAAAAGACCAGTTTCAATGCACCATGTTACAGTAGTTAGGCTTGCTTGGGCAACTGGATTAAAGAATGGAGGTAAAGGTAAAAGATTGTTCTTTTGGTTTGTGATTTTTTTTAACAGATGACTCCAATTGTGTGATAAAAATGTGGTAGGCCACTGTTATGATTTGACTACATTTATTGCTTACTGTTCAATTGAATACTGTAAATTGTACATCCTGGTTAAGAGGAATGCCAGAGGAAGCGGTGGGACATGGCAAAAACTAATATTACGGTGTGTAGAATGTTTCAGCTTGATTTAAACCACAATTATTTGGCTGTTTTAATAAACAGACATAATATGAAAATTATGTATCTGTGTCCTATTTTTTATCTTTTGGTATGCATTTCAGAAAAAAAATGGTTACGATTCAGGTGTAGTTGCAAATAGTGAATAATCCTGATTAATCCACTGAAAATTCTGATTAAAAATTTTAATCATTTGACAGCCCTATGCAAAAGACGATTGTTTGGTATAATTTAAGTTTTTTGATAGTAACTACATCAAATAAATGATGTATTTTGTGTCAATGTGTACATGTTATTATATGTGTTGGTTCTTGAAGTAGGCTATTTTTACCTTTTGTGCTGTGAAGTGCAAAAAGAAAAATAACAGTAGCTATAGCCTTGACCTATTTTAGGTGGGCTTTAGTCCTCTATATTTCTAATTACCTGATTGCTCCTCGGGCTCCTTGCCTCATATATAAAGCTTCCTCCAGCAAAAAAAGCAACTCTTTAAATGTCACGAACATTTAGCTATTTTTATGTCAAAATGAACTGTCAATATAAAACACATTACAGTGCATGTGGCATTGACTATATGATTTGCACGGAAAGGATTAAACATATTGAAAGAACACTGACAGAGATAAAAACACCATGTGTTGTCTTGTTTTTAAAGAAAAAGTTCTTATATTATGCTTTAGATTGTAAAATATGTGAATTACTTTGTAGGTTTAAAAAAATAAATTAATGCCATTTAACTATAAAAGTGGTTGTTTATTTTATATATATATATATATATATATATATATATATATATATATATATATATATATATATGAATATATGAATATATGAATTTCCTAAGGGAAACTGGATTGGAAAAAAGAATATAGAATAAAGTAAAAATAGTACAAAAGGGGGTAGTAACACAACAAACAGGATGCCAGCTGCCGTTAAAACCTAAAGAAAAAGATGCGCACAGCACAGACGCGGACGTCGACGCGTTTTATGTGGTGAGCCAATAGGAGGGCGCGATGGTGGCTTTGAACGATCCTGGTAAAGGTATAAATGTTTAAAGTTGTGGTTGGCGTTGGAGTTTAGATCGTCGTTGGACTTGAGGAGAAGAAGAAAGTACAACATCGGCAACATTAGGAGACCTTAGTGCGGTATGTTTTTATACTATAAGTCTTGTTTCGGTGGTGGCAAAATGTTGTGTAAAGTATATTTGAAATAGCAATGTTTGAGACCTTGTTGTGAACGTGTAATTAATGGATGTTGCCGTGTTCCTTGCTGTTCCTTCCTGTTTTGCAAGATATATGTAGCTAAGTGAAATTTTAAACCGCTGGTTTATCCAGCCGTTGTATAGGAGCGGCGTACTGTGTAAAATGGCGTGTAGTTGTATAGTACAGAATTATTTGCAATGGTGCATGTTGTAGTTTAGCTGAAGAAGCCAGAAGTAGAGGGTTGCGTACATGATGTGTCTGAAGTGCTACAAGGAAAATCGAGCAATGTGTGTTATTTTACGGCCTTGCTGCAGGAGGCCAACCACAACAGCAGAGTCGTTGAGTTTGACGTGCAAAAGCACAACAGTTTTCAGTGTGCTGCAAGAGACTGGTGAGTAGCTTTTAAAGGATCATTCAGTAAAACAGAAAATTGTAGTTAAGTTTTTATTTATTTATTTATTATTGTTTAATTACTCTTAAGTGGTTCTAAATTTTTATTATATATTTTTTTCTGTTAAATAGAAAATAATATTTAAAATGTTAGAACCATATAGCCATTTACTTTCGTAGTTGGAGGAAAAAAAAGTGAATAGTTACTTTCTGCTAAATGTTTATTTATTTTTTTTCATTTGCTTAAGTCAAATAGGTTTGTGCCAAGGGGATAAGTAACCGTTGACAATGTGTAGTTTTTCGTGTTTTAGGGCAATTGTTTTCAGGTTTGTTTTTTGTGGATTTATGTACAATTGTTTTGTTTTTTGTAATTTTTGCATTTAGTAAAAAATTGCATGATCATTTTAATTTTTATTGTTTTAGTGGTACATAAAAGTCTGTAAGAACAGAAAAGATGCATTGTCTCTCGGTGTGTAAACAACATTTGAAGTGCAGTAAAAAAGTGTTACAATATAGTTGTAATTGAAAAAGTGTTGTTCAATGTCATAATTTTAAAAGGAACATTTATAGTTTTGTAAAAAAAAATAATAATCTTGTGGCATAGGAAAGTTGAATATTTGTAACCATTAATCCATCTGTTATAAATATGTTTGGAGCTTCATTTGGATGGGGAAAAAGGAAAGGCAATTAACAATGTTTTTTGTCTTTTTAAATGTTGCCAAGATTGTCACATGGTCATTTGTTGTTCTATATTAAAGTGCTAGTTCTTATAGAGGAAAGAGGTTACACAGTGCATTTTCAGCAATAACAATAACTGAAGATGTTGCGTTTTCTGCAGCTCACCAGTCAAGTTGTCTTTTTTTTTTAATGTTTTATTTATACATTGTGAAACATTACAAAAATTTACAAAGACATAAACATGTAACAATAAGCAAATACACTGAAGAGTATTTTGAGCAAATAGTAATAATTAAAATAAATAAACAATAATAAATAAAAATAAGATAATAAAAATAAATAGATAAATAAAATAAAAAACAACAACACTAGTGCAATCTTATATACATAAAAAAACAAGTCTACAATGTGTTGACCAGAAGTAGTTTCCCATAAAAGCTGGGCATTAGGGGGTGGGGACTCAATCAGAAGGAGCAGGGTCAAGCTGAAGAGTTTGGACATATTTGCGAAGGGGTTCCCATAAATTAATAAAAATAGTGCTAGTTCGGTGAAGAGAGTACCTAATTTTTTCTAATTTCATAAAATAAAGAACATTTCTTATCCAACAAGAGTGAGAAGGAGGGTGTGGGCTCTTCCAGTTCAGAAGAATTAATCGCCTAGCCAGAAGAGTTAAGAAAGCTACAAAGTCTACAAAATGAGAGGGTAAAGTCTGGTCGGGCGGAAGAACCCCAAATAAACCAATAATTGGACATGGTGGGATATCAACAGTGGTAATAGCTGATAGCGAGAGAAATATTTGTCTCCAAAAGGAAAGCAGGGAAGGACAGGACCAAAACATGAAATAAAGTAGCTGTACCAGAATGACACCTGTCGCACTCAGGGTCTACAGACGGATTGATGCGAGCTAGCCTGCTTTTGGACCAATGAGCTCTATGCACTACCTTGCATTGTATAAGCCTGTGACGTGCACAGATTGAGGAGGAGTTAACCCTGTTCAAGACCGCTTTCCATGTCTCCTCTGTAATCTCAATTCCCATGTTTTGAGACCAGGTGGTCCGTAAGTTATCAGAAGAAAATTGAAGATTAACAATTATATTAAATAATTTAGAAATTGAACCTTTAGCACAGGGATCTATGCCCTGTATTGTGTCTAGATCTGAAGTTGGCGGTGCATTTGGAAAGTTAACAAATTTTTTGCGCATAAAATCTCGAGTTTGTAAGTATCTGAAAAAATTGGATTTAGGGACATTAAATTGAGAGGCCAACTGACCAAAAGAGGCAAAAACACCGTCAATGTAAAGATCACCACAAGAAGCCAATCCAAGATCTCTCCATGAGGCATAAGCACTGTCCAAGATAGAAAGGTAAAACAGAGGATTGGAGTGTATTGGGGATAATAAAGAGATTTGGGTCCAAATTTTGTGACTGTTTTTTTACAATTATATTATTTGAATATTTAATTGGGGTCATTGTATATGGGAGGCATAAAAGAGCAGCCAAAGAGGACGACTTATTGCACGAGACAGACTCAATGTGCAGCCAAGAGGGGGGATTCGCTAATTTGCATGAATGTAGCCAATATAGAGTAGAGCGTATATTTGCTGCCCAGTAATATATTTGGAAATTTGGAAGAGCTAGACTACCCAATTGTTTTGTTCTTTGAAGTATACTTTTACGAATCTTTGGGGTTTTTCTGTTCCAGAAAAAAACTAGAAATAGAGCAATCAAGTGAAACAAAAAAAGATTTTGGAATAAAAATAGGAATACATTGAAATAAGTAAAGAAATCTAGGAAGTACATTCATCTTAATACAGTTAACCCTACCGATCAAAGATAAAGGGAGGAGAGACCATCGATTAAAATCCTGTGTAAGATTATTCACTAATGGGACAAAGTTGAGGTCAAATAAGTCCGAAAAGCTTTTTGTTACATTTATGCCCAAATATTTGAAACTTTGTAAGGAGGATTTGAAAGGTAGAGAACCTAATGGGTAATCCAAGGCTGCTGTATTAATAGGCATCAATTCACTTTTACTCAAATTTAATTTATATCCTGAAATCAGGCCGAAGTCTGCTAGCAATTTCAAACCCAAAGGAATAGAGGTACAAGGGTCAGACACGTATAACAAGAGATCATCGGCGTATAAAGACAGTTTGTGCTCCAACTCCCCCCTTTTTATGCCAGCCATTGCACTGGCTCTTAAAGCAATTGCCAACAGCTCAATGGCTATTGCAAATAGTAAAGGGGAGAGTGGGCAGCCTTGTCTAGTACCACGACCAAGTGAGAAATATTTAGAATAATTGTTATTTGTTCGTACACAGGCCATTGGAGATGTGTATAAAAGTCTAATCCAAGTTATAATTTACCAAATTTCTTCAGTCTTCAGTGTGTAAAGCCGATACCTCCACTCGACTCTATCAAATGCCTTTTCAGCATCCATAGAAATAACTAATTCTGGAGATGCATTTGAAGAAGAAGAGTAGAGAATATTTAAAAGGCGTCTAATATTGTGAAAAGAGTGTCTATTTTTAATAAAACCTGTTTGGTCTGGTGAGATTATAGCTGGGAGAACAGACTCTAAACGTCTTGCTAAAACTTTAGCTAATAATTTGACATCAGAACAAAGTAAAGAGATGGGACGATAGCTACTGCACTGGGAGGGATCTTTATCTTTTTTAAGAATAAGGGAAATAATAGCCTGTCAGAGAGAAGGAGGAAGGATACCTGAAATGCAAGACTCATTAAACATGTTAAGTAAAAGAGGAGACAATTTGTCAGAAAATGTCTTAAAGAATTCTGCGGGAAAGCCATCAGGCCCTGGGCACTTGCCATTCTGCATGAGATTTAGAGCAGTCTTAATTTCTTCCAATGCAAGTGGAGCTGCCAAATTAGAGGAGATATCAGAATCAATACAGGGTAAATTTAGAAATTTGAAAAAAGTGTCAAATTGAGCCTCTTCGACTATATTTTCCGAAGTATATAAAGAGGCATAGAAATCTTTAAACATGTCATTAATAGTTAGTGGGTTGGCTGAAAAACCAGTGGGGGTGGAGATTTGAGTAATATGATGTGGAGCTGCAGACTGACGTAACTGATGAGCAAGCAATTTACTTGATTTATCACCGAATTCATAATAATTGGAATAAGTTTTATGTAAAGCATCAATTGCCTCATCTGTGGTAAGCAAATCAAATTCTGTCTTTGTTGTGAGAAACCGAGCGAAAAGGTCAGGGTCTGTTGAGTTAGCGCATTTAGCCTGGAGGTCTGACAACAAATTAAGAAGCTTGACCCTACTTTCGTTCATTATTTTTTTCTTGTATGCTGCATATGAGATAATTTCTCCCCTTAAGTAAGCCTTGCATGCCTCCCAAATAGTCTTAGGTGAAACTTCTGGAGAGAGATTTGTAGAGATAAATAGATCAATACGATCATTAATAACTGCTATAAACTCAGGATCTTTAAGTAGTAAGGTGTTAAAACGCCAGGGTGGCCTAGACATTGAAAAGCCAGGAAGAGCCAGATCAAATGTAACAGCGGCATGATCTGAAATTACTATAGCATTATAATAAACACATGAACTAATCAATGGAAGCAAATTATTATCAACCAAAAAGTAATCTATACGGGAAAAAGAATGATGGACAGGAGAAAAAAATGAGAATTTTTTTGTATTCGGATTTAAAAAGTGCCAAACATCAGAAACAGCATATTGCTCCATAAAAAGCTGAATGATCCTACTAGATTTAGACTGTGCACAGAGTCTGGAAGATGAGCGGTCTAGAAGAGGGTCTAAACAACAGTTAAAATCCCCACCTAGAATTAGTTGGTTTGAGTGTAAATCAGGGAGGGAAAACAAAATTTTTTTGAAAAATGCCTCTCATCATTCCAATTAGGTCCATATACGTTAGCCAAAACTAAGCGAGCTCCGTTTATTAGTCCTCTGAGAATAATAAAACGCCCATTAGGATCCGAAATAACCTCAGAGACTGAAAAGGGAATCGATTTGTGGATGAGAATAGCTACACCTCGACTGGGAAGAAGGGCTTCTGTGGCTTTTGTTATCATCAAGGCAGGTCACGCAATCTAGTTTGGGCTTTAGCCCAAATGATTTAGTCTTCGGCCACAAAATTCGAGGTATACTTTCTGTTCTCGGCGATCAGTTAAAAGGCAAACAGCCACCTAAAAGTTTACTTGAATATGTGAATGGGTTTAAACGGCGCTTGATTTTAGCTGGTCAGGCAGCTAAAGAAAATTTGGAGAAGGCGCAGAGTAAAATGAAAACTCTTTTTGATCGTCGGTCTGAGCAGCGCGTATTTAAACCAGGGGATCAGGTTTTGGTGTTGCTGTCACTAGTGAGCTCTCAGTTCTGCGCAAAGTTTGTGGGACCGTATACTGTAGTGCGTCCATTGTCTGATCTTAATTATGAAATTGCAACTCCAGACAGAAAGGAAAAAACCCAAATTTGTCATGTAAATTTGTTGAAACCCTTTTTCTCCCGAGATTGTCAGGCTGATATTAAGTCATCTGGGGTCGTCAGTCTGGTCATTGAGGCGCTGGAAAAAGACCTCTGCGGGAGACTGGGAGGGGGGTAAGTTTTTAGATGATGCTGTAGTGCCACCTCGATTAAAAAAGTTCTGAGACTTTGAAAGAGTTGGAGGATTTGTTGTCTCACCTAACTGTTGTGCAGCGAGCGGAGCTGTCACATTTGATCCGAAAGTTTCCATCATTATATGTTCCATCACAAATGCATCTTATAGAGCTAACGTGGATGTGGGTGATGCTTCACCCATACGCCAGCGTTTTTATCGTGTCCCTTTTGAAAAACGCATTAAATTAGAGTCTGAGATTCAGTACATGCTAAAGAATAACATCACAAAACCTTTGTGTTCGAGTTGGGCATCGCCGTGTTTGCTGGTAAGAAAACCGGATGGAACGGATAGGTTTTGTACAGACTATCAAAAAATTAATAAGATCACTAAACCTGATGCGTTTCCTCTCCCAAGGATGGAAGATTGCGTTGATCAAGTGGGCTCTGCAAGATTTGTTAGTAAACTTGATTTACTCAAAGGTTAATACCTGGCAAATACCAATGAGTCCTAGGGCACAGGAAATTACTGCTTTTGTAACTCCTTCAGGGCTATATTCTTACTCCGTTATGAGCTTCGGGTTATGAAACGCTCCTGCGACATTTCAGAGGTTAATGAACCGTGTAGTATCTGGTTTAGAGGGTTGTGCGGTCTATTTGGATGACGTTATAGTTTACAGCGAAAACTGGGATCAACATATGAGACGGGTGAGAGAACTATTTAAACGTTTAGCTGAAGCTAATTTGACCAAGAACCTGGCTAAATGTGAATTTGCACGGGCAACTGTTTCTTATTTGGGCAAGGAAGTGGGCCAGGGTATGGTGCACCCTTTGCGTGCTAAAATCAGCGTGATCGATAATTTCCCTATTCCCATGGGCGTAAATCTGATTTAACAGTAGGGGGGGACAATAAATATAAAATTTCTTTCTAGCATTTTTTTGAAGGGGACACAAATGATACAGCCGAATTGTACTAATAAAGTAATGTCCCCACAGTTAAAAATGGTTTCATCATTATTATTAGCATGGAGACTACGTCATTATGATTTTTAAAAAGTTTTTCTCAGGTTCAACGACAAAGCAAATTTTTCTTCAAAACATTGTTTGTTGTGTTGTTTACAATCAGCAGACTGACTCCTGAAGCAGAATAAATGGAAAAGACATTTTCCATACTCTTTATAACTACTTGTTTACATTACATTTGTTAAAATGACAGATCATATTGTAAATCAGTGAGCCTGCGAGGTTCATCTGCTAAACACCCACAAATCTAAAAACATTTAAAAAATGTTCATCCCAAAAGACTTATCATTATCCCTTCAATAAAGCACAAAAAACTGATTATACAAAAATACAGTGGGGTTAGTGTGCACAGTGCTCATTTAGCAAATGCACAACTAAACAATATGCTAAATGTGGTTGTTAATGTTAAGTTAACATTATGCCAAGTCATCACAAATAAACAGTGCAAGGGAAACTGCTTTAGCATTAGCAACAAGCTAACGTTAACTAGATAAGTAATTTTAATCGCTAATACAGCAGACTCATAGACAATTGCATCTGTAATCAGCATTTTTGCCGCAACTAATTCATAAACAAGTATGTATTAAGTACATTGAAGAGAATCGCTTTATTTAAGGTGGATAAAACCCCCTACAGCCGCAGCCGCACACCTGATGTGTGCGTGTGTGTGTGCGGGTGAGATGAGAAAAAGCACACAGTGGACCGAACCACTTTGAGGAAGGGGAGGGGGAACTCAACTGTTTCTAAATGCATTTTAAATAATAAATGTTTTTTTCTTTCTACTTAGACAATTATTTTAGGTATATATATATATATATATATATATATATATATATATATATATATATATAAAATAATATACCTCAGCTGCTTTTGACACTGTCAACCACCAGATCCTGCTATCTACGCTCGAGTCACTGGGCGTTGCGGGCACTGTTATACAATGCTTCAGATCTTACCTCTCTGACAGGTCATTCAGGGTGTCTTGGTGGTGAGAGGTGTCCAACCTACAGCATCTAAACACTGGGGTACCTCAAGGCTCTGTTCTAGGGCCACTTCTCTTCTCCATCTACACATCATCTCTAGGACCAGTCATCCAGAGACATGGATTCTCCTACCACTGCTATGCTGATGATACCCAGCTATACCTCTCTTTTCATCTTGATGATCCCTCGGTTGCAGCTCGCATCTCAGCCTGCCTGTTGGATATTTCACACTGAATGAAAGATCATCATCTTCAGCTGAACCTTGCAAAAACGGAAATGCTTGTAGTTTCCTCTATTAACAAACTTCAATTAGTACAAAATGCAGCAGCCAGGGTTCTGACCAGGTCTAGAAAATATGATCATATAACCCCAATTTTATCCTCCTTACACTGGCTGCCTGTTAAGTTTCGTATTAAATTTAAAATATTACTTCTCACCTATAAAGCTCTAAATAATCTAGCTCCTGTTTATCTAACCAACCTTCTGTCTCGCTACAAACCAACTCGCTCTTTAAGATCTCAAAACTCAGGGCTTCTGGTAGTACCTAGAATAGCAAAATCAAGTAAAGGAGGTCGAGCCTTCTCTTTCATGGCTCTTACACTCTGGAATAGCCTTCCTGATAACGTCCGAGGCTCAGACACACTTTCCCAGTTCAAAACTAGATTAAAGACCTATCTGTTTAGTAAAGCATACTCTCAATGCATCACCTAGCGGGTTCCACACAGCATTCTGCATCTTGTTTATATACACTGCATCTTGTTTATATACACTATGAACAGCAGCTACGCTAATTATTTTCTTTATTCTCTATTTTCACCTGGGGATACTCATTCCGAGGTCCTCAGATTATGCGGAGTCAGTGATTGGATCCAAGACCAGCGACGAGATGATCTCAAGGATTCCATATCCGGGACCAGGCCATATCCTGAGCTGCTGCTGCGCTGATGGTCGTGGGGAGTGGAGAACATGAGTCTGATTCCAGCGACGCTCCAGGGACAGACGAGTCTTCGCTGAGGCCATCTTCCAGCCTCAACCACGGCGATTGAAGCTCTGCACAAGACTTTTGGCCAGAGGAGAAATTAAAATGGTCGTGCCCAACTAAGTCTGGTTCTCTCAAGGTTTTTTTTCTTCACTCCCATCAGGTGAAGTTTTTTTTCCCTCTTCGCTGTCGCCACTGCTTCGCATGGTTCAGGATTGGTAGAGCTACGCATCTATGAATTTGCTCTTCAGTGTTCGAACTCTCAGTAATGATTAAATCACTGAATCACTAAACTGAACTGAACTGAACTTAAACACTAAAACCTGAACCACACTGTTCCAGTTACTATGACCATTTATGTGAAGCTGCTTTGACACAATCTACATTGTAAAAGCGTTATACAAATAAAGCTGAATTGAATTGAATTGAATACTAGCTGGGCTTCCAGCTAACTCTATCAAGCCTCTTCAACTGCTCCAAAACGCAGCAGCACGAGTGGTCTTCAATGAACCTAAACGAGCACATGTCACTCCGCTGCTAGTCCGTTTGCACTGGCTGCCAGTTGCTGCTCGCATCAAATTCAAAGCTCTGATGTTTGCCTACAAAGTGACCTCTGGCCTTGCTCCATCTTATCTGCTCTCACTTCTGCAGATCTATGTGCCCTCCAGAAACTTGCGTTCTGTGAATGAACGTCGCCTCGTGGTTCCATCCCAAAGAGGGAAGAAATCACTTTCGCGAACGCTCACGCTCTATCTGCCCAGTTGGTGGAATGAACTCCCTAACTGCATCAGAACGGCAGTCACTCGCTATTTTCAAGAAATGACTAAAAACTCAACTATTTAGTCTCCACTTCACTTCCTAATCTGCAATTGCCTCTCTGGATATCACACCAACTGTACCCCCCCCAAAAAATAATAAATACTAATATTACTAATATTTTCCTTCTTAGACTTTACAGACCTGAAACTTGCCTATAGCACTTATTCATTGTTGCTCTTATAGTTGTGTAAATTGCTTACTTGTCCTCATTTGTAAGTCGCTTTGGATAAAAGCGTCTGCTAAATGACTAAATGTAAATATATATGTATATTTTTCACAATTCAGTTTTTTTTTTATAATTTAAATATAAACATTTTTTTGGGGGGGACAAGCCTCAGATGGGAGGGGACATGTCCCCCCCCCCGTCCCCCCCGGGATTTACGCCCATGCCTATTCCGTGTACCAAAAAAGAGCTGATGTGGTTTATTGGAATGGCCAGTTATTATCGTGGCTTTTGCCCAAACTATTTATCGGTCATTTGTCCGCTGACTAATCTATTAAAGAACTCTGTAAAGTTTGATTGGTATCCACACTGCCAAAAAACTTTTGAGAATGTGAATTTGTTATTATCCTGTGTTGGCAGCGCCCCAAAGTGGTCTTCCCTTTGAGATCCAGGTTGACGCAAGTCACGTGGGAACCGGAGCGGTCCTACTCCAGACTCAGTCTGATGGATTAAGTCATCCAATATGTAGTTTCTCACGCAAATTTAATTTGTATCAATTGAATTACTCTGTTTTTGAGAAGGAAACACTGGCGCTTATCTGGGCACTTCAACACTTTGATGTGTATGTGGGAGGAGGTTCCCCGGTGGTTATTTATTCGGATCATAATCCTTTGACATTCCTTCATTTATTGCAGAGTCCGAGTCAATGCTTAATGTGATGGATCCTTTTCATACAACCATACAACTTGACGATTAAACACATTAAGGGAATTAAGAATATCTTTGCGGACACTGTGTCGCGTGCCCCTGTGGAGGAGTAAGGCGGTATTTTTGGTCTCCCACTGATGTCACTGACCTACTCCTGAATGTATGTTATTATTTGATTTAATTTGGTGTGGGATTTTTTTTAAGGGGGGTGTGTTAGGCCTGCGTTGTTGTGTTTTTGTGCATTGATTTAATTCCTAGATTGGGGGCATGCCTTCAGCGCACCTGATGCTGGTCGGTGCCCTTATTTAAACCCCGGCAGAGAGCTTGTCGGGGCCGCTGTCCATTCACTTGGCAGTTAGCCAGAGCCATGCTCCTATTTGGGCATTATGCTTTGTTTCGCATTCATACAATATCACTGACAACATTTACCGCATCCATATATTTGCATTTCACACTGATTGAACATACTGATACTGATATTTTTGATTATATAATTTAAATTGACTTAAATAAATCTTCTTTTTGATTATACTTCTCTTTGTCGTCTCCCTTATTATGTTACATCCCTGAGCCAGGTGTAACAATATTAAAAATGTAATTGTTTGACAAATGCTTTATGTTTTCTGCCAATAAAGCCAATTTTAGTAACATTTTATTGATTGAGCTCTTTCTGTCTCTAACATTCAGGACAAGAAAATAACATTCTGTGAAGGTCCCCAAAATAACACCCCCCACACCTTTAAAGAATTCCACATCTTGACCTTCTGTGAACATTACTAGACAATGGCCTTAACACCAACAAGGACGTTTTAAGAACGTTCTAAAAATGTTACATTTTCCAATAAAGTTTGGTCCCCTTAACATTCTCAGAACGTTCTGAATGTTCTGTAAAGGTCCCCCAAATAACTTCCTCCACACTTTTAAAGAACTCAACATCATTACCTTCTCAGAATGTTCTGGGAATGTTACTAAACAACGTCCCTAACACTGACGGGGATGTTATGGGAACGTTCTGAGAACGTCACAATTTCCAAAAAGGCATGGTCTCCTAAACATTCTTAGAACGTTCTGTTAAGGTCCCCTAAATAACATTTTCCAAACCTTTAAAGAACTCAACATCATGACCCTCTCAATATTATCAATATTAACTTAAGAAAGTAGCGATTTTTATCATTAAGCATTCAGTGTGACTTGTGACATGTAGTTTTTGTAAGTTAAATGGCTTTTTATAAATGTCTACTGGATTGTGCACTTTAGCAAGGCCATGCGGTTGATTTGATTTTCTATTTTATTTACATGTTGTATGTCTGCAGCAAGCAATCCACTTAACAGGGCTGTACTGTTTATTATTACAGGTATGTCAATGTTCATTTGTTAATTGTGAATGTTATGTTTTATGCAAAATGTTCATATGATTATCTATTCATATGTGGATATTAATGATGTAACAAAGCAGATGCTGTGAGACAGCCAGGCTGTGGACGTTGTATGTCTGCAGCAAGCAATCCACTTAACAGGGCTGTACTGTTTATTATTCCAGTAAAAAGGAGTAATCAAATTATTATCCTTTATCAAAGAGTATTACACACAACGCAGAGGAAGAAGAAGAGTTGAAGGACCGGAGACATTACACAAATTCTGAGACATTCAAACAGACCAGTCAACATGTGACCACATTGTAAAACCCCCATAAAAGTCCACACATCAGGCCCTGACCTCATCAGTATCTGCCTTTGGGATTTGTTCTCACACACACAAAAACACACACACACACACACACACTCATAAATTCACTCTCTCTCGCTCACACACACAACAGTAAATACATGTGCAGACACACACACATGTACACAGTAGTAAACATGCACACACACTGCTACTGGCTGCTCCTGGAGAGGATTCTGAGTAAATCTCTCCTCAGTCTTCAGCTCAGTTTCACTGATGATCCAGAACCAACATAAAATCCAGGATAGAGCGGCTCAGTGAATGTGGTCTGGACTGAGTGGATGAGGCTCATTGTGTCTCTATAGATGTTGTAGAAGATCAGAGTTCCTGCACTGTGATCCACAAACACTCCTATTCTCCTGCTGAGCGGCTCTACTGGGAGATCAGTCCATGTGTTATTGTGTATGAATGAGAATCTGGAGGAATCACAGAACAAACTCCAGGACTGAGCATTATATCCAAACTCACACTCATCACCTCCTCCCTTCCTCCTGATGCTCTTATATGACACTGATATAAACACAGCAACATCATGACCCTCTCCACTCCAGTCAATCTCCCAGTAGCAGCGTCCACACACACTCTCTCTGCTCAACACCTGAGGCCAATAATCAAATCTGTCTGGATGATCAGGATACGGCTGTTTCTCTCTCACACCCTTCACCTCTCTGTTCTCCTCAGATAGAATGAGTTGAGTGTGTGCTGTGTTTGGATCCAGTGTGAGGAAACAGACATCTAAACACAAGAACACACACATTTATAACCACATTTGTGTGTTGGTGTGTGTGTGTGTGAGTGAGAGAGAGAGAATGTGTGAGTGTGTAGTCGTACATTTGCGTGGTCCTGTTGTAATCCTCTTCTTTCCTCCATGATCTAGACTGTTAACACACACAGATTGACATTCAGTCAGTAAACAAACATCAGCTTATACACACACACACACACACAAACACAAATGTAGTGTATAGCATTAGCATATAGTTACTTCATTATTCATTAATCATTAGCATATAGTTATTTCATTATTAATTAATCATTAGCATATAGCTGTTTCATTATTCATTAATCATTAGCTTATAGTTATTTCATTATTCAATATTCATTAGCATATAGTTATTTCATTATTCATTAAGCATTAGTATATAGCTGTTTCATTAAGCATTAGCTTATAGTTATTTCATTATTCATTAAGCATTAGCATATAGCTGTTTCATTATTCATTAAGCATTAGCGTTTAGTTATTTCATATTCATATAACTGATAGTATCTGACATTGTGCTGTATCTTCTCATGTTTAAAGGTAACTGTGTAGTTACTAATGAAGTATACATCTGTTTGCTAATTGTAAACACACATAATTGCATTTAATGACTTTACATTGTTGTGCACTGATCTATGTTTTTGTTAACTGAACACTGTATCAGTTGGTGAAATGTGGTTATTTTCTGTAAATGTAAGCATTTCTATAAAACTTCTGTATTTGTTACATAAAAATCCTGGCCACCAGCTTCCAGTATTACTCTGTAAATTGAACAGATTTTGTTTAACAATGTGCAAGGTCTTTATTTAAATCGGGAAAGAAGGCTTCATGTATACTTATTCACCATAATGGGAATATATGGCTACTTATTTTTATTTTAAACGTGTTTTATAGTATATAATTACACACACACACACAGACACACACACTGAACTGAACAATTTAAATATAATATACCAAACAGGCAAGGTAAATAAAATTAAATATGCAAGTTTTGGGAGACTTCGCTACTCAATTAAATTGAGGCATGAGTTTACCTAATTAATTTTGTTCAGCCATTTTATTAGGGATTTCAGTGTACAGTAAGACTGAAGCACAGGGGAGATCATGTCTTTGCTGGAGCTGCAGCTATACTCTGAATACATTTCCATCTTGGATGACAAGGGAGAGAGTTTTATTTTTTATCAGAAAAATAAAAAAGTGATTATAATAGAAGTGAATTGGGCATTTACTGTCCTCCCTCAATTGTCTCTCAGAAGTTTGACAACAAGTTAAACTCCATCTATTATAGGTGCAGAAATGTGGGCTTTGTATAATTCAGCTTTTATTGCTGCTCAGATAAACTTTACAATGGACCAGGGTGAAACTAAAAAGGAAAAAGATTACAATTCTTAGTAATAACTAAAACACATCAAATTCACAAATTATAATGCATCGTAAGAATGGTGTTAATTTGGCACACATTTGTATTTTTGATTTAGATCTCTGTGCATTATATACATGTCACCATCCTGCACTTTATCTCCATTCCCCTAGATGTCCCCCTGTTTCCCCTCTATCTTTGTTCTTCCTTGTGTGTTCTTGTTTACTTAATTTTGATCACCTGTGACTTGTTCCAGTCTGTGTATTTAAGTTGTCACTTTGTCTGTGTACCTCACTCTGTTTTTGAGCCATCTCTAGTGAACTTGCCTTGCGTTTCCTTGATCTCCTTATGTTTACAAACATAACATTGTAGTTTTGTGCTGTTCCCCGATCAGTCCAATTACTTTTTGGACTAATGTCCTTGTGTGTGTGTGTTTGTTAGGAGGGGGGGGGGGGAGATCGGAATGTCTTTGAAGTCTCTAGGTCCATCTCTCTGGATATCGAAAGGTGTCACGGAGGCCAGACTTTGTGGAGCCAGTGGTCGTAAACCGTCTTGTCGACTGAAACCCAGATCCTTTCCTTAAAATTAATAAATAGTTTTACCTATGGACTGTACGTAACACCACCTTCTTCCTCATCCCCAGGCAGTAACTGCATTGAATGGTAGACCCCTTGAACCCGGCAGAGTAACTGAGGCCACTCAGTCCCTGAAACTTTCTATTGCTAAACATCAGCAGGAGAAGACTTTCTACCTTATTGATTCCCCCGAGTATCCGGTCATTCTAGGTCATCCATGGCTGCACAGACACAATCCCCATATCAACTGGTCTACTGGTTTCATTCTAGATTGGAGTCCTTCTTGTCACTTCACCTGTTTAACCCAGAGCCTCTCAGCCCCTCATGCCGAGCCTCAAGAGTCTGTAGATCGGTCTCAATTTCCTGCTGTCTATCATAAGTTTAGGGCAGTGTTCAGTAAGTCTCGAGCCACCTCTTTGCCACCTCACCGCCCAGACGACTGTGCAATTGACCTTCTCCCTGGTTCCTCCCTTCCTAGAGGCAGAGTCTTCTCCTTATCTCCCCTAAACAGGCTGCTATGAATGCTTTCATCAAAGAGTCCCTGGCAACTGGCATCATCCAAGCCTCCACTTCCCCTGCTGGTGCTAGCTTCTTCTTTGTTGGGAAGAAGGATGGGGGCTTAGGCCATGTATTGATTACCGAGGTCTCAACAAGATTACCGTTCGGAATCAATATCCCCTGCCTCTTATAGCTACTGCTTTTGAGCTGCTGCAAGGAGCTTCCATTTTTACCAAGCTTGACCTTCGCTATGCCTACCATCTGGTGCGGATACGGCAAGGAGATGAAAGGAAGACGTTTTTTAACACCCCCCCACAGGCCACTATGAATATTTGGTGATGCCTTTCGGGCTTACCAATGCCCCTGCCGTGTTCCAGGCACTTATCAACGATGTCTTCTGAGACATGTTATATATATTTGTATTTGTTTACCTGGACGATATACTAATATTTTCCAAGTCTGTGGAGGAGAACGAGGGTCATGTCAGCAGGGTTCTACAAAGACTCCATGAAAATCATCTTTTTGTCAAGCCAGAAAAATGTGAGTTTCATGTTGCTCTGATTAAGTTTTTTGGGTACATTGTCACCCCTGGTCGCCTGGAGATGGACCCTAGCAAGATTAAAGCTGTTCTCAACTGGCCTATTCCAACCACAGTGAAAGAGGTGGAATGGTTTGTGGGTTTTGCAAACTTTTACAGGAAGTTTATCAAAAATTTCTGCTCGGTTGTGGCTCCCTTGACAGCTCTGACAAAGGGAGGAGGAGTCAAGATTGACTGGGGCCCTGAAGCAGCAGCTGCCTTCAAGGATCTCAAGTATCATTTCACCTCAGCTCTCTTCCTCTCTATCCCTAATCCAGACATACCTTTTATGGTGGAGGTGGATGCCTCGGATGTGGGTGTAGGAGCCATTTTATCACAGAGGAATGACTTGCTTTCAGAGGAATGACTTGCTTTCATTTCACGTCGCCTGTCTATACTGAGCGCAACTACCATGTGGGGGACCGAGAGCTGCTGGAATATCTCCAGCAGGCCAAGGCTCGAGGGTCTCTGTTTTTTAACAGATTTCAGTTCATCCTGACTTATAGATCTGGTTCCAAGAACCTCAAGCCAGACGCCTTGTCCCGAGCCTACTCTCCTGAGACATTTGAAAAACCTGTTTCTTCTATTAATCCTAGTTCAAGGACTGTTGCCCCCTCCGGTGCAACAAACCAGCGACCTCAGGGACTGCTCCTTCCCTTACTTGTTGCCCACAGGCCTTGGTCACACATCTCTGTGGATTTCATTACGGGACTTTCACTCTCCCAGGGCAACACTGTCATGTTGGTTGTGGTGGACCGATTTTTCTAAGACAACTCGGTTTATTACCCTGCCCAAGTTGCCATCAGCTAAAGAGACTGCTGAGCTCATAATGAGCCATGTTTTCAGAGTTTTTGCCATTCCCCAAGATATTGTATCTGACCGAGTTCCACAATTTCTGTCCAGGTTCTGGGGGGCTTTTTGCAGACTCTTTGGGACCACTGCCAGCCTATCCTCCGGGTTCCATCCTGAGTCTAAGGGTCAGACGGAACGAGTTAACCAAGATCTGGAAACCACTCTACAGTGCATTGCATTGCAGCCAATAAAGCCACCACTTGGTCTTCTTACATAATGTAGGCAGAATATGCCTACAACACCCTCAAGTCCTCAGCCACTGGACTTTCCCCTTTTGAATGCCAATTTAGATATACCCCTCTTTTGTTTCCTGAGAGAGAGGTGCAGGTGGGAGTTCCCTCAGCCCAGCACTTTGTTCAACGCTGTTGACTAACCTGGAGGAGAGCTAGATAAACTCTCCTTCGAACCTCCCTGAGATACCAACATTAGGCTAATCGTCATCGTCGAAGGCCCCCTGCTTTCCGTGCTGGTCAGAGAGTCTGGTTGGCCACTAAGAACCTTCCACTTCAGGTTGAGTCCAGAAAATTGTCCCAGAGGTTCATCGGGCCATTTAGAATAGCCAGGGAAGTTAACCTTGTTTCTTATCGTTTATTTCTTCCTCGTTTACTTAAAATTAATCCCACATTTCATGTCTATTTATTAAAACCTGTCTTGTCTTCTCCTTTTGCCCCCCCTCGCAGACCCCCTTCACCTCCCAGGATCATTGATGGCCAGCCAGCCTACACGGTCCACCAGATACTGGACTCCAGGAGGGTCCAGAACTCACTTCAGTCTCTGGTTGACTGGGAGGGCTACTGTCAAGAGGAGCGCTCCTGGATTCCTGCCAAAGACATCCTGGACCCTAGTTTAATCCGGGAGTTTCATGCCCAGAGGCCAGGGTGTTCTGGTAGGAAGGTCAGAGCCGTTCTAAGGGAGGCGGTCTTGTCACCATCCTGCACTTTGTCTCCATTCCCCTAGAGGTCCCCCTGTTTCCCGTCTTACTTTGTTCTTCCTCGTGTGGTCTTGTTTACTTAATTTTGATCACATGTGACTTGTTCCAGCCTGTGTATTTAAGTTGTCACTTTGTCTGTGTACCTCACTCAGTTTTTGAGTCCTCTCTGGTGAACTTGCCTTGCGTTCCCTTGATCTCCTGAGCTAAGTCTAGTAAGACTGTTTTATTTTCCTTGTTGCTGGCTGCCTTAGTGTCTATTTGTTTTCTCCCCTCATGAAGTTTTCTTTACATGTTTATTATACTGTTAGAATATTTTGAGAAGACCCTTAGTTGTCTGTTTTGCTACCTCATTTTTAAGAAGAATCTAAGTTGACCTTTTTTTAAAATAAATCCTTGTTTTCTGGATTCCCTCTTCGAGTGTTTTCGTTTGGGTCCAACACAACTGCCCCTGTGGCTTAGTAGTATACACACTGGTTTCCACACCAGAGACCCAAGTTCATGACCCGACCGTGACAATACATTTGTGACGAGCATTGAAAGTCTTAAGGCACAAGCTATGTATACAAAAAATATCTGGGATCTGTTCTTTGTACAGGAATTACTCCGTTAGCTGGATTTGGATATTGACGATTTGACACGATCCAGGATCATTTCGTTCTTCAAAGCTAATCTGAGATTTGTTGTCATAGCAACAGTTCTGCTAGGTCAAACCTGATCGGGAGCAGGTTCAATTCATTTAAACAGGATTAGATCAGGTTAGTTTTAGCAAAAATAATACAGAAAGTATGTACCGAATTCTGATATTTTCTTACGGTAGTAGTTATTTACACTTGGAAAATAGTAAATATTTTTAACTACATGTATAAAATTATAGTTATTAATAAAATAAATAAAGTTATATATATTAATAAAACGTATGCAATCTGCACCCTCGAAATGAAAGTACATTTAAAAGTACTGGTGGTCCAAAGAGAAATCTTATTGATATGAACATTTTAGATCGCGTTAGTAAAATTTGTGTATGATAATAGACATGCGCAATATATGACTTTTTTTTAAAGAAATAATACATTAATGCAGTCATAAACATGTTTTGACAGTTAATATGCCGGTGATTATGCTTTAAAAAAAAGTTGCAGACGCCTTTACCAATATCAAAATGCTTTTGTAAACATCCAGTTATTCTTTACACCGATTAAAAAAACGTCTACTATAATAAAGAAAATCTTTTTTTAAATGTAGAACTAAATACCTTGATATGCATTAAAATACATGATGAATACTCTTGACAAATGAAAGTGTAAAGCCTGCAGCTCATAACAATTGTGGAAGATTTTTGCATGTCATATTTAACAAAACATTTACTGCTAATTTGATGTAATTTTGCTGACATGGATAATTGAATATTAATCAGATGATGTCATTACGCTGCTGTACCATCAGCCAATCGTTGCATTGCTGATCATGATTTCGAGGATCGATAGATCTGTCCTTCACAACCTGCGCAGCGATCTCAGATCAGTTTATCCAGACATTCTAATCTGATTCACGAACTTGTTTGAAGAACCAAATTAGCCAGAGATTAGTTATCAAGATTAAAAGATCCAGAATCTGCCAAATCATCTTAGATCATTTAAGCGAGGTACGAAGAATGGACTCCTGGTCTACTCTACACATTAATGTCAGAAATATACATATCATCTAAATTAAATGTAAACAAAACTTACAGCTATTGCTCTTCAAACTCTTTCAAGCAAGAAAATTATGAGGATTACCCACATCTGGCAGTCACACAATTGCCATGCGGTCAACTGCACTTACTGAATGTTTCATCATTTGCAGTTTCTTAAAGTGACCACTAGATGGCGGTACCGCAACAAATTCACTAAAGAACTTTTGAACAGGGAACAAAACAGCAAAAAAAAAAAAAAAAAAACAAACAAACTGTAAATTAGGGAGAAAAATCTAATGCTGCACAACATCTAACAATGCATTAAAGCCAGTGTTGTTGCTAATTCTTCACATGTCCAACACTGATAAAAGGTCAAATAAATCTAGTCCACAATTAGTATTTATATTGAAAATACGCCATTTTGTGTGTCTTTTTCACCAAATCAGTGACATTATTTATTTGGCAATTAAAGAGTTAAAATCCAGTAATTTTCTAAAAACTCTTCAGTAGTTCAGGATTAACTATTTACTATTAACCCAAAACATAAAATAAAAAATAAAAACATTTCTGACACATTTTTACCGCAGTTTAATTTAGTGGATGTTTTCATCTCCGACACAATGAAAGGCTAGTACATTTGCCCAGAGTGTATTGTTGAGTTTTTCTTTATTTTTAAAGCATTTTCTCAAAATGTGTGTCAAAATAAGATTAATCACCAAAAATCCTTCCACTAGCTGAAACACAGAGAAAGTTAAACTAAGACTCAAAATCACTTAGAGTGAATGAAAGCGACCCAACAGTACAACAGGCTTAAACTCTAAGACCGTCTCCAGAATCTAGAAATATACACCAGATTATTGGCTATCTGTCTCTACGCAAAAATCACCCTAACAAAACCATGTATATGCTCCACATACTTGACTTTGTCCAGTGTGTAGTTTGTATCCTCCAGTTTTTCAGACAGCAGCTTGACTCCTGAATCTCCTGGATGATTGTAGCTCAGATCCAGCTCTCTCAGGTGTGAGGGGTTTAAAGTCAGAGCTGAAGACAGAAAACCACAGCCTTCCTCTGTCACCATACAGCCAGACAATCTGCAAACACACACAAACAGCCCCTGTCACATTAGTCTGACAGACGTCACTAACACAGTCACCTGTGCGGAAGCTGATATTTGCTCTAGTTTCAGTCACAAAAGCAAAAATGGAAACACTTTACTTGAAGGGGTGTTCATAAGACTGCCATGACACCTTTATAATCATGTTGTGATATGTCAAGAATATGGATGAGATATTATGAATGCTTAAGACTATTGTCATTAAGTCTCATTAGGTCAGTTATGCCATTATAAATGCAGACATGACATTGTTTGAGATGTCTTTGTTGTGTAACTTGACATTGCCAAGCCAACTTCATAAATCTGTCATAAACATGATTGTCATGAGGCCATTAGAATTGTGTCAAAAAAAATTTTATGATCATTTCTTGTAGTGGAACTTTAGTGGAATTTGTCATTACAATTTCACATTAAAACTTTCTGCTGTCAAATAAATGTATAACAGCATCATGAATGTTTAATGACATTAATTACATTATAATGACGCTGTTATACAATTCATGACCCAATAATAATGTTCACTAGACAATCATGTTTATTGCGGATTCCTGAAGTTATGTTTGCTTGGTAATATCAAATTGTCATTACCATCACACACACATGTCATGATGTATTTGTTGTTGTCAAGTTGTCATTACCTTCACACACGTCATGATGTATTTGTTGTTGTCAAGTTGTCATTACCATCACACACGTCATTATTATGTATTTGTTGTTGTCAAGTTGTCATTACCATCACACACACATGTCATTATGTATTTGTTGTTGTCAAGTTGTCATTACCATCACACACACATGTCATGATGTATTTGTTGTTGTCAAGTTGTCATTACCATCACACACACATGTCATTATGTATTTGTTGTAAAGTTGTCATTACAATCACACACAAGTCATGATGCATTAGTTGTTGTAAAGTTGTCATTACAGTCACACACGTCATGATGTGTTTGTTGTTGTCATTACCATCACACACATGCCATTATGTATTTGTTGTTGTAAAGTTGCCATAACCATCACACACACACACACGTCATTATGTATTTGTTGTTGTCAAGTTGTCATAACCATCACACATACACATGTCATGATGTATTTGTTGTTGTCAAGTTGTCATAAAACAAAGATTTGCATTTGAAATTACATAACTGAGCCAATGACACTTAATGACAGTTACCATGAACATGCATACATTCTCATTCATTTATTACTTTCCTCTGAGTGTGTGGCTGTTTCCCAGCACTGAAGGTTGTACTGTCAGTGCCGGGTTTGCAGCTGGAAGGGAGTCCGCCATATAAAACATGTGCCAGAGTAAATGGTGGTTCATTCTGCTGTGGTGACCCCTGATAAACGGGGGAATGAACTAACGGAAATTGAGTGAGTGAGTGAGTGAAGGTCCTGGCATACTTCAAACAAAGTTATATTTCATTCTCTGTTTGAGGGCAAAAAGAGGCACAACACTATGATGATGACGGCTGAGAGAGAGGAACAGTGCTGGAGCCGTTTTTTGGAAATGCACTTTTATTTAAATATTAGTTTTGCATTTATTTTTTAACTTGCTGGTTGTGAACATCATCAAATCATGGTAAATACAGCACAGCAGTACACCAAATACAATAAAAGTAAAAACATTGTCACAATTTTGACAGCTTTAAACATTTTTGTTGGAAGATTCCTGTTTTTTGCAACCAAATTCATTTTATATAATTTTTAAGCATTTTTGCTGATTAATTATTTATAAAATAAACAAGAAGTTTAAATAAATGTGAGTGGAATGGAGTGCGTCCGCTAATACCCTGCTTCCACAGCCAGATTAAAAGGGCCACAAGTTTCATTCCCTTTCAAACAGCCTCCTCCACAAGAAGCACCACCAAATATTTACATCGTGTAATATTTGCTGCAGCCAGACACTGAATGGCTCCACCGGTGTATGTTCTCTCATAGAAAAGACGCATTCTGACATGGGCTTTTGTGCCCATATGTGACCCCTCAGGAGTGATCATACAGGTGCGGAAGCTTCTGTACTGGCTCTGCTTCCTGACCCTCTAATGTATTTATGTAACTAGTGTTGTTGTGTTAATGTAGCTTTCCTGTTTGACAACCGGGCAATGAGAAATTAATCAGAGGGGTGTGTATGGTTCCTGTGTGTTGTATCCTCCCTTATCTGTCTCTTTCTCTTTCTCCACATGAGCGGAGATCAGGTGTAGCTGTGAGAGGGACGGCGCCAATTATAAAAGCACGCTGTTGGCACTATTCATTGAGTTCTCTTCCTGTTTCCCCTCGCTGTTGTGTGTGTGTGTTTTAGCAGATCGCTTTAAGTTCTCTGTGTGGTAGTGATATCTTTCTATCCGAAACCCTTTCTCAAAGTCATCTGGTGAGCTACTATGTTAAATACGGTAATAGGACAGTATTCTGTATTAGTTGTGGCTAAATGTTTATTTACTGCTGAATGATAGAAAAGAAACACCCTTTTATTTTGCCACTTTTTCTCTTGTTTAAAGTAGAGATAAGGAGGGTAGAACTGTTGTTCCCCTTCGGGAGGGGAACTTCAATGCTATGTGGAAACTTCCACTATGGGTATTTCGTCAGAATCCAATCATCTGAAAGAGTACATAAACAGGCCAATGAAATGCTAATGAGTTGGCAGCGTCACCATGCACAGCTGGCGCTACTTACAACTAATTTGGAAATATTAGCACAGAGTGTGCCATGCGGAGGCATTCTTTTCTAGCTGAAGAGCCTTTCATGAAGCTTCTGAGAGAGTCGATAAGGGTTTTCTCTGACTGTTACAACAGAGAGAGAGAAAAGGAGAAAGCGGGCTGCTTCTCCCTGTACAGAGTGTGTGATACGTGGCAGCAGACGGTCGAGCTGGAGTTCTCCTTTGCCTGGCGTGCTTTAGGTTCGGTCCAGTCCCCCAGAGCAGTATGTTTTGTTGCAAATTTCCTAAAAGAGCAACATGGTCATGAAGCGCATCTTTTTCAAGATGTTGCTTCGACTGTGCGTTTCTAAATACGGTGGTTTCCTGTACCTGAATGATAGGTACGAGCACAGTATTTTATGTCAGGGGGTGCAGCATGCAGCTCGCTCTCTTGTAAAAAGGCCACCAACTCCAGTTGTCCCCCGCTCCATGGTGGGCATTCGGGCAGATCTGAGGGTAAAAATGGGAGTATATCAACCGCCCTTGGGCTTGCAGACCTCTTGCTCCATGCGCTCCATCCAAGCTTCGAGTGAGAGAAGCGCTCCATCCTTGCATGGTTGCCCTCTCACTTGATGACACAGGCTCAAATGTCCATCTCTGCATCAGAGGACGGGCTGTCATTGTCTGATGGAAGATTCAGACCTGCTCCCACTGGGGTATCAAGTGTGGCATAAGATTTAAAAGCAGACATGATAACCTTGCTTTCCCAGGCTGCTTCGGCTGTGGGCCTAGAGAGGGTTTATCCCCCAGCCCCAAAGCCGGACCGACTAGACAGGTGTATGTGAAGGAGACAAGAAAGCAAGACCTTCTAGCCTCCTGTCCTTTTCTTCCTGAAAGTGCGCTTCTGCCCTCACCACCCTTGATGGAGGAGCAGCCAGGGGGTATGAGTTAATTCCCCAGATTAAGAGTGCCAGTGCGGGCCTGTGTGGTGCCTCTTCTGGTGAAATCAGCCCCGACTCCAGTCCAAGGCATGTTGGTTTTCTGCCTCCCGCGGAGCCAGAGCCCACACAGCTGCGGGCCAGGCTGCCTTTACCCTGCACGATATGGCCACCTACCAGCGCTACCAAGCGCAGGCGCTGGCCCAGCTGCATGAGGGTGGTTCCGACCCAGGCTTGTTACACGAGCGCCGCACCGCACCTGACTGTGCTGTACAGATCACAAGTCTGCTGTGTGTGTGCCCTGGGAAGGACTATATCCCAGGCTGGCCTGTTAGGCATCACCGTCTGTAAATTCACCCTGGAATTTATGGTGGTGGAGTCGGATGTGATGGGCTAAGTCATTTATCGGCGGGGATGTAAGACCGCTTTTCCCTGCCAAACCATCCACATCCACTGCTTTTGGGAGGCGGATGCCCTCGGCGAGAAGCAGCACAGAGCACCTCGAAGCCAACCAGCGCTCTCCACCCCAGGGCGGCGCTAAGTCTGATAAACGTACCGGAAAGTGCCCCTGACACAGGCCATCTAGAGAAGAGGGAACTTGCTCTTTCCCCATAAAGGGCCGGGCTTTTCATCCAAAAGCACTTAAAAAAATTTCAGTGGACTTCGCCAGTGGTTAGCGAGGTGTCGGAGGACGATCTTACTTCTCTCACACTTCCATATCTAAATCACACTATTACATTTAAATCTGTAAAACTTCTGTTGAAGTGTAATAAACAAGGGCCAGGGAACAGGTTGGAAGACTGTGCCTCCGGTGATGCAAGTGCGCTCACGCTCTTGGCTTAGCATAACCTCTCACTGGGGGCAAGGTAAGGTTCAATCATTGTGATGTTTTCCATACATTTCCCCATAGCGGAAGTTTCCACATAGCATTGAAGTTCCCCTCCCGAAGGGGAACGCAACGTTTGCTAAAGTAACCCTTGTTCCCCGAGGGGGAAACAGAAATGCTATGTTTCTTTGCCACAATGATTGCACCTCACCTGTTGGGCGTGAAAATCTCTTCAGTTAGAAGAGAATGCCTCAGCTTGGCATGTGCTGCACTTTTATTCAAAATGGATTGTAAGTACCGCCAGCTATGCATGCTGATGCTGCCAACTCATTGGCATTTCATTGGCCTGTTTATATACAATCTATATATAGTATATTATATCTGTCTATATATTAGATGATTGTTTTCTGACGAAATACCCATAGTGGAAGTTTCCACATAGCACTGACATTCCCCCTTCTGATAACGAGGGTTACTTTAGTAACTGGAGCATTTTATTTACAGGACTTTATTTTTAGATTAGGTAAGAGATCTTTAATATTAGGTAGCATACTTTGTTTTGGCCTTTTGTTCCTTTTTAAAAACTTTTTTGTTCCTTTTATCTTTTTATTTTACCTCAGTGTCTCCAGTTTACAGTTTGGACTTGTTAGTCCAATAGAGAGAAGCTTCACTCCTGAATCCTGCAGGTCATTGTTACTCAGGTCCAGCTCTCTCAGGACACAGTTTGAGGATTGTAGAGCTGAAGACAAACTCTCACAAGATTTGGCAGCAAGTTTACATATGACGAATCTGAATAATAAGAACATAAATCAAATTTACAATTTAATTTTAAGTCATTCATCTTATGTACATAAAAATATAATCAATCAATCAATCAAGTGTTTGAGATTAGACCTCAGTGTCTCCAGTTTACAGTTTGGACTCTTCAGTCCATCAGAGAGAAGCTTCACTCCTGAATCCTGCAGGTCATTGTTACTCAGGTCCAGCTCTCTCAGGACACACTTTGAGGATTGTAGAGCTGAAGACAAACTCTCACAGGACTGAACAGTGAGATTACAGCTCTGTAGGCTGTGAGGAAAAACAGAAATAATGGTTTTGCATTTATCTAGCAAGGGTAATCCAAAGCAGAGAAAAAAACATTTTAACGCTAACATTTCACATTTTTTGTGATAATTATTAGTTATTATTATTAAAAACTTCAATAAAAAACTTTACTTTTTTTCTTTTTTCCAGGCTCATGATAACAGATTAGAGCTATCAGTTTTGAAATGCACACTATCTATATTTAAACATTTCAATGTGTTAACAGAAATGAGTTATTATATTATTGTAATGTGTAAAAAATATTCAAAGTATCAAAAAAAATGTCTGAAAATGGAGTAAACATAGGGAGAACAGATATTGTGTACAGCAGGAAATCAGTAATACATATTTGATGTGAAAGCACAAATAGTCTGCTGTTTCTGCACTGCATACATATAACTCACGGGTTGCAGATGTGTTGCAAATCAATGTGTGAATGGGCATAAGTATGTATACAGAAAACTCTTACAGTGCTCTTGTGGTGTTTTTGACCACTGGTATCAGTCTCATCAGTGCTTCATCAGATCTTCTGTATTTCTGCAGTTCAAACTTTTCTTGAGTCTCTTCTGACATCAGGAGCACAAACACCAGACCCGACCACTGAGCAGAGGACAGATCCTGTGCTGTAAGATTTCCAGAGCTCAGACTCTTCTGGAGTTCCTCCACAAAGTCATCCTTCAGTTCATTCAGACAGTAGAAGAGGTTGATGGTCCTCTCTGCTGATTTCTCCTTCTTTATTTTCTCTTTGATATAGTCAGTCGTGTCTTTGATGTTCTCAGTTTTGAGCTTCAGTCCTGGCAGGAGCTCCTTCAGGTTACTCTGATTAGACTCCAGAGAGAGACCCAGCAGGAACCGGAGGAAAAGGTCCAGGTGTCCGTTCTTGCTTTGTAAAGTCTTCTCAACTGCATCCTTGTGAAGTTTAATAAGGGTCTTTGTAGAGAGTTTCCATGTCAGTTCCTTTTTCCTGGAATCAAGAAAAAGATTTGCTTTCTTGTCGTTGTAAGTGAAAAACACATAGAGAGCAGCAATGAACTCCTGAATGCTGAGGTGTACAAAACTGTACACCTGTTCCCCTGAAATGGGGCTTTCCTCCTGAAACATTCGAGTACATAATCCAGAGAACACAGACCCTTCCTTGACATCTAGCCCACACTTCTCCAGATCTGTTTTGTAGAAAATCAGTTGTCCTTTCTGCAGCTGTTCAAAGGCCAGTTTTCCAAGCTTCAGAACAATGTCTTCAAAAGACCAGGCCTTGGCTTCAGGTTCAGAATTATTGCTGTATTTTTCTTTCATCTGTTGCTTTTGAGACAGTAAGAAGTTGGTGTACATCCCTGTGAGAGTTGTGGGTGTTTTTTCATTGCTCTCTTGACCCAGCAGAGGCTGAAGAACAGTAAGAGAGATCCAGCAGAAGACAGGGATGTGGCACATGATATACAGACTCCTGAATTTCTTGATGTGGCCGATAATGTTTCCAGCAACCTCAGCACTGCTGTTTTTGATGAAATACTGCTCCTTCTGCTCATTATTAAATCCTCGAACCTCTGTGACCTGATCAATGTAGGTTTGGGGTATCAGACTGGCTGCTGCTGGTCTGGATGTGATCCAGATGAGGGAAGAACGAAGCAGTTTTTTCTTTAGAAGATTTGTAACTATCTTACTCACTGTCATTTCCTTATCAATATCTGTAAAACCATCATCCTTTTCAAAGTTCAATTGAAAGCGATATTCATCCAGTCCATCAAAGATGAACATGACCTTACCTTGTTCTTCAGGAAGAGAGCTCAGTCCTGCTGGTCTACTAAAGAAGTACTTGTTAATCAGACCTATAAGACTGTACTTTTCTTTTTTAATCAGATTCAGTCTACGGAACGGCAGTGGAAATATGAAGACTATTTCCTGATTGTCTTTTCCTTCAGCCCAGTCAAGGATGAATTTGTTGACAGAGACAGTCTTTCCCACTCCTGCAATCCCCAGTGTCAGGACTCTTCTCTTTTGTCGACTTGTGTCAGGTTGGACTTTAAACATATTGTTACACTTGAGTGGTTTATCCTTGGCTGTCTGTTGGTTGTGTTTTGACTCCATCTGCATCACCTCATGGTCATTCTCTCTTCCTCCAGTCTTGTTCTCCACCATATACAGATCAGTGAAAATATCATCCAGGTACTTCTGGTGACCCGTCTGTGAATCACCAAGCAATATCTGCTCATATTCCTCTTTTAATTTCTTCTTGAGTTCATGGCTGATGTTTGTGTAATCAAGAGGAGGAGTTTTACAGGTCTCTGAAGCTGCACCGTTACAAGAGAGAGGAAAAAACAATAAAGTAAAACATGATTATGCCCTGTGCTTCCCTTTATAAAAAAAATTACACATATAAAAAAAATTTGATGAACGAAGACAAACATATAAATGTTGATAATGTGAAATTCAGGCACCCATTTACATACATTAGCATTATGATTGACCATCACTGTTGACCATAGCAATGCTGAATTTAAGACATCTGAAGCTGTGCAATAAATGTTATGACAATACATCTGACTCAAAAACCATTGCTAGGACAGGTTTTTAACATGGAATCAAATGATCACATTTCTAAACTTTGACAAGGAATTAAACAATACCTTGCTTCTGTGTATTCTCCAGCTCTTCAGCCAATTGATTCTGCTTTATTTTCCTCAGGGTGTCCACGGTGATCTTCACAGCTCTTTCTGATCCAAAACATGACACCATCTTATCCACTGTATCCAACCTGTCTGCATTCTCCATTTCAGCTTTTGAAATCTCACTATGGTTGTTCACTAAGCACCACTGAAACTTCTTTAGTTCAGCTTCTACCAGTTCATTCAGTGAGTTGTCGAGCAGCAGTTTAACATTCGCCATGATGCTTCACCCATTCACAGCTACAGGACAAGAGCAACAACATCTGCATTACTTTCACAATAACATATGGACCTAAGCATTTACTTTTAATTAAATAATGAAATTAATCTCTAAGTAGAAACTTGACATTTCAAAATTGACAATTTTGAAAATTGTCACTCTTTTATGTGGCTCTTGCTAACCAGGAGTGATGTAGATGTTTATTTATCTACCTAACTTGTGTCTTTGGCAGAAGCTCTGTAACTCTTCTTCCTGAATCACCATACATGAGTGCTTATTTAGATGTTCAACTGGTTAAACACAACCATTTTAGAAAACTAAGAAAGCCAGTTAAAAAAAAGACTTCATATGACAGGTGAGACTGGAAGAGTTTCACAAAAAATGGCTACTGTTAAAAGCATACTACATTCTTGGGTAAAACTGCCCATCACTGTGGTGGTACCCTAAAAGGTAACTTTCTGTACCTCTAGTATAGATCTTATAATTCATATGGGGCACAGGATAAGGGCCTATTGTGTACCTTTAAAGGTACAGTTATATTTAATGTACCTTATTGGTGCATTTTTTCTGACAGTTGTAGAATTATTAAAAAAGTGAACACTGAAAAAACTGAAGACTAATATATACGTTTAAGAGATGTACATGTACATGCTCAGAATCCTCTGAATGAAAAACTTTTTTGACACACATGGCCACAAGGGCAGCAATATCCACTGGCAATGGGGCTGTCAGAGCTGCTAGATCCCCTGTCACTGAAAAGAGCTGTCAAATCCTCCAGAGTTGACCTATCCCCTTCCCGAGTCCCCGGAAAGGGTGCCAGATCCTCCAGAATTCCCTGAATGGCGGACGCCAGATCCTCTAAAATTCCCCAAATGTTGGGCACCAGATCTTCATGAATCCTACAAACAGCCAGAGCTGCTACCTGAGTGCCACTAATGGCCAGATCCACCACCTGAGTTCATCGTAGCCTATAGGAAAATGTATCTGTTTAGAACCAATTTTGTTTGGTATAATTAAAAATATTAAAAATACAATGAAAATAAAAAGGAAGAATAGTATTTGAAGTGCTTCAAAATAAGATTCACAATACGCTGCATGCAAAAACACAAACTGTTTTTTTAGTTTAATAAAATAATAATATGAAATTAAAATGAAATATTCATAGTTCCATAACTGTATTATATCTGTATTTATTTTAAATGACAAATCATTCGTTGCGCCGGTCAGTTTCACTTTTAATCAAGAGTATGCCAGAACAGCCTTTACAGACTCTTCTAAAAATGAGAATATTAACAGATTACCACGGAATAAGAACTCGGTCTGTGAAGGATGCAGAACACAGAAACTCGTTGAGAATGGAGATGCATGTTAGATGTTTTATATCTCTTTAGATATTGTAAATAAGAATCATGTTTTTATTGAGATTGTGTCATATCTTTTCTTCATAGCACGCGCTGAACAGCCCCGAAAAGGCGCCTTTATTCAGCCTGTAGCCTAAATAATAGTTTAGATTTTATAACATATAATGTTCCATTACTTTAAATGTATAATGTTTTTTAATATTTATGGATTATATAAAATATATAGTTTATATAAATGCGCTCTGATCATTCAAGGATCATAATGCGTTGCATATTCTTCTTATTCTTCATTAGGCTTGATCCGTAAATTGTGTATTTTATAAACTGATCGTTTATAAGGACTAAGCTATTAATAACTGTAATTCCTCACATGGAAAAGTCTTGATGAAAGAAATAAAGAGAACTTAATTCGGCATAGGCATATAGTGCGCTTATTTCTGCGCGCATCGCGCGCTTTACCGAATTACCTTTTTTATTATTTTATGCAGTAAATGCATCTGGCAGCACCGAAAATAGCAAATGTCAAGTTATTAGCGCAGCGCACAGACAGCTAGCTCGTATGTTAATCTGAACCAGGGGTTTTCAAACTAGTGATTGCACATCCACCGATCCTATTGTATTTTATTTAGTATAAACCACTTATTTAAAATATTCCGCAGCCTGCCATGGCAAGGCCTATATATATATACATGTGTATATATATATGTATAAGTATATATGTATGTGTGTGTATGTATGTATATATATATATATATATATATATATATATATATATATATATATATATATATATATATATATATATATATATATATAAATAATGCCACAATAATAACAGCAACAAATAACAAAAAATAAGACAGACCTACTTTGGTGTTGTATTAAAATCTTAAAGAGTGTTTTCACGGGTTGCCTGCGTACTCACCAATACACCACTGAATTATAATGTCATAATATTTAATAATTTAATAATTATAATTAAGATAAACAACTGACCTCCATTTAATAAACACTTATTTGCCATATTCTGTTAATTTGAAGTTTAAATTAAATCATTTAAGTTAATAACTAAGTAAATAATAATATTAATACTGATAATAATAATAATAATAATAAAAATAATAATAATAAATTATTATTTTTTTATACAGAGTATTATTTAGGCCTACAATAGCCCTGAAACAATCATGTAAACCAGGTGCTGCTCGGAAATGGCTATCTTTGCTCAGCATCAGGTGCACAGCAGCAAGAAGCTTGGCAGTAAACTATGAACTTATTTTAAAGGCAAACATCTAAGAATACTGCTATTTACGTTTTTATTTAGTTTATACATACGCAATGAATGTAAGCCTGCCAACTGTGTGTGGTTCAAATGATAGAATATGTAAACTTAGGCTATTAAGTATGTTATAGGCTAAAAAATAATAAAGTAATAAAAATAATAAATAATATAGGCTAATTATAGGCTAATTAATAATAAATAAAAGCCTGCGTGTAAGGCTTTTATTTTGAGGGCGAACGTGAAAGTGGGCGTTTCAGCACTGCCTACATGTGTAAAATGAATTTTAAAGTCGTTTATCCGTTTTCCTACCCTAAACCAAAAAAAAAAAAAAAAAACGAAAATCCAGCCATAATCTCGTTTTTTCATTTTCTCATGAGCAAAAGAAAAACGGGAAAATGGCCGTTTTCTCCATTTCCTTTATTCCGTTTGAAAATGGAAAACAAATGAACAAAACGTACACAGACCTAGATAGCCAGGATAAGTGCACCTGTACCCTTTAATATCAAGCAGAGATTTAATGGAAATATAAAGAAGCTTATTAAAAATAGTTAATTTTGCCTTAAATTTGACCAGTGAATAATCATCGTACTGAGTTAATTTATTGATTATTTATTTATTAAACTGCAGTTACACTAGAGTTTGAGCTTGCGAAATTTTGTCGTACAGCACTGCAAAAAAGGGCAGGATTAAACAAGATGATTAAACTTTTTAAAACGCAAGCAATTGGTCCATATTAGAGCTGCACGATTCTGGCTAAAATGAGAATTGCGAATTTTTTTTTCTTTTTTTTTTTTTTTTTGCTTAAAATAAAGATCATGATTCTTTCAAAATTCTGAAGATGTAAAATAGAACTTAATATGAGTCGGCAATTATTGTTTTTTCTTAAACATATGGTAAAACAACAATAATAATATTATGTGTAGGTCTACTGGTTTCTATCAATAATTCTATTCTACTTATAATAATTTTGATGTTGAATTATGTTTGTGATATATGCTTGAGATTATTGACAACAATATTAAACCATTTAATTCACTGGTAAAATCAACATTATATAGGCTAGAGTAGTTATACTGACATTGTAAACATTTATTTTCAAGCACAACTGTGTTCGCTATTAAAGAAAAAACATATCAAATGCTTGTCGCAGTCCTAACTCTAAAATGCGATATGATTATTTAAATGATATCCACGCTTTCAGTTTCATTTTCACTGCTAAGTGCTGTTTATACTTCACGCGCGACATTCAACCGATCCTTCTGTGCCACAAACTCAGTATTATTTGCTAGTGATGGGTCGTTCATGAACGATTCGTTCATTTTGAACAAATCTTCAATATGACTTGGGAACTACGAGTCCTCTCAGGGAGTAATTCGTTCATCCGCACGTGCGCACATTTGTTCAGGTATCATTAATTTCAAGTCTTCATCACATTGGCATAAGCCAATCATATGCATTTAGAGCCGGAAAAAGAATTGATCCGTTCATCTTTCGAGTCCTCTATCGGGTCTGAGTCACTCGTTCCTCACGGGCCAATCATACGCGTTTAGAGCTGAAAAAAGAATTGTACCGTTCATCTCTCGAGTCCTCGGGTTTGAGTCATTCTCTCACGTGATGAATGAACAATCATGGCTCCTATCAGCTTAGACTGTGCATTGATTATCAGGCATAATAATGTGAATGAACCCCTGACATTTAAAGAAATGAAGAGGTGAGCTGAGCAAAAAGACAACAATACCTTCATAGAGAAAAGAGCAGGTAAACATTGAATTATTATTTTCTCCTTCTTATATTCTATTCATGACTTATTTGTTGTGCAGTCAACCTTTTGGGCTAGTAGTAGATGTGTTTGGATCAATTCATAACATTTTAATGATATTTTGGCAAATTGAACGAAATGACTCGAAAAAAGATTTGTTCATCTTAATGAACGAGACTCAAAGATCCGAGTCAGTAAAATGATCCGAACTTCCCATCACTATTATTTACAATTTTATTATCTGTTACTCACAGCAGGTTCTGTTCACTAAAGGTGACTAGACGCATGCGTGCTACTAGATGCTCTACTAGACTCACGCGCGCACACGCGCCGTAAAGCTCACGGTCAGCAGCTCACGACACGTGTGATTTCAGTTGAAAAGAATGAAAATACTTGTGCAGCCGCCTTTGCTTCTCCCCTTAACTTAAAAATATGATTGACAGAATCAAAGAAATGCTGGATTACAGTTTTTCTCAGTCGCTTTGGTGCATTTCTCACAACACCAGTACATTCCTGCACAACAGTTAATGCATTTTTCAAAACAGTTAGTGCAAACTGCAAAACCTAGCTGATAACCTGCAAAAGCGCGTCACATGCTCAAAATGGATAGTTCATTCCTCAAAAGCAAGTATTCATGTCAATCAAAGTGTCAGTATCATCAAAATGAAAAGTCCTGACACGATTGTTTATGAACAAGATAGTCAAATGGCTTAGTCATGTTTTCATTATGACAGTTCACTCTGGACATTTTTTCAATGCAAAAAAGTCAGATTTTGGTGAAACTTCCTGAAAATGCTCAAGACAGCACTTTATACTATTTGCACAGGCATTTGAAAACTACAGTAAAGTTAGACATCACTGCATTTAGTGAGCTCTCTGAGTACAAGACACTGAATATGTATGTTTCACATTTTTTACTCTGCGTTTGCTCTTTACGATCCTAATTTATTCACAGCATTGTGCAAAACAATAAACACACCCTTATTTACAACAAACATAAACTCCTTTTGGGTTGAACTGTGCACAACTGTAAACAATATTGCAGTACATATTGGAACTGAATCTGCAACATACACAGGTCAGTAAATCATTCATCAAATTGTTCAATTTTAAAGACATTTTCAGGAAAATAAAGGTTTAAAAAAAATTTTTATAAAGTTTGCTTGACCGATTTTAACATCAAGTTCAACATTTTGGTATGTAATGACTCAAGTAATAAAATAAGGACTATTAGTTTTATATGAAATGACTATTCAGCATTTACAAGTTTAGTTCATTTTGACTGACATGACATAAGCAAATGATAATGTTATAAATAGCAGAGAGTTGTATGGAAGCAATTGATGCATGTCCGAGAGCATTTGCAATTTGTTGAAAGGAATGAGAAACTACTAGGATGTGCACAAATGACTAATTGTTTTGAGAAATGCATTACCTGTTGTGCAAATGTAAATAGTGTTTTGAGAAATGCACCAAAGCGACTGAGAAAAACTGTAAAATCGTCTAGGGGGTCGAATCGAGATCGCGATCTCTTTAGGATTAACTGTGCAGCTCTAGTCCATATTTTAAATTTCTGTCGAGAGAGGTCATGTTTTAATCTTTGATTGGTCTCATGCTATCATGCTATTTCGCAGGTCAGAGTTAACCAAGCTCGAACTTTCCAATGCAATGTGTAAAAAATGTAAGTCTATAGGGGTGAAAGGTCTAGTGTGATGGCAACTTTAATCCTAAACCACTTATTAGCAGCAGGTGTTCATCATGATAACGATCTGTCCTGCCTTACTGTAGTGTTGCTGAAAGTACCAGAGATCACTATTGTCTGAAATTTATCCAAGTTATAGTGTGTACTGTGTGGGAAGCTGTAGGGATGTGGATGCCATTTAATTTCTGTAAACCTCTTTTCTCTTGTTTATATTCTGGGATTTAGTGTGTTTCTTTTTTTTCGTCAGTTTAAACAGTTTTCCCCCTCTAGTTAAAGAGTGCTTTTGATTGTTTGTTTGTTTTCAAACTTCAGATTTTACTCTTAAAATTTGTGCTTTTGTTAAACCACTAGAAAAAAAAAAGTTTGTCGTGGGGCACTGAGGACCGCTACTTGCTCACCTCAACTCAGTTTACTTTACTCTTTTCCTCTGTTACTGTCTTACCTTAGACATTTACCATCTGGGACACCACAGTATAAATAACACCACTTAACTTTGGGTTATTACCAAACTTGGAAAAGTCATCAGTTATAGTTCTGCATTACAGCAAAAACTAATATATTACAGTACTTACTTTACTGTGTTGCTCTCAACACTGATATTATAGATGCACAGACAGACAGACAGACAGACAGACAGATAGATAGATAGATAGATAGATAGATTAAAACAGTTTATAGATAGATAGATTAAAACAGTTTATAGATAGATAGATAGATAGATAGATAGATAGATAGATAGATGCACACATAATGAATGTACCAATGCTCTAAAGTACAGTACATCTGAGAAAGAAGCACTAGCCCTAGTGTTAGCGTTGAAGCATTTTAATGTTTACCTAGGCAGTAGTTTGAGTTGTGTGATAGTGTGTAAATCAAACGCACCATGACTACTAATACAAGTCATGAAATGCCTGTTCTATTATATTTTGCAGAATGTACTGAACGCTGGTCATCCAGGTACAGAAGATTTGCTATATGCAGGGCAGCAGAGAGAAAATGCTGTAAATCCAAGAATGCAGCTGACTTGAGCAGGTATCAGTCTGTTCTGTCTGCAATCAGTACTGCTAAATCTACCTTCTCCTGAAACTCTTAAGGACATTTAAAGCCCCTATTATGCATTAAAAAGGTCATGTTTCGGTTTTGGGGGACTCCAACAACAGTCTGAGATATGCATGCAACGTCAAAAAAACACTTTCCTTGTCTTACAATATCCCAATTATAATTATCCCAAAGATGGGCATCACAGTGGCGCAGTGGGTGGCATGATCGCCTCACAGCAAGAAGGTCAGTGGTTCAAGCCTTGGCTGGGTCAGTAGGCATTTCTGTATGGAGTTTGCATGTCCTCCTCATGTTGGTGTGGGTTTCCTCTGGATGCTCGGGTTTTTGCCAGTCCAAACACATGCGTTATAGGGGAATTGAGTAAGCTAAATTGTCCTAGTGCATGTGTGTGAATGAGTGTGTATGGATGTTTCCCAATGATGGGTTGCAGCTGGAAGGGCATCCGCTGCGCAAAATGTATACTAGATAAATTGGTGGTTCATTCCATGTCACTCGCAGAAGCAGATGAATGAAAACAAATGAAGCGCCATTTTTAAAAACACAGCCGAGACACTACATCGTAATAATATATAACTCTACATATAATAACCAGCCATGGTCACCAGAGCTCAAACAAACCTTGTCATCAGGTGTACAGTAGACTACTTTACACTACGTCACTGATCTGCAGTTATAATCAAATCATGCTGATAGAAAGGTTAGTAGTGAACATTTATACAGTATTTATGTGTAAAGCATCTGTTTTTGTTGTGACGTGCTTCTCATGATATGTGAACGACCCGTACGGCTAAACTGTAGACATTTCCTCGAGTAAAAATGATGTCGTCTGACCACGCCCACCAAAAGGCAGTGGAAACGCAAGCCTGATAGAGGTGACCCATACCGTACTGTACTGTACCTCTCAGTGAAAATGGGCCATTAGCTGCTAAGATCCACTCTTACTGCAGATATATCACTCTCTTCCTCCCTCACAAAGCCAGAAGAGTCCAAACTTTTCTCAGGGCAACGAACAACCTGCTACAAGGATATCATTACCTAAAGCATCTCCACATGAGTGAAAGACCTTCAGCTCAATCAAGCTAAAACAGAACAACTTGTCCTGCCTGCAACTCTGCCTGCACATCATATTTTCATGATCAAACTGGAGTCCGCTACAACTAACCCTTCACAATCAGTCAGGAATCCTGGGGTGATTTTTGATGACCAAACACAGCACAATTATGCAGTCAGGTACACTTTGAGATGTTCATTAAAGTCAGTCTGAACCCTTGATTTATAATCCAACAATGGCTGTATAATTTTGACCTCAAACAATTGGGAAAAACATTTGTATGTATTTTCATTTTACTTTAGAAGGGGGCAGCATGGTGGCGCAGTGGGTAGCACGATTGCCTTACAACAAGAAGGTTCGAGCCCCCGGCTTGGTCTGTTGGCAGTTCTGTGTGGAGTTTTCATGTTCCCCCTATGTTGGCGTGCGCTATAGGGGAATTGAGTCCATGAGTGTGAACGTAAGAGTGTATGGGTGTTTCCCTGTAATTGGTTGCAGCTAGAAGGCGATCCGCTGCGTAAAACATATGCTGGATTAGTTGGCATTTCATTCTGCTGCGGCAACTTCTAATTAATAAAGGGACTAAGTCGAAAATGAAATAAATGAATGAATGTACTTTTGACAAAAAATTTAGAGGAGAATTCATTAGTTTGTTTTGAGAAATGCCATGATCTCTGAAATGTACAGGTGTAATAGTATTTAGAAAAATAAAAGTGTATGAATAATGTAAAACAGTTGACAGTTGTAGCCACAGCAGTTGTTTATCATCAAAATCAGTTAAGCAGAAACACTTTGGACAAACAAATGAAACCGGTCTGACTGGTGAACCTTTTCAGGGTTTTAGCTTATGTATCTACAAATAAGATTGTGTAAATCCACTGTAAAATAAACTAAATGCATTCATAAATACTGTTATTGCAGTTTGAGTGTTCTGCATTTAGGAGCTTCTGTAAGGGCGCACTCACACTATGCTATGCGAACTTTGCCAGGCATGTTTCCCTGTAGATTTGCTCTGAATCACGTCAAAAGTGGCTGATCTGCTCGGTGAATTAATTGACTGTGTGTCACTGCATATCAAACGACTAAAATGATATATAAGTAAAGAAATGTCCACTGTGCTCAGCTTAATAAACACTCATAAACACACAGTTCACTCATAAACACAGATTTCAGTATCAGAATTAGAAGCTTCCTGCTTTCTGTGATCCTCTTCCATAAACACACTCGACATTAAAAGGTGTAAATGAAATCCTCAGAATGTCTTTATCTCAGCAGTAAAGTCACAGAAACACAAAGAGATGATCTACGGATAATCAGACGACACTCATGGATGTTATAAAGCACAGAAAGAGCAAACTCTCACCTTATATAATGCCTGGCGATCTTTCTGTTCCTCCGCCAAACTGCTGACAAGCTGAACAACAAATCTGAAAATTCTTTCACCTCTGAAAAACACGTCACAACCTGTTTGAGACATGAGAAAATAACCAGTCAGATAAAAAAAAAAACACTGACACACAAATAGATAAGAATAGAAGATAGAAACGTAGGCTTTTGCTCAGCTGGTAATAGCAGTGTTGCGAGTACAAAAGTAAAGCAGTCGCTGTAATACAACAGGTCACTTTTCCAAATGTGGTATATATTTTACTTGTTATAATCTCAGTAACACAAGTTACAATGAGTAAATTATAGCCCCAGTTAAGTTGTGTGTTTTATATTGTCCCTGATGGGAAGTGTGTAGAGTTTAAAAGAGTAAAAGTAGCACAACAACAATGATGAAGCTGTTCAAAAGGCTTCAATAATCTGTATTCTGGATACGTTTCAGACATTATCGATCTCTGTAACACTACAGCAGAGCCAGACACAGCTTCATCACTGCAGGATGGCAGACATGTTGCTCAGCTTTTGAGCTTATTTCATTTGATTTCATCTAAGCCTGTAACTGGAGTCAGTTGAAGTGTTTGTGTTTGTCTTCAGTGATTCTGCTTATTAACAGCAGGTCTTCATCATCAGTGCTCGATCATCATTTAATTGTCTGATTAACTCAATGTAGAGAGGGAGCAGACAGACTCTGAGCAGAGGAAATGTTACTCAGAGGAGTTAGTGTGGTAGTGTCTAATTCAATCACAGCTTGTGCGCTGATCTGAGGTATATTTAGCAGATTCTGGAAAATAGACAGTATAATATATAAAAAAAAAACACATAATGTAACACCCCCACCAATATATTTTCCAGCATCAACCAATGTCTTGGAAATAAAAGGTCTATACAAACCAAATACTCATATTTATTATTTTTATGTTAAGAGCACAATACTCTCTCAAAAGCTGTGCTGTTTAAACCTTTTCAGTATACTGGATATTCAAGATTTGTTATTCTTCATCATCAGATTCTGATTAAACTTTCCTCATCATGTGCAGAAAAGCCAAAGGATTATGGTCTGCATTGACAGTGATTACATGACTACTGCCTCCAGGGTAAACTCCAGAATGCTGTAAAGCCTCAGATGTCCTGTCCTGTACTTTTCTATTGTACTTTTGAGCGTTAGTGGATTTCCTAAAACACATACAGGATGATCTACACCAGGGGAGTCAAACTCAATTCCTGACAGACTAACCACTGCTGTATATGGTTAATAACTGAGGAGAATATCTGTGTGGAACTGATCTGCAAGCTTTATTTAATCACAGAGAACGTCTCTCTGTTCTATTAAATGAATAAAACACATTACAGATGAGAATCTGACTTAAATATTAGATAAGCTCTAAGAAACTCTTCAAATCCTGAAGGAAATCAGACTTTCTACTGGATGTTCACCCTGTCATGTTTCTCAGCGCTTCTTTTAGCAGAAAACCCAGATGAAAACTCAACTTTAATAAGACACGACAGCAGCTCAATGTCCCGTTCTTTATTAGTGATAAAACACTGGAACCACCCATTATGGCTCCTTCTCAATTCATTTGTCATTTTTCATTTGACACTTTAGTTTAAGTTACAATTCACACTAAAAAAAACTAGTTTTATTACCTGCCAATTCTTAAGATATTAACAGGTTATTAGCACTTACAGAAAATGATCTCACTCTACATTCCTTATCCTACCCAATGCCTAAACCCAACTGGCTCATTCCTACTTTTCGTTGCCATTTGAGTCCCCGAGGGATAATATGGTACGGAATATTTAGAAAATGCAATAAAAAATCCCTTAAAGCTTGTCTGATAGGATTATCCAATTCCCACCACAGAACACAATGATACATACTCTAAATCAGTGGTGGGTAAACGTTTTTAGACCCGAGGGCCACATCAAGTTTTGCAAACTAAGTGAAGGGCCACGTGTCAAATTCTTCAAAAAATAACTTTTATTTATAGTGGCAGTATGCATGGATTATGTAATATCGGACAGAAACATGTCACATTAACAAAATTAATTCAAATTAGTCAAATCAATTTGCCCTGCCATTTATTTTTACTTATCAATCATCATAAAACAATAAAATAATCCCTTATAAAATATAATGTAATAATTTTTACAGTAAAGAAGAACAGAAAATATATCAGTCAAATTATCAATAATCTGATTTGCACTGCTTTTAGAATATGCAGATCAATCATCAAAAAACTTGATGAAACCACAAATCTTTGATAAAAGAACTTTTTAAAGTGGATGTATGAGTGAAAAATATATTCTATGACAAAAATTAACACATTTAATCAGCAATTATTATATAATTTGAGTCAAATTCACAACAATCTCATTAGAGCTTCTATAAATATGCTCATATCAATTATAAAACTATGAGATAAAACGAAAGAAGATTATTAGTCTTGTTATTCCAAGTCATGTTATTATGAGTGTGTTAATGTGAACAATGAGCCTGGTCCCCTCTCATTGCAAGGGTGTCAACGTCTAAAGTCTACTACGGCAAAACCGCGAGGCGCAGCAGGCGGTTAAAAATGTGAGTAAAACTCTTGCCGTTAGTAAACCATTCAAAAGAGGTGCTTCTTAATGCATAGAGCGTGTTCGGTGTGATCGGCCCCTTAGGTTGTGGTCTTAAAAATCATCATGTTGTACATAGTGCTTCACAGTATACACAGGGCACCACCTAGTGGTGTAAATCAGAATACATCACATCTTCCTTTTTTTTCTTTTTCTTTTTTTTTACTTATAAACAAAGATGCATTAACTCTCTTACGACTCTAAGAAACTTTAGTTACTAAACTTTTCACAGGTACTATTTAACAGTTGCAGTCCATGAATTTCAACAGAAATAACGCTTTGGCGGTCTAACCACCCTGCCAGAACTTTAGGCACTGAAGACAATCCTCCATCTGTAGAGACTGGCACTGACGCTGGCATGTTAGTTATCACATTTGGAACACACCCATTGTCACTGGATCAACTGAGTCAAAAATATGTGAATTCTGGAAGCTGGTCTCCCTTGTCTTGAGCAAGTGTTTTCGATTTCTCCTAAATCTTTCTTCATGCTGTGTTTGAACCAGAAATGATCTTGGTTTTTCATGCTTTCCAACCACCACAGCCGTTAGCCATTGATTGTCTGCTCTCATTCTCACAATTTCTCCTTCCTTTAATGCACGCAGACATTTTGCTCCTTGATCGAAGTAAAACTTTTGTTTCCGCTGTCTGTCTTTTAGGCACTTCAGAACTCCTCTTTGCAGCTGAGGTTGTAACAACTTACTTGCTGTTGGCAGTTTAGCTTTTACCCGGCGACCCATGAGAAGCTGTGCTGGAGACAAGTTCACTCCACCGAGTGGCAAACTTTTGTACTAAAGTAGAGCATCATATTGGTCTCCATTACTTTCTTGGGCCTTTTTGAGCAAATTTTTAATAGTCTGTTCTGCTATTTCGCTTTGGCCATTAGGTTGTGGATATCTGGGCCTTGATGTGGACTGCTTGAACTCCCATTTATGTTGGAAATTTCTAAATTGTGCACTTACAAACTGTGGTCCATTGTCTGAAACTACTTAATGCGGAATCCCATGTCTAGCAAAAAATTTACTACTGACATCAGTATTTGTAGTTCTTCGTCCCCTGCAGTAGCTTCCTTGATTTCTCTTAATTTATCTTCTGAAATAGGCAGACATTCTGTCAAGTGATGCACTTCTAGGTCTTTAGCAGTTGTTCTGTCTTTTCATCTAGATAGGCTTTGCTCAGTGTATCTGCTATTTTCAGTTCCTGCCCACACTGTTAAAAATTGTCCCGTTAAAAAACAGTAAAATACTGGCAGCTGCAGTTGCCAGCAATGTAATGTTATTTTACAGTATGTTGCTGTAAAAATACATGGACTACATTGATTTACACAATACTCAAGTGAACTCATTCTGCTCACTGAAAGAAACTGCCTCAAATTGGCCAACTGCTGAATGAGTTTATGAAGTATTGTGCTATATATGCCTAGAAGCATAATCATAATGATAACTTATTTTAGTTAATTAGAAAGGTTCGGTTTAACTCTAATGTCTTATTTTTCACAACAACACACATACATGTAAATCTGTAATCACAAGAGAGATTCTGACTGCATCAGCAACTAAACACCCGCTTTCTTTAAATAAAGAAACATACAGAATAACATCAGCAGTTCATTGTTCATCTTTAACTCATACACTGGCTCTACTCTCCTCCACAACGGTGACAGACAGAAGAAATTAGCTTCAGGTTTTACAGTAAAATACAGTTTTTTCCTTGATTTAACGGTAATCTACTGGCAGCTGTGGTTGCCAGCAATATACTGTTTTTTTACAGTCTACTTCCGTTGTGTAAATTAACAGTATATTACTGTTAAAATACATTTTTACACTGTGTTTTTACCTCTCACACCTTTAACCCTTTAAACCCCAGAGCCTATACTTCAGTTTTTATTGAAGTGTCCACACTACTGAGTGTTCAAGAAACATGTAGCAAAGCTGAAGTAAATTCATTAATTAACTGACTAATTAAATGATAATTGAGGATTAACAATGAACAAATGAAGAAATACTGAAGGGAAAAAACAAGAACAGAACATACAAAACTTTAGTCCCAGCTTTATAATGAAATAACCTGAAGAACAACAAATGATTAAATCATTTAAATGATCAGCGGATGATTAAACAACTCTACAAACATCATCACCAGCTACACTTATTACTTAATACATGTATTTTTGTATAACATCTACTAAAGTTCTTCTTGAGAAAAAGTTAAAGTTTTACGTCACCATCATGGAGAACAGAGTTTGCTTTAGTTGGGCTCTTAGCCCTGTCATTTTTATCATTTATTTATCTTGGCTGCTGCAATTGTTAAGAACTTTGTTTAAAAAGCTCCTTTGTTGTGGCAAGCCAGCCAAAAACCTAAATAAGATCTGGTGATGTTCATGTTGCTATTAAATGGCAGAGTCTGTTCTCATTTAGTATAATGAAATTTACTGCACCTATTCAATGTTAAATCTATTGTTTTACATTTTATGTCTATATATGGCAATGATTTCTGGAAGTTTTTAAGAATATCTTGGACAATAACACTGCTCTATGGTGTAAATCGCACTCAAAGAGACATCAATAATCAGCATATGAACCTCAATAATGGTGACAACTAACAAAATTAACAGTTTAACTCATAAACAGGCAACTGAAAGTCGAAACATAAACAACAGCAGAATCAAACGCAAATAAAGAAAACTGTAAGACCATTATACAACATTTATTTATACCGCAATGCATGCTGGGATATTTGTACCGTGCCACTCCCAGCATGCATTGCAGCATGAAACATTTGAGATGTTACCATTGTTGAGATACAAGGTCAGATTCATGAGGTCTGAGTGTGTATTTGTCATAACTGAACTGTTTTTGTATGTTATTTCTTAACTGTTAAGTAATTACGGAGGTATCTTTTCTGGTTCCACTTCTCATTAATTAAATTAATACCTGCAACTAAGCATAAAATCTATTGCATGAAGTCCTTCTTCCAGATTTATAACAAAATATTTATCAGAACTAATTTCAGACAAATAGATTTCTCTATTTATTGACTTCCCAACTTTATTGCTATAGCACAAACGTTTTGTAAACTCTGTATTACAGCAGTTGGAAAGTCTTCTTAAATGAGTTCAAGGGTGAAGAGCCCAACTAAACCAGCCCCTCACTCCATCACGGTGACACAAAAAACAACTTAATTTCTGTTGGATCTCAATGAGAATAGTATGGAAGTCAAATCAGTCAGTAATAAGTGTGTGTCTGCTGTTGTTTGTGGAGTTGTTTAATGATCCTCTGCTGAGACTGAAGCTGTTTTATTTTATTTTATTTTATTTAATGTTGTAACTCAAGTCACTGTTTGTGTTTCTTGTTTATTTTCTTCAGTAATTGTAATTATTAACAGCAGGTGTTCATCAGTGTCTGAATTCACTCATTAGTGTTCATTAAAACTGTCAGGTGAACTATATTAGTTAACTAGTGTATGAAATAGTGAACAAGGACACAAAGCGTGATTTTAAACACAGACTTCAAAACATCGAATCTGAACTCTGTTAGCTCAGTTTTCTGCAGTTGGTTACTTTCTCGAAAACAAAAATGTTACCCAGAAAGCACTGTTTTTAACAGAATATTAATGTTTTAGTGAAAAAACATTAATTTACCGTAGAATCTGACCGTTTTTTAACAGCAATTTTTTACAGTGCAGGTTTGTGGTAAACCTGTAGATCATACGGCTGGAGCTTCAACAACATCCTCTGCAGGCGAGGAGAAGTTTTCTGTAGAGGCTTTTTGAAGACAGTCTCCAACGGCTTGTTGTCTGACTGCACTTTTACTGCCTCTCCATATAGGTATTGGCTAGATTTTTCACAACCATATACGATGGCTAACAGCTCTTTTTCTATCTGAGCATACCTTTTCTGGCAGTCTCTTGAACCATAGGCCACAGGATGTCCTTCTTGGAGGATGACTGCTCCCAGAACCTTTGAACTAGCATCAACAGAAAGAGTCACTTCCTTGTTGACATAATAATATTTGAGAACTGGTGCGTTGCTCAGCTGTGCCTTTAGTTTCTCAAAACTCTCTAGTTGCGACTTATCCCAGTGCCACTCCACCCCTGTTTCCAAAAGTTTTCTCAATGGTGCACTGTTCTCAGACAGATTCTTTTTTGAGGTACTGAACCATTCAAAGAAACCTCATTAAAGCAGATTCCCAGGTAGGAGGCGATGTTCTCGCAACGTTCCCTTAAAGTTCCCTAAAGGTAATGAAAGTCCCGAACCTTTACAGAACATTAGGGATGTTCTTAAAACGTTCTCTTTTAGTCATAAAATAACGTTCCCAGTATGACTTTAGGAGGACGTTCTGTTTTGGTCATTCTATGGTCACATAATAACGTTACAAAGAGAACTTTTCTAACATTAGCAGAACGTTTCCACATGGTCCTCCTTTAGTCATATAATAACGTTCCCAGTATGACTTGAGGAGGACGTGCTTTTTTGGTTATTTTATGGTCACATAATAACGTTACAAAGACAACCTTTCTAACATTAAAAGAATGTTTTCACATGGTCCTCCTTTAGTCAAATAATAACGTTTTGAATAGGACTTTAGGAGGACGTTCTGTTTTGGTCATTCTATGATCACTTAAAAACGTTACCAAGAGCACTCCCGCAGCACTAATCCTAATAGCTAGTGGTCGTGGTCTCAAAATTCAAAAGCAAACAAGTAAAACGTATCTTCGATGTTCATCGTGCTCAAGAATGAGCATTAAAACTGTAGTGTAGCGTGTAACTGCTTCATTCTGGAGAGCTTGAAAAAAAAAAAAACAGACTCGTTTCTGGGATTCGATTCCTGTCTTCGAGTCAATTCCTGCAATAGGTCCATTGAGGAATCGACTCTTTTGAAGTCGATTCCCTAAATCATTAAACAACGGCACTCATTCTGCCTGTCAACAAAGCTGCTCATGGGGCTGCTTTTGCCAATTTCAGGTAAGTTTAGTCCTTAAAAGCATTCAGATATTACATACAACTGGGGCCTGTTTCAGTAAGGAGGTTCAAACAACTCAGAGTTTAAACTTGAACTCTGAGTTGATTTACCGAGAGATTAAAAACTCAGAGTTTTCGGTTTCAGAACAGCTGATCTGAGTTGGGTCAATCAACTTCGAGTAGACCAACTCAGAGTTAAGCGCGCACACCGTGACTTTAAAAAGGCATTATCAATGGAGCGTAGACATTACGAGTGACTATGGCAATATCTTATAAAAGAGATCACCATTTCTTTCTCCAGCTGAACTTGATGTTCTCATGCAAAGTTATAGCAAATATGAGTGTGTATATATTTGAAAAGAAACAACCATCAGTGAAGAAGAGACAGTTAGCGTGGGAAAACAGCTGCTCAAGTTAATGCCTAATTTCACTTTTTAAGTATTTAAATATTTAAGTATAATAAAATAAGTATTGTAATTTGTGACGTTTATCATTTTTTTTTCTAAACTTTTTTATACATTTATTAGTTTTAAATGATTTAACAGTGCACTTGTGTGTCTGCCTTTTTTATTGATCAAGTGATAGAGGTTAATATAACATTTAGAAGGTAAGCAGTACTAAAAATATTTTTTAGAAAGGATAATAATCCCATTAATCTAGTTACAGTGCATGTCGAAGGTGAATTTAATTTAATTATTTATTAAAAAAGGATAAGTCATTCTAGTACAGTTCTTCTGTGTGTGACTAAAATGTAGGCAATAGCTATGTTTCCATCCAAATATATTACATAAATTTATGTGCAAAACTGGAATATTGCATAAAAGATACGAATAAAATTCCATCCAACGAGTCAAAGAGAAAAAAATCGTCACTTCCTGATTAAACTGGCACCAAATATCAACAGTAAAAACAGAATTTACTGTGGTAGAAGAAGCTGCGTCAATTAATTCTTTATTTAGCCTAATTAATGTACTTGCGCCTCGATGTCAGAAGACAATGCTGAAACACAATGAACACGTGGGGGCGTCTGAAGCCATGAGACGCGGAGACTCTTGACACGCACCAGACGTTCGGAGGTAATAATAATATACACTAATACTGAAACAGTTAAGGCATTTTAGAATGACTAAAACAATATTTAAGACATGCTACAGTGTGCTCAGCTTGCTGGTTTGTCCATTTACACAAATTTTCATTATCATATGATCATGATCTTTTTTTTAATGTACATACTGTAATTTGTTTAGTAAAAGTGTTTCCATCGTAGTTTATGCACACATTTCCTATCGAATAAAAGTTTATCCTACTCAGTTAAGCGCGTTTTTTTATGCATATTTTAAAAAGTTATGTGCATCATGACATTTCTATCAATCGTTTTTATGCACGTATCCAAAATGAGCATAAAAATAGGTGTGTGGAAATGTAAGGCTAAGGCGAGAAATGCCGCTTCATCTTTAAAAAAGGGGAGGAGACAGACAGAAACTCTGAGTTTAGAGAATAAAACCTGCTTCTGACCAGGTTAGATTCACAGAGTAAGTTACCACAGTAACTGACTCTGAGTTAAAGTTACCTTTCTTTCAGAAACAGGCTTGACTTACCCTGCTTTCTCGAGTTTAACAAACCTGCCATTTTGAAACGGAAAACCCAGAGTTTCTCTCATTTCAGGGTTAAAATACTCTGAGTTTTCAGTTAACCTCCTTTCTGAAACAGGCCCCACGTCTGTTCCTGACTGTTCCAACTGTTTCTTTTTTACTGGTAATTGACATTTGTGTTGAATATTTATTTTATAGTTATGGTTACACAGCAAAATCCTCAGAGTAAAATTTACCCAGTTCAGAGAATATTTGGTCCCTCTCTAAATTAAGCAAAATTTACTCAGCAGCAGATTTAAAGTTAATGAGACAGTGATGGGGTTAATTAAGTGATGATTGAGCACTGATGATGAACACCTGCTGTTTGCTCATTGCTTACCTGATTGACTTTATTTCTGTCAGATGTTCACAAAAGTCCACATGAGATTTATTGAGAATTAACGGTTTAGTTCTTTACATTTCACAAAAAAAAAAAAAAAAAACAACTCCAAATGTCACCATTGTGGAGAAAAGTGGTGGATTTACTTGGACTCGATTTCTAATGTAAATGTTTCTTTGCTTGCTAGGACAAGTATAATGAGAGCAAATGTGATTAAGTTGACATCCTGTATTGATTCTTACTCTTGACAAGAGTAACTGTATAAGATATTATATTTAAATACATAAGAAACTAAATTCAGTGTTTATCAGGAGAATGGACCTCAGCTGTGGTTTTATATTTATTGAAACACATTGAGCATCTGAATCAATTCAGAGACACAGACATCAATAATCAGCGTATCTATCTCAACAGTGGTTAGAGTTTTATTTATTTTTGGCTGCGGTGCATGGTAAGACAATCATACAACATTCATCCATAGTTCCCAGCATGCACTGTAGAGGAGAAAAAATAAATAAAAAATTCACCATAGTTGAGAAGCATACTCTGATTCTTTATGTCTGTGTGTTTTAAGTGTGTCAGATGTTCAATGTGTTTTATGACCTGAAGAAAAGTACTGGTGAGCTCTGTTTTCTTAATACAGTGCTCATTTTGTGATACAACATTATTTAAACTTATTAGGTCAAAACCAATTTTACTGATTTGACTAGTGACTAAACCACCATAGAGTCAATTATCCAGAGCACAACTGCTCTCTTTATACAATGTTTGCCATAATACACTGTTTGGCAAGCAAAGAGAAGCTAACATTAACAAACGAGTCAGAGTCCAAGTAAAGCAGCTACTGTTCTCCTCAATGGTGACAGCTTAAACACAAAAAGTGTTTTTATTTATTTTTTTATTGCTGTTATAAAAAATGACTTAGTTAACTATTAATATTATCTATATGTAATTTTGTAGAGTGTGGCAGAAATAAGGCCAAACAGGTTGTTAATAAGTAAAGCTGCTGTTTGTGGAGTTGCTTAATGATGCTCTGCTGAGATTTTGAAAAATTTGATGTGTTTTATTTAGTTTATTTTATATACGGTAGGGATGGCTGACGTGAAACTGATGTTTCGACACAGTGTCGAGATCCTGAAGCGCAAGTGTTTCGAAACACTGCACCGAAGCATGATCCGAAGCACCCAAGTCACGTGACTAAAGTGTTTCGAAACACCTAGTCACGTGACTAAAGCGATTCAAAGCATCGATCAGCTTAGAAACGTTTCGAGACCTGGCGAATGCTCATTTGACTGCCAAGGTCATTAAATAATCTCTGTCTCATATGGCTTAGAGCACTGTGTGTTTGCTTATTGATTCTATACTTTGTATGATGTTTTGGGTTCGAATCCCGACTTGTACAAATACTCTGAAATCATGGTTTTATGTATTTTAATCATGTTTCTGTTTTGTGTAGCCTAAATAGGATACAGCTGCAGTTACGCCATCAATTTAGCATCATTTTTGTAACACTGTAAAACAATAATAAATATTTTTACAGTATGGTTGGGTTTAGGGTTTGGGTGGACATTAATAAAATACAATAAATGGGAAATTTAATGAATAATATAAATAATTCTTGATAACTTCAGGCCACCGTTTTTGATCTAGCAACAACCCTGTTTTAAGACAAAAACAAGACATATTTATTCACAAATTGTTTATTCGGATATCAGACCAATGTTGAAACAAAAACGATACAAGAGCAAAGCATTACCAATTGGTATCAAAGCATTTCAAAACAACTGTGATAGTCTGGATTCGAAAGCTACTAACCCCGCATGGAAGTCTGACACCTTAACCACTGTACCATGTTACTTGAAGGATCAAACAAACAAAGTTTGGTTTAATGCCTCAATTTGTTCAATTGTTCTTTGCTGAAGCTGTTTCAGTGCAATACATAAAAAAATGACCACTAGATGTCACTGTGGAGTGAGGTTTCGAAACGTTTCGAAGCTTCGACACATTTGCTTCGACTGTTTCAGTGTTTCACGAAGCCTCGCTTTGCCCACCACTAATATACGGCTGTGACTGAAGGTAGATGTAGTTTTGTGTTTCTCTTCTCTGTTTGTGCTTATTAACAGCAGGTGTTCATCATCAGTGCTCAATCATCACTTAATTAACCCTATCATTGTCTCATTAACTTTAACTGCTGAACTGAGTAAACTTTACTCTGATGATTTTACTGTGTTGTAGAGTCTGGAAAAAGTACTGAAGCTTTTGTTTATAAAAGTTTTAGCTTTTAATGACAATATTTTTTGTCAACGTTTAATAGGAGGTAGTGTAGTATATAGCCTAAAATATCCACTGTACTGTCAAAAACGAATTAAAACCCCTTATGAAAAAACAACTCAGTTTTCTGACCACACTTCTATATTATTGTTTATTTATTCACTTGCTGGAAATTAGAATTGAATTTAGAAGTAGTTTGGAAACAAATTTTTGCGCTTTGCAAACGAAAATAACTATGTAGGCTTATGGATGTCTTCAGTGGAGTGTGTAACGCCGTTTCCTTATCAAAAAATATTTGAGTGGCAGTTCTTCAATAATAGATAAGTGGGATGTAGATATGGAGATTTATATATTTTTTTAAATTCAAAATATATTAATTTTGAAATATTTTATAAGACTCAAGCACCACTGTGTACACCTGAAAGTAAAAAAATAAAATAAATACAAAGTGAACTTATTTGTAAATATTGTTATTTATGCTTTGTTTCAGGCAGCAGAAAGACAACTGGATGATAGAGAATGTGACTAAGAGACACACACAAACACACACGGACACAGCATATTAAAAATTTAATTGTTTGACAAATGCTTTATGTTTTCTGCCAATAAAGACAATTTTAGTAACATTTTATTGATTGAGCTCTTTCTGTCTCTAACATTCAGGACAAGAAAATAACATTCTGTGAAGGTCCGCAAAATAACATCCCTCACACCTTTAAAGAATTCCACATCTTGTCTTTCTGGGAACGTTACTAGACAACGGCCTTAACACCACCAAGCACGTTATGAGAACGTTGTGAGAATGTCAAATTTTCCAATAAGGTTTGGTCCCCTAAACATTCTGAGAACGTTCTGAATGTTCTGTAAAGGTCCCTCAAATAACGTCCTCCAAACCTTTAAAGAACTCAACATTGTGACATTCTCAGAACGTCCTTAACATTCAGGGAATGTAAAATTTCTAGCTGGGTTGTCACTTTGTTAATATTGTTTGGAGTTTTGTTCTATCTCTCTCTCCATCTCTCCCCTTTCTGCACTGACTGCGCATGGGAGAGAAAAGCTGTAAGGGCGAAGACACACTGTTAAAGCTGTGCTTTTGGTTTATTCTCAGTGAGTAAAGAGCCGTCACAACTGCAGATCTCCGACTGGTTATTCCTTCATAAAAATAAGAAAACACAACGCAGAACCGGTTACATAGACACGCTGAGTAATGCATTTGACCTGCTTCTCAATGGCAAGAAGTGATTCAACTGGGGAAATACCAAATCATCCTGGGTAATCTCTATATTTTGTCAAAATAAAGTTTCGAACCTGTAGATACTTAAAAAAGTCCACATTAGGAATACTAAACTTATCCTTAATCTGTTGGAATGTGAGAATCGTACCATCCTGAATAATATCACCCACCACTTTAATGCCCTTATCACTCCAATCTTCTAGCCCAGCTCTAAGGCCTGGTGGTTAATCTGGATTTCCATGGAGAGGGGTTGATAGTGAGAAACAATTCTCATAACCTTAACGTTTTCTAATTTGCCGCCATATGTCTAACATATTCTTTAAAATACTATTACCTTTGATCAGAGCAGAAGCTTTAGCAGTTGAGATATAAAGCAAATTACGTAGGGGAATCCCGTCCAGGGATGCAGCTTCAGGTCCAATCCAAGTAGATTCTGGGTCATCTATAAGCCATTCTAAAAGAAACCTAGACTGAGCAGCCAGATAATAATATAAAAAGGATGGGGCAGCTAAACCACCTGATTTAATGGGGAGAATAAGGACACTATATCGTAGTCTTATTATAGCACTATTCAACTGGGCTATAACTTTTTTAGTAATTTTAATAGGGAGCATTTGAAATAAGTAGAGAAAGCGTGGAAGAACATTCATTTTAATGAGATGAATACGACCCAGTAAGGATAATGGTAGGGCACACCACCTATCCAAATTTTGTATTACCGATTGTAAAAGGGGAATGAAGTTTAGACTTTATAAGTTTGATATCTGAGAGGAAACTTTTATGGCCAAGTAATAAAAGCCCCCGGGGGACCACCGAAATGGATGCGATATACTAGGATGTAATCTATGCGAATTATTAAGAGGCATGGCTTCGCTCTTAGAAAAATTTATTTTGTAACCAGAGAAAGATCCATAATCATTAATTAGTGTCATCAAATTAGGTATAGATTTCTTAGGGGACTCTAAGTAAATCAAAACATCATCAGCATATAACGAAATTTTATGCTGTTGATCCTTTAAAGAAATACCTTGGATATTTGTATCCTGTCTTATTTTTACCGCTAAGGGTTCCATTGCCAGGGCAAAAATTAAAGGGCTCAACGGACATCCTTGTCTTGTACCTCTTTCAATATTAAAGTTACTAGTTCTAAGACTATTATAAATTACAGCAGAAAGAGGAAAATTGTATAATATACAGATCCAATTAATATAGTCAGCCCCTAACCCAAATTTTTTAAGCACAAAAAAAAGGTATGGCCATTCCAACCGATCGAAAGCCTTTTCTGCATCAAGTGATATAACCAGTGAGTCTGGGCTATATAAAGAACAATGTTTAATAATGTTAAAAAGCCTTCTTATATTATGCGATGAGAATGTACCCCATATAAATCCTGTCTGATCGTTATTAATAATAGAAGGTAGTATTGACTCCAATCGAGAAGCCAGTACTTTGACAAAAAGCTTAGAATCTATATTTAAAACAGATATGGGCATATAAGAGGAGCATTCATCAGCTGGTTTACTTTTTTTATGAACCAAGGAAATATTAGCTTCCATCATTGAAGGGGGAAGGACCCCTTTTTCAAATGAGTGAAGAATCATCTCATGTAATGGGCCAGATAAAATACTGACAAACTTTTTTATAAAACTCTGCACTGAGACCATCAGGACCTGGTGCCTTGTTATTAGGGAGAGATTGAATACTATTCTTAAATTCACTGAGAGTTAATGGAGCGTCTAATATCTTTCTCTGGTCATCTGAAATTTGAGGAAGAGATAGGTTTGTAAAAAAAGCTTCCATATTAATTTCAACACTATAATTAAATTTAGATGTGTACAATTGCTCAAAAAAGATTCTAAAACTATTATTAATTTCCTTATTATTATAATTCAAAGAACCATTCAACTCTTTAATACAAGGTATATTTTGAGTAGATGTCCTAACCCGCAAAAGATTAGCCAAATAGCGATTAGGTTTATTAGCAAATTCGTACACTTTGCTTTACAAAGAACATTGATTTCTCCGCCTTTTTCGTAAGTATCGCTTCCAATGCAGTTTTTGTTATTTGTATGTCACATCTTAGTTCATCTGAGGGAGATAAATTATATCTGGCCTGTAAATCATGTAGTTTGAGCTCTAAGTTTCTCTGTTCTCTTCTACTTTTTTCCTAAGCCTAGCTGAATATGATATAATTAAACCTCGAGCATATGCTTTTGCTGTATCCCAAAGTAACCCTGGAGAAACACCCGGAGTTTTGTTTTCTACAAAAAAGTGATTCATCTGTTCTGTTAAAAAAACCTTCAAAATTAGGGTCAAAATTTAGGTATGAATTATACCTCCATTGTTTATTAGAGAGTGTCAAATTACTGAAATTTATGCCTATACAGAGCGGTGCTTGATCGGATATCAAAATATCCCCAAAATTACAATACTCAACTTTACTAAAAGAAATTTTAGGGGTTGAAGATCAAGTCAATTCTACTACTGGTTTTATGAACAGCTGAATAATATGTAAACTCCTTATCATTAGGGTGTAACACCCTCCAAGTATCAACCAGATCAAGTTCTTTGCAGGTATCCAAAACAGCTTTGACTCTATTCGACATCTGACTACGATTTTGTGTTGAAGGACATTTATCTACTAATGAGGAGAAAAAACAATTAAAATCACCTGCTATAACTGTGTTGTCACAAAGCCAATGCGCAAATTTTGAAAAAACCTTAGAAATAAAATCTGTGGTCTGAATAGGTGGAAAATATATATTTAAAACTGAAATTTCTTGCCCATAAAGAGAGCCTCTTAACATAATATATCTTGAGACCAAATCTTGAGCTGCTACTCCGCCATTACCGTCACGTGACTCCGAAAAAAGATACTGTCATCTTGATGAATGAGACTCAAAGATCCCAGTAAGTAAAATGATATGAACTTCCCATCACTACTGTCCAGTGTGAAATGTCTGGTGCAGTTTTAATTTTAGAGCTGTAATAAAAGTCTTCTCACACTCAAAGCACAAATACTCTCTCACACCAGTGTGGATCTTAATGTGTTCATTAGGGTTGACTGATTGGTTGATACTCTTCCCACACAGAGTGCATGTGAATGGTTTATCTACAGTGTGGGTCATCATGTGTTTATTAAGGTCTGAGGAGTTGCTGAAACTCGTCCCACACCGAAGCTGTGGGTTTCTCTCTGTTGTGGCTTATCATGTGTAGATAAAGGAGTGATGGTTGTCTGAAACTCTTCCCACACTGAGTGCATGTGAATAGCTTCTCTCCAGTGTGATTCCTCATGTGTCGATTAAGGTGTGATGAGCAGTTGAAACTCTTCCCACACTTAGTGCATGTGAATGGTTTCTCTCCAGTGTGGATCCTCATGTGTTGATTAAGGTTTGATGAGCGGCTGAAAGTCTTTCCACACTGAGTGCATGTGAATGATTTCTCTCCAGTGTGGATCATCATGTGTTTATTAAGGTCTGATGATTGGCTGAAACTCTTCCCACACTGAGTGCATGTGAATGGTTTCTCTCCAGTGTGAATCCTCATGTGTTTATTAAGGGATGATGAGCAGCTGAAACTCTTCCCACACTGGGTGCATGTGAATGGTTTCTCTCCAGTGTGGATCCTCATATGTAGATTAAGGTCTGATGAGCGGCTGAAACTCTTCCAACACTGAGGGCATGTGAATGGTTTCTCTCCGGTGTGGATCATCATGTGTTCATTAAGGTATGATGTTTGCCTGAAACTCTTCCCACACTGAGTACATGTGAATGGTTTCTCTCCAGTGTGAATCATCATGTGTTGATTAAGCAATGATAACCGGATGAAACTCTTCCCACACTGAGTGCACGTGAATGGTTTCTCTCCGGTGTGAATCATCATGTGGTCATTAAGGTGTGATGATTGGCTGAAACTCTTTCCACACTGAGTGCATGTGAATGGTTTCTCTCCAGTGTGGATCATCATGTGAATCTTAAGATTGCCATTTCCTCCAAAACTCTTCCCACACTGAGTACAGGTGAAACGATTCTTGTCTCTCCTTTTCAAAATACCATCAGTCTGTAAATGATTTTTGTCCTCAATTTTAACATGATGTTCCTCCTCTTTACTTCCCTCACTCTCTTCAATTAGGTCTGAAAAAAAAGTTTTCATTAAGTCTTAAAAACTCTCATCAAAAGCTGAAAAGTGAAAAGACACTGGAAACATTGGCTACACACATTGTATTTGTGATGCACATTAAATGTTAAATAAATCAGATCATATTGTGTTTGGTCCATTAACGTGTACACATTTAAGCAGATTCTATTCATCTTTATTTATCTAGTGCTTGTACAATGTAAACTGTCAAAGCCGCTTAACATAGAACTTATAGTAAATTGAAACGGTGTCAGTCCAGTTTTGAGAGTTTCTTACATAATTGATCATAAAAGTAATTTTGGTCACATTGATAGGTCGCAGATTTGAAAGGTGTAAATAGTGTGACGACCCCAGTATTCTAGTTTGGATGTGGCAGATCCTGATTAGGTGCCATGGTTGCTCCCCAATTGGTTCAAAGCATATAAATGCGAGAGTGAGCTAGCTTCTGTAGGATAGTGTGGCTACTGGCCGTCTTCGCATCAAGACCATCTCATTATTTTGGCAACCTTATGGTTTTGTTTGGCATTATTTATATGTGTAGTTAAAGTTAGTTATTTTCTTTATTTTCCCTTAGACATTTGTTTGTTTCTTGATTTGTTGTTTTATTAGTTGTGTATAATAAATAAGTTGCATATATAATCTTTTTGTTGTCTGAGCTCTTTTATGTTGCAACTCTAACGAGGGGGTCGTAACAATGGCCTATTTTTTGCATACATTCATAATTACAACAAAATGTTTCTCTAAAATTTGTTTAGCAGACAGGGAATACTATGGATAGAATACTATGGATAAGATACTGTGGATAGAATGAAAGAACCAACAGGGGAAAGCAAAGAAGGAGGTGTTTCTTTCTTTATTAACAACTCATGGTGAGATAAGAGAAACATACATCCAGTTAGATCATTTTGTCCTCCTGATCTGGAATACCTTATGCTTCGGTGCCAACCACACTGGCCACCAAGAGAGGTCACAGCTGTTATAATTACAGATGTTTGCATCCCCCCTCAAGCCAACACAGAGCAGGCGCTTAGGGAACTGAATGGGAGCATAAGCGAGCAGGAAACCACACACCCAGAGGCAGCGTTTATTGTTACAGGGGACTTTAACAATGCCAATCTCAGGAAAATCACTCCAAAATACTATCACCATATCACCACAAACATGCGTGGTGACCGAATTTTGGACCACTGCTATTCTCCGTTCCGGGACGCCAACAAATTCCTCCCCCGCCCACCGCTAAGCAAATCAGATGACTCTTTTGTTCTGCTCTTGCCTGCTTACAGACAGAAACTGAAACGGGAACCACCCACCCTCAAGACGTTTCAAAGCTGGACGGACCAATCGAGTTCCATACTTCAAAAATGTTTTGATCATGTGGACTGGGAGATGTTCCGGGCAGCTTCTGATGATGACATTAAAGTTTACTCAAGACACCGTTACATGCTTCATCAGAAAGTGTATAGAAGACATGGTCCCAACAAAAACTGTTCGTATCTACCCCAACCCAAAACCATGGATTGATGGCGAAGTTCGAACAGCCCTATCAGTGTGAACCTCCGCCTATAAATCCAGAAATGCTGAGGAACAAAAACAAGCAAACTACAACCTCAGGTAAACTATCAAAGCAGCAAAACATCAATACAGAGGTACAAGGTAGAGGGGAGGAGTATGTGGCAGGGACTTAATTACATCACAAACTTTAAAAGTGACAAACCCGCCACTGTAAACATTTCTGCATCTCTCCCGGACGAGCTCAACTCATTCTACACCTGCTTTAAAGCCCAGGACAGCACCCACACACTGTGCACTCCCGCGGCCGATACAAAAACCGCCAGCACACTCTGTTTCTGTAGCAGACGTAACGAGATCTTTCCGGAACATCCGGAAAGCTATGGCCCAGATGGCATCCCTGGACGTGTACTTAAAGCATGCACACACCAGCTAGCGGGGGTTTTCACGGACATCGTAACCTCTCGCTCTCTCTGTCTGTGGTTCCCACATGCTTTAAGACAGCTACTATTGTGCCCATACTGAAATAATCTAAAACCACATGCTTAAATGACTGGCGTCCAGTTGCTCTGACACCCATCTTCAGCAAGTGCTTTGAGAAGCTGTTTAAAAAGCACATCTGTTCTGTACTGCCTGCTCACACTGACCCTCTGCAATTTGCTTACAGGAATAATCGCTCCACTGATGTTGCAATTGCTTTCACCTTGCACACTGCTCTGTCTCACCTGGAAAACAAAAACACATATGTGAGAATGCTGTTTGTGGACTACAGCTCAGTATTCAACACTATAGTGCCTGCCAAACTAGTGGTGAAGCTCCAAGCTCCGGGTCTACACAGCTCTCTGTGCAAATGTATCCTGGACTTCCTGTCAAGCAGACGCCAGGTGGTCAGAATGAACAACATGACCTGATCCACACTGATGATCCACAGAGCTGTGTTCTCAGTCCACTCCTGTACTCCCTGTACACACGCGACTGTACAGCCAAACACAGCTCCAACGTCATCGTTAAATTTGCTGACGACAGTGGTGGGCCTAATCACAGATAATGATGAGATGGCCTACAGAGAGGAGGTTTACACTCTGACGCAGTGGTGTGAGGAAAACCACCTCTCACTCAACATCAGCAAAACCAAGGAGCTGGGAGAAGAGAGAACACACCCCCATCACCATCAACGGGACACCAGTGAAGAGTCAGCGCTTTCAAGTTTCTTGGAGTACACATTGCTGAGGATTTGACAAGGACTGCTCACACAGACGCAGTGCTAAGGAAGGCACAACAACGCCTCTTCTTCCTCAGGCGTCTCAGGAGGTTTGGAATAAGCCCTCACATCCTCCGCTCGTTCTACACCTGCACTGTGGGGAGCATCCTGTGTGGCTGTATCACCACCTGGTATGTAAATAGCACCAGCAGCAATCGCAAAGGCCTACATAGGATTGTGTGAACTGCTGGACGCGTAGTAGGAGGTGAGCTTCCCTCCCATCACGACATCACCAGGCGGTGCATGAGGAAAGCCAAGTGAATTATAAGCGACTCCAGCCACCCAAGCCATAGACTTTTCTCTCTGCTACCCTTAGGCAAATGGTTCTGCAGCATCCGGTCGCGCACCAGCCGACTAAAGGAAAGCTTCTTCCCTCATACTATCAGGCTGATGGACACTTAATACCCCTCACTGCACACCATGTATATGTGGCATTTTAACCAATACATACCTAAAACAATACTGCCTACAACTATGGGTACACATATTCATTATACATATCGTTGTCAACAATTATAATGCTGCCAAATTATTTTGTACTATCTGTATTTTGCACTGTCGTTATATTTGCACTGTCTGTATTTTGTACTGTCTAGAGCCAGCACCTAAGCGTTTCACTCATCATAGCACACGTGCTGCTGATGATGTGACAATAAAAGTGATTTGATATTCATGGCCATTTTTTCTTCATTGGCCTTTATTATAGCAATATATATAATAGCCATGACAGCATATAATCATGCAAGATACTTCTAAAAGATACACTAAACCTCGAGAATACTCCTCTTCTGGACCAGGCACACCACACTCTATGCAGCAAACCAGTGGATGACAAGGAACCGCCATGCGCCTTCGTGATTAAATGCCACTACTTTTCCGAAAAAGAGGATATTTTGAAGAAAGCTGCTGAAATAAATGACAACAGTACACTGGGCTGTGAATGACAATACAAATGTTAATGTCGCTCTCCGGTTAACTTTTAAATAACCACTATAGCACATGTTGGTTGTTGTTATTTCTAGTTCCCCTTCGGTTGGGGAACTTCAGTGCCATGAATGGGAGGATTCGGATCAGAAGCCGCTTATCTGGAGAGTATTGAACGGGCCAATGAATGAAATTAATTGGCAGCGTAAGCTTGCGCAGGTGTGCGACATCTGCAATCATCTCAGCATATAAGCACACCTGAAGCCAGCAGACGCCATCCTTTTCGCTTCAGATCCTTTCTGAGTGAGTCGATGAGGGTTCCTCTTGCTGATCAGCACTTCAGAGCGAACGAGTGTGTCTCCCGGTCCAGAGTGGGTCTTCGCGGTGGCAGACGGTCGAGCTGGGTTACTCCCTTGCCTGCGGTTCTTTGGGTCCGGTCCTCCAGAGCGGTGCGTATAGTTGCAACTTTCCTAAAAGAGCAACACAGTCGTGCAGCACGTCCTTTTCAGGATGGCGCTCCGACTGTGCGTTTCTGGATGCGGGGGTTTCCTGTCTCCGGATGATGGACACGATCACTGCATTGCATGTTTGGGGGTCCAGCATGTTAATGCGGTGCTCGCGGGAAAGCAGCGGGCGCTCGGGCAGATCTGAGGGTTTCAGCGGGAGCTAATCCGCCGCCCACGGGCTCGCGGACCTCTCGCTCCTCACGGCGCTCCATCCAAGCTTCGGGTGGTGAGAGTGATCCGTCTAACCAGATGGTAGCTCTCACACTCGCTGACACCGGAGATCAGATGTCCTCCGCGGCATCGGAGGGTGGGCTTTCACTGTCCGACGAAGATCCGGACCCGCTCGCCCCCTCCGGGCAGGTGAGCGCTGTCAAATCGGATCCTGAAGCGGACATGTTAGCCGTGCTTTCCCGGGCTGCTTCGGCCGTGGGGTTGGAGATGGTTTATCCCCCAGCTCCGCGGCCGGACCGACTAGATGGGTGCTACGTAGAGGACCAGAAGGCGAAGCCTTCGAAGCCTCTCGTCCCCTTCTTCCCGGAAGTGCACAGTAGGCTCACGCAGTCCTGGAGGGCACCATTCTCTGCCCGTGCTGCGAGTGCCTCCGCCCTCACCGCCCTTGACGGCGGAGCTGCCAGGGGGTATGAGGCGATCCCGTCAGTGGAGCGCGCTATCGCGGTCAATCTTTGTCCGCGCGGCGCCTCTACGTGGCGGGGTTTGCCCCGCCTCCCGTCCAAAGCCTGTAGGTTGTCTGCCTCCCTCGGAGCCAGAGCTTATAAGGCTGCGGGCCAGGCTGCTTCTGCTTTGCACGCGATGGCCACCTACCAGCGCTACCAAGCGCAGGCGCTGGCCGAGCTGCACGAGGGCGGGTCCAACCCAAGCTTATTACATGAGCTGCGCACCGCGACCGACTATGCTCTTCGGACTACTAAGTCCGCCGCGTGTGCGCTGGGGAGGACGATGTCCACACTTGTGGTTCAGGAACGCCACCTCTGGCTAAACCTGGCCGATATGCGCGACGTTGACAAAGTTCGCTTTCTTGACTCGCCCATATCCCAGGCTGGCCTGTTCGGCGACACCGTCGGTGAATTCACCCAGGAATTCAAGGCGGTGAAAGAGCAGTCGGATGCGATGGGCAATGTCATCTATCGGCGTGGCCGTAAGCCCGCTCCGCCCGCCGAGCCATCCACCTCCGCTGTTCCTCGCCGAGGGCGCCCGCCAACGAGTGCTGCCCCGCCCCCGCCTGCGCCTCCGGCCAAGCGGGCGCGGCGTTCACCTCGAAAGCAGGCAGCCCCTCCTGCCCAGGGCGCCGTTAAGTCCGGTAAACGGACCGCGAAGCGTCCCTGAGACAGGCCATCCGGAGAAGAGGAAACTTGCTCTTTCCCCGCTGGAGGGCGGGGCCCCGATAACAACGGTACTTTTCAGTGCCACCAAAACATCAGTAAAAGAGCACTTTTTCCCTTCCCCGGATGTGACTGCACGAGTTCTGCCAGTCCGGGACGCGCTGCCTTCCGGCTCGCAGACTCTACGTGCTTCGCCAGTGGCTCACGAGCGCTGGGGGGACGGTCTCCCTTCCCTCAGCCCTCCAGCCCCCTCTCCGGAGTCAGGGTGCGGAGCCAGAGCGAATCGCTCTCCTCCAGCTTTTCCGCGGGACCCTCGTGCTTCCCGGATCAGCACACCCACTCCGCGCTGCCCCACCGCTGGTACGTCAGCGATTGTAGCGATGACTCCATTAGCGAGGGCTCTGCCTGCCTGGTTAGCGCGGGCCAGCCCCTCGCGGTGGCTCATACGCACAATCAGACTCGGTTACGCGATTCAGTTTGCGAAACGGCCCCCCAAGTTTACGGGCGTGTATTTCTCCAGGGTCAACCCCCTGTCCGCCCCTGTCTTGCGAGAGGAGATTGCTGCCCTCCTGGCGAAGGGTGCAATCGAGCCGGTTCCTCCAGCCGAGATGGAGAGTGGGTTTTACAGCCCATACTTCATCGTACCCAAAAAGAGCGGTGGGTCACGGCCAATCCTAGATCTGCGCGTTTTGAACCGCTGTCTGCACAAGCTGCCGTTCAGAATGCTCACGCAGAGGCGCATTCTCCAATGCGTTCGTCCTCGGGATTGGTTTGCAGCCATAGACCTGAAGGACGCGTATTTCCATGTCTCCATTCTTCCACGCCACCGCCAATTTCTGCGGTTTGCGTTCGAGGGTCGAGCGTGGCAGTACAAGGTCCTCCCCTTCGGGCTCTCTCTGTCTCCGCGGGTCTTCACCAAACTCGCGGAGGGTGCCCTAGCGCCCCTTCGGCTCGCGGGCATTCGCATACTCAATTATCTCGACGACTGGCTGATTTTAGCCCACTCGCGGGAGCAATTGATTATGCACAGGGACGAGGTGCTTCGGCATCTCCGCCTACTGGGGCTTCAGGTCAACCGAGAAAAGAGCAAACTCGCCCCCGTGCAGAGGATTTCTTTTCTCGGGATGGAGCTGGACTCGATCACCATGGTAGCGCACCTCTCCGAGGAACGCGCTCGCCTGTTGCTGAACTGTCTGAGGGAGCTCGACAGCAAACTAGTGGTCCCACTGAAGTTCTTTCAGAGGCTCCTGGGGCATATGGCATCCGCAGCCGCCGTCACGCCGCTCGGGTTGCTCCATATGAGACCACTTCAGCACTGGCTTCACGATCGGGTCCCCAGACGCGCATGGCACGCGGGCACACACCGGGTCTCGGTTACTGCGCTGTGTCGCCGCGCCCTCAGCCCTTGGAACGACCCCTCGTTCCTACAGGCCGGTGTGCCTCTAGGACAGGCGTCCAGCCATGTTGTTGTTTCAACAGACGCTTCCAACACGGGTTGGGGGGCCGTGTGTCGCGGGCATGCGGCTGCGGGCCTCTGGAAGGGTGCCCAGCTGCATTGGCATATCAATCGCCTAGAGCTGTTGGCAGTGTTCCTCGCTCTCCACCGCTTTTTACCGGTGCTGGAGCGGCAACACGTGCTGGTCAGGACGGACAGTACGGCGGCGGCGGCGTATATCAACCGCATGGGGGGTATGCGCTCTCGCCGCATGTCTCAGCTCGCCCGCCGTCTGCTCCTCTGGAGTCACCCGCGGCTGAAATCGCTGCGCGCCATTCACGTCCCAGGCACGCTCAATCGTGCAGCCGATGCGCTCTCACGACAGCTGTTACGCCCTGGAGAATGGAGACTCCACCCCGAGTCTGTTCAGCTGATATGGGCGCGATTCGGGGAGGCCCAGATCGATCTGTTTGCTTCCCCCGAGAACGCTCACTGCCAGTTGTTTTTTTCCCTGACCGAGGGCTCTCTCGGCACGGATGCACTGGCCCACAGCTGGCCTCGGGGCATGCGCAAGTATGCGTTTCCCCCAGTGAGCCTGCTCGCGCAGTTTCTGTGCAAGGTCAGGGAGGACGAGGAACAGGTTCTGCTAGTTGCGCCCCTTTGGCCCAACCGGACCTGGATATCAGAGCTCTCACTCCTCGCGACGGCCCTCCCCTGGCGGATCCCTTTGAGAGAGGACCTACTCTCTCAGGGACAGGGCACCATCTGGCACCCTCGCCCCGATCTTTGGAACCTCCACGTGTGGTCCCTAGACGCGAGGAAGACTTAGGTAACCTACCGACTGCGGTGGTTAATACCATCACTCAGGCTAGAGCCCCCTCCACGAGGCGCGCCTACGCCCTGAAGTGGAGTCTATTCACTGAATGGTGCGTCTCTCGCAGAGAAGACCCCCGAAATTGCCAGATTAGTGTTGTGCTCTCTTTCCTTCAAGAGAAGTTGGACAGCAGGCTGTCGCCCTCCACTCTCAAGGTTTACGTGGCCGCCATCTCCGCTTATCATAGCGCGGTAGCTGGCGGCACCGTGGGAAAGCATAACCTGGTCATCCAGTTCCTTAGGGGTGCTAGGCGAATTAATCCATCTCGCCCCCCTCTCATGCCCTCTTGGGATCTCGCCCTCGTTCTCACGAGTCTGCGATCCGATCCCTTTGAGCCACTCGAATCAGTATCTCTAAGATTTCTGTCCCTGAAGACAGCTCTGCTGGTTGCGTTGGCCTCCATCAAGAGGGTCGGGGACCTGGAGGCATTTTCGGTCAGTGACTCGTGCCTGGAATTCGGGCCGGATTACTCTCACGTTATCCTGAGACCCCGCCCCGGTTATGTGCCCAAGGTTCCTACCACCCCCTTTAGAGATCAGGTAGTGAACCTGCAAGCGCTGCCCCCGGAGGAGGCAGACCCAGCCCTTTCTTTACTTTGTCCAGTTCGCGCTCTGCGCATTTATGTGGACCGTACTCAGAATTTTAGATCATCTGAGCAGCTCTTTGTCTGTTATGGCGGTCGGCAGCAGGGAAGTGCCGTATCGAAACAAAGATTATCCCACTGGATTGTGGATGCCATTTCACTCGCTTATTCGAGTCGAGGTCAGCCGTGTCCCCCGGGAGTACGTGCACACTCCACTCGGAGCGTTGCATCCTCTTGGGCGCATGCACGCGGCGCCTCTCTAACAGACATCTGTAGAGCTGCGGGCTGGGCGACACCCAACACATTTGCAAGGTTTTACAATCTGCGAGTGGAGCCGGTTTCCTCAAGGGTATTAGGTAACCCTTTGGTGATTGAGGAGACAACTCGGTAGGGTGTTGAAACACGCTTGCTGCGCCATTCTCCCTAACACGGAGGTACGTGCGCCTTTTTTATCTGTCAGTAAAGTTCCCCGTCAGGTGAGCCCTGCAGATTCCTCCGTGGCCCCCAGCACTGACTCAGCGGAGGAGTCACTTGCTGGCCCACTACGTTGTAGGTCTGCCCGCTGGTCAGCCCGCGTTTTGGGTATAGGTGCCTGCTATGCGTGATCCCCACTAGGCGATCCCATATGCTTATTCCGCCACGGTTAAGTCCCCCCCCTGGGCGGACCCGTGTCTTCCCTCTCCGCTAACCACTCTTTGCTATGCGTACTCCCCCTTTTTAGGGCTAGTCCATAGGTAAATTCTGCCATCTATCCCCCCCTTGGGTAACGGATGGCCTCCGCAGCGTCCTCCCTATCGGGATTGCACGCTTCCCAACGTACTGTCGTATTTCCTAGAATTATCTAGATGCTCACGACTTCCCAAAAAATATATCTAAATCCGTAAAACTTCTGTTGAAGTAGGATAAATTAGGGCCAGGGACACGTTGGAGGACCGCGCCCCCCATGATGTGGGTGCGTCACGCTTGCTTGACTATCTCCTCATCGGGGGTGTTGGTAAGGTGCAGTCATTATGGCGCTTTCCATATTCTCCCATTCATGGCACTGAAGTTCCCCAACCGAAGGGGAACGTTCGAGGTTACAGAAGTAACCCTTCGTTCCCCGAGGAGGGGAACGGAAGTGCCATATTCCGTCGCCATAATGACTGTCCCTTAGCTGTTTGAAAGTCTCTTCAGCTTAAAAGGATGGCGTCTGCTGGCTTCAGGTGTGCTTATATGCTGAGATGATTGCAGATGTCGCACACCTGCGCAAGCTTACGCTGCCAATTAATTTCATTCATTGGCCCGTTCAATACTCTCCAGATAAGCGGCTTCTGATCCGAATCCTCCCATTCATGGCACTTCCGTTCCCCTCCTCGGGGAACGAAGGGTTACTTCTGTAACCTCGAACGTTCTCAAGTATATTTTGTCAGTAATGGGGTCGTTTTCATGAAACATCAAGAGCTGTTCAAATGGTTTTGATTTATACGTGAGGTCCCACATGGTCAGCTAGCTAAGAGTGTGAGTAGGTGGAAGTGTGTGTAAGTTTACACCAAGGTTTTAATCTTGGGTTGTTTCGTGTTTATAAAAGTGTATGTGTGATCACACCTTTTTTTTCCCTTTTTTTTTTCTTTCCTCTCTCTCCCCCAGACATCCCCCTACATACAAAACCCACAGATACCTTTCGGGTGCTTCGGATGCTTCTGATAAATGTTTTCAACAGCTCGTAAAATGGGTGAAGTAAAGACAAACTTTACCAGTTGGAATGTGCGGAGGCTAAATCACCCAATAAAAAGAAACAATTAAAATCAGTTAAAAACAGTTCAAAACCGATATTGTATATTTACAGGAGACACATCTGTTGAAAAAAGACTATTCTAAACTTAGAGGAGGCTATACACAAATATATTATTCAAACTTCAATAGCAAAAGTAGGGTCGTTGCTGTACTCATACATAAGAATGTACAGTTTGTCATTGAGTCAAATGTGCAGGATAAAAATGGCAGATACATAATAATCCAAACTTTTAACATGTCTGTGGTCCTGGCCTATGTGTATGCTCCTAATTGGGACAATGTACACATTTTCAGTGATTTTTTTTCAATTTTGCCTAGTCTTGATGCACACAATTTAATTTTAGGAGGCGAACCTCCTGAATTTTATTCACCTGTGCATCAAACCTATTCCAGGATTGACCATTTTCTCCTGGACAAGCAGTTACGTCCCTTACGCCCCATTCACAAGGGGCATCAGCGTCAACGCTTCCCGTTCACTTTGAATGGGCGACGTCAGGCGTTGCCGAACTGCATTGTGGATTCGTCGACGCTGCTTCAGAGGCATTGTTCGCTGCAAAAGTTGGGACTTGATCAACTTTTCAAGCGATGGAAGCATCAGCCAACAGATCGCTGTATGCAAATTCACCAGCTCAGACTGTGGCCTATTGCTGACTAAATTCATTGGCTAACGCTGCTATGACGATCACGTCAGCCCCAACTTCAGACACGCCCTCTGTCAAGCGTTGACACTGAAGCCTTGTGTGAATGGGGCATTAATGTCAGCAGAAGAGTATGGTAGTATTGTTATTTCGGAACATTGTCCAGTCTCTCTAAAGCTATGTTTCCAGGCAATGGAATCCTCCAACATACATGGCGGTTTAACTAAAGACTCTTGGCAGACGACGATTTTGTAAAAGTTATTGATGCTTAAATTTATTTCTTCCTTGAGATAAACGAATCCCCAGAGATAAGTTTGAGCATCCTATGGTATACTGTGAAAGCATTTATAAAAGGACAGATTATTTAATATCAAGCTAGCGCAAATAAAAGAATGTCAAATTGGCTTACAGAGATTATGAATTAAATAATACAATTGATCAGCTACACTCAACATCACCTTCCGAAGAGCTCCATTAGAAAAGACTCCTTCTGCAAGCGGAATATGACTCCCTGACAAGTGAAAATGCAAAGGATCTCCACATAAGATCACGCTAGATACATTATGAACATGGTGAACGAGCTGCCAGGTTATTGTGTTACCAACTGAAACAATCCTCAGCAGCTGGTTTTATAGCAGCAGTTAGTAAGGAAGACGGCAGTATTATTACTGATTAACAGGGAATTAATGATCAATTTAAACACTTTTATAAAACCCTTTGCAGCTCTGAGGTAAACGAAATTGGATGTATTGAGAGCTTTTTCCAATTATTTAGAATTGCCATACCTTTGTGATTCAGATCAGTTGGCATTAGAATGTAATATAACACCTTCTGAAATTGAAAATGCAATTAAAAAATTGAAAACCGGAAAAGCACCAGGCCCTGATGGCTTCGGGCCGAGTTTTATAAGAAGTTTACTGCCAAGCTAACACCACTGTTGTGCAAGGTATTTGATGAAGCTCTTGTTTTGGAGACAATTTTTTTTAGGTACTTTCAAGTCCATAGTTTCGAAAAAAAAAACACTTCTCTCCTTCACTGAACCAACCATAAGCATGTTGGATAGATGAATTGGTAAATATGGACTCATATCAAAGGGGTATGATGTCCATGTTGTATGAAGTGGTCTAAAGAACTGCCTCCCCTTGCCTAAATTGTATAAAACAAAAATGGGAAGACAGACTGGGACTAGAAATATCAGATACAACCTGGCAATATGCCATAGAACTGGTACACTCATCCCCTGCATTTATTAGACATGGTCTTCTTCAGTTTAAGGTGCTTCTTAGGCTTCACCTATCTAGGAGCAAGCTGGCAAAAATGTATCCAGGGTCAGATTCATCTTGCCCCAGATGTGGTTTGGAGCCAGCAGATCTGATGTTCTGGCGATGCCCTAGATTACATAAATTTTGGGCCAATATTTTTAGATCATTTTCATCTATATGTAATAGAGATCATAGCCTTTTCTTCTTTATTGGCCAGACGTCTGATTCTCCTAAGATGGAAAAAACAAACCCACCATCACACAAACATTGGAGATTAGAATTGTTATCACATCTTAAACTCGAGCACCTAAAGTACATCATCCGAGACTCTACAAAAAAGTTTTAGAGGTTTGGCAGCCTTTCCTCTCCTACATTGAACGCTCAGAGGTTATTATATCCTTGGTGAGAGTTTATCACTAGTTTCCTAATTTATTTGATCTATTTTTATTAATTAATTTATTTTTATTTTTATCTTTCACCCTTTTTCTTTATGGGGTGTGAGTATGTCTGTAGCTATGTACCATGTTAATTTGTTGTTCAATATGTGTGCTGTGGAAAAATTGAAGACTTTGGAAAAATCTATTAAAATAGTTGAATAATAAGAATGTAAGAAGTACTAAAACAGTTTTTAGAAGAGTAATAATCCAATTAATCTACTTACAGTACATGTCTCTGTCGAAGGTCTGTGAATTTTATCTAGTTATTAATTAAAGAAGAACAAGCCTTTCTCGTACGTGACTTTGTTCTTTGTGTGACTGAAATGTAGGTAATGGGTAAGCAGGATGAGAAAAAATTATATATTATTCTATTATATATTCCTTCTATGCTAATCAAGGACTTCTGAGACATTCCAAGAATGGGATGGGTCCTCCTGGCCTGGCAGAGTTGATCACAGCTCAAATACAAATTTCTGCCATTTGCTTTCAGTAACCATTTGCTTTTCACCATCCACAATTCATCTGCCCTTGATCTTCCTTCAAATAGCTTTATCATGTATGGAGTCATTTGACAGTTTATGACTTAAGCGTTGTAGTGCTAAAATCAACAGAGACATTGATTGCTTGTATTTCAATATATTTACTATTGTTGAGTCATGGCCTGAGGAGAGTATGTTAATGTTCTCACCCACTTTATCTCCTCTGCTGTGCTCTCATGTTCAGTTGGTTTTGGGGGTTGGTTTTCACTCATGTTTGACAATGCTTTACTCAGGGTATAATAAGGAACGGTAAGTGTTGATCTGGGATAATGGCTTTTACTCTGCCTCTCCCTCATATGGCTGCGTAGCCTCATATGCTAACAAAGGCAATTTCACTGTTTTTGTTGCTCAGCAGTGCACGTACAGCTAATTTCTTAATACAGTATGTTAGTTTGTTTCATTCTATATTTAAACATGTAACTTAATAAACAACTTTACCTGCTTTAAGCTTTGAGACTCTTTCTATTTATTAATGATAATAACAACTTTGATGGAGTCAGATTAATTACAATAAAGTCAGATAAATAATGGATTTAAACACGCCTTCTGTTTCCGATTATTGGTTCAGAATAGCAGCGTAAGCTCCAAACCTTACAGCTATGTTTCCATCCAAAAATGCCAATTAAATTAATTTGCAAAACTGGAATATCGCATAAAAAATATGCAAATAAATCAGTGTTGTCGGGCGACGAGGAGGCACAGTAGGTGGTGCTGTCACCTCACTGCAAGAAGGTTGCTGGTTCGAGCCTCAGCTGGGTCAGTTGGCATTTCTGTGTGGAGTTTGCATGTTCTCCCCAAGCTGGCGTGGGTTTTCTCTGGGTGCTCCGGTTTCCCCCACAAGATCAAAGACAAGCAGCATTACACTGTTTTAAGGATCTAAAAATGTATTCTTTAAAAAGCAAAAAGATTCCAATGGTGGCGCCTGCTGGTACGTGAAGAATATGGTCAATATTGATGAACCTAACAACATCATATAGTTTAGAAAACCGTACAATTTTTAATAATAATTAATTATTTTAGTGTCTATTTCATTCAGCATATTTAAAATTAGAGTCATCCACATTTTCTGACATACTTTAAATCAGGGTTTCTACAGGTGTCACCAAGTTAAATTTAAGACTTTTAAAGACATTTTTAAGACCATTATGAATGAAATTTTAGACCAAGGAATTTTTCAAATGGCCCAGAAGAAAAGGTTTTTTATTTGTCCTATCAAAAAATATTTTTATATAAAATAATTAATAACACAATAATAGATCAATATTAAAATATTTTAGATATTTCTTAGCAAAAGATCTTAAATATTGTGTGAAAACAGGAGAGCTCGACTTGGATCCACACACTTTTTTCCAAAATAAACTTTCTTTAAAATAAAAAACTAATTAACAAATGTTTTAAAAGTTTTAAAAACTATAATAAACTAAATCCATTCACAACAATCTGTCCAGGTGGATATCCTCAGCAGTCTTTACCATTATGATAAATAGAGTAAAAATGACCTTTTAAATAAAAGTTGAAAGTTTTATTGAGATGGATTGATGGTTATTGTGTGGGTTTTGACCAAATTGGGTAACAAAACATGAACATAGGAAAATGAAGACTTGTTTAAAAAAGATTTAAGACCTACAACATAACATTTCAGCAAATTTAAGTCTTTTTAGGGCCAAATTTTAGATTTTGGAATTTAAAACATTTTAAGACTCCACGGAAACCCTGTTTAAACACAATAGCCCTGATAATTAGTTATTATAATAAAGATTTAATTCTCACTCTGATACTATCTGTGAGAACTAGTAACAACTACTAGAAACAAGTTTAAACCCATAAAGAAGTCGATGGAAAAAAAGGGAATTGTGATCAACCTGACATATGCAAATGGAAAGTACTAAGCCAACACTATCACTGTAATAGCAGATATCTTCTATGAGAATACTGTAGGTCAAATATCTTCAGCTCAGTTAAACTTTTTTTAAATTTATTGTTTTTATTGATTTTATATAGCGACAGTGCTCAAGGGTGCTTTACACACAGTAGGAGAACAAGAAAAGCAATAACTCTAAGAAGGTAGAGAAAATGGGAGACTAATAATACATAATGACAAAAGACATGAGAACAAGAAACAAAAGAAACTCATTCCTGTCTTTCAATAAGTGCTTATGTGCATTTAGGAGAACTACGCAGCACACTCAAGGCTGCAACATGGATTTAATTTAGTATCCTTATTATTAAAATATATCTGAATGAAAACTAACTTGTTTGTTCCTGCGGATCTTCCTGTTTGACTGTGAATGTTTCTTCAATCTTCACATCTTCACTCTCCTCTTTAATAAACGCCATCTTTATAACAGTGTGTAGATCAGTCGCTTCAGCAGGAGTTTTTCTCTGTGTTTGGGCACTTTATTCTGTTTAAAATAAACAAAACAATGAACAGAAACAAAATAACTTATCTTTAACACTTGCTTCAACAGTTTCTTTATATGAGAGTGATTGACAAAAATAAATCAGGTAAGTCTGAGCAAGAAACAATAGCCACAAACAAATGACCTAATAAAAACTAGTTCTCCATTTATATATATATATATATATATATATATATATATATATATATATATATATATATATATATATATATATATATATATATATATATATATATATATATATATATATATATATATGTGTATATATATATGTGTGTATATATATATATATATATATATATATATATATATATATATATATAGAATATTGTATACTTATATTAGAATGACATTATGCTAGTAAACAAATAAAACCTTCATTAAAACACACATTTCTGTTGTTCAAACAATAGCCCTCGATTACTGTTATTAAAATAGTACTTCGTTGTATAAAGGATTAAAATAATAGTCAACCGCAGGTATATAATATCGAAAGGAAAACCTGGAACTTTAATCAATCGGTTTATATTTGTGTAAAGTTGTGAAACAAACCTTCCTCCAGTTGAACCGCAGCGCGGAAGCGGCGCAGCCTTATGACGTCACATAACACGCCAAAATAAAAGTCTTTTTTGTTCAGCTTTTTTGCCACTTACTGTTGCAGTCAGGACATGATAAATTTCACACTCCTTTTCACATCTCACATAACATATCTGCTCTCTCTCTTTCAAATACATAGACATTCAGTATTTGAAGTTGATCAAAACTTTTAATCCAAACATTTTTACACAATTTTGAAAAACTTGTTTAATCTACTAAGTATAAGTGTTTTTTTTTTGTTTTTTTTATTGTTGCAAAAAGTTTACATCACAAAACGGAACAATCAACATCGCAAGGCATATTTACCATTACAAATATATAAAATAAATTAAAATTGTTACAACTGCAACAAGGAGCAAGGAGCAGTACAAAAGATCTACATCAAAGGACAAACAAAATATTCTAACAATAAATATTATGAAAATGAAGTACAGAGAGCTTCAGTTATTTTACTTTGGTTTCTGAAATATTTGAGGCTTTGAGCCACTTTCTTTACCTCAGAAAGAAAACATCTAAAAGAGGGTCTGCACTTTTTCCACTTACAGCAATAAATTTGATATTTACCCATTAGTAAAATAAAGTTCACAACATCAGAGAAAGAACAATGTAAATCAGCTTTGTAAAATAAAATATCTTCTAGAACAATAGGGGGGACTGAAATCATCTTTAATGAAAGCCAAGTATGGATGTTGTGGTGTTTTTCAGTTTAAATAAAACTTTGACATGTTTTCCATGCATAAGAAGTCTTTAATGATTGTCCCATAGGGTGTTGGTTACTATGAAATCATCTGAAGGGTTAACAGCCATATTGTGAGCACGGTATAGACCAGTGTTGCAGACTGCTGAGACAAGCACATCCTGTTATTGAATATAGGGGCGAGTTCTAAGAATGACAGGATGTATGAGCCATGTGTGTGTTAAGAGGAGACATTTGCCTTAAAAGGTTAACTCTTAAGAGAAGATGCACGGAAGACAACTGTGGTATAAAAGGATGTGTCTCTGAAGGAGAGTTTAGAGAACTGAACCTCTCCTGCGCAGTGTATTGCTTTTGGTTTCTTTCCTGCTTGAGCAAATAAAACTTATAATTTTTGACAGATTGACTCCGAACCCATTTTTGAACATGCACTGGACCCTTTGAAGTCCAACAATTTTGGTGACCCCGACGTGATGGGAAAAGGAGGAATTTTGCTGGACAGAGGGATGAACTGAATTCAACACAAAGGCGCGCCTAAAAAATAAGGTAAGCAGAAACCTTTTAAATAAATTCTGCGATTGAATACTTCAAATTAAGTGTTGAATTCAGCATAATCCTGATGTAAGTAAAATACAGAGAAACCAAAAGTAATATTTAACATTTTTGAAGAGTTATTGTGAGACGTCTGAGAGAGGATATCAGGGTAAATTGCTAGAATTTAAAGAGAAAGTCCTTGTCCCTGCAAGGCGAGAATGAACTAGGGTGAATTACTAGAATTCAGGTAAATCCTTGTCCCTACAAGGTATAAGGGCGAATTTTCGCGCAAGAGAATTCGGGGAAAATCCTCGTCCCTTAGGAGGTAAAAAATTAAAAGTGACCTTACTCTTGACGAAGGTAAGAAGCTTTTAATACCAGGGACAAAGACCGAAAGTCAGGTCTTTGTAAAAGTGGAAGTCCTCCTCCCTGTGGAGGCATTTTGGAAGCCACTCCTGTTTTGACGGAAACTGGAAACTTTCGAATACAAATTTTATTTTATGAGATTGTGATTATTCCTGAAAAATTTGGCTAAGGTATCAGGAAAAGATAGAGTAGGGAACAAAATAAAAAATAAATAAATAATAAAAAAAATAATAAAATAAAAATTAAAAAATTCTGAAAAGACGTAGGGACAGCTTAGGTAGCCCCGGGCGTGGGTGACGCCATATACTGAGGGTCAGAGTAGGGAAAAGAGCTCAAAACATCTAACGCGCGAATACAGGAAAGACGTCGTGGAAGAAGAATACAAGAGGGAGTGTTGAAGGAAAAATAAATGAGAGAAAAAGTTAATATTGCAATTTGAGGAACATAAAGAAAATATGATATACTGTATATATATATGAACTACTATAGAAAATATGAAATATACTGTAGAATAGGGACTAGAAGAAAAGGTTCTAGAGAACCAGGATTAGGACAGTGTAGGGAAAAGCACTGACCTGACGAGGTCATGTATTGGTATGAATGAGATAAATGGTAAAGAAGTGTGAGGATGAGTGACAACACAACCTGAAAACGATGTTAATGTGAAAGTTAAAAGTATATGTGTAGTTGTGTCTTAAACAGGAACTAGCTGAGTCTCTCGGGTCCAAGAGAGGGAGGCAACCAGGAAGGAGACCACTGCAGAAGGAGGTGACACACTAACACATAAACATATACTGTAGGAAAAGACCAAAAAGAAAATTTCCATCCATCACAAAGTAGTCTACAAGCTTTGCAATTGGTCCACAAAACTTGAGATTTATTCACAGCCCCTGAAGGTGAAGCAGTAGCCCATTGTGTTAGTGCAGACTGTGCATTTGGAGCAGGCATAGCGACAAATTCAGACAAAGATACGGGGTTGACAAAGTAAAGGCAGACAGGGTTAGACAGACACGAAAAAAAGGAAGTTAACTGGAGCCATGCCATTTCATGAGGAAGAAACAGTTAGGCAGAATATAGTAAAAGAAAATAGAAAAAATATATATATATATTTGATCAAATACTGATAAATGTTGACATAATGATTAGAGATATAGTATAAGTTACTAAATAAACAGATCTATTATATTGCAGGACAAAAAGACAAGTAAAATAAAAAATAATGGGAGATATACTTAATATAGTTATAAGTTTAAACAGACCTTGAAGCTATATGAATAAATAAATAAAATAAATAAGTATAATAATAAATAATAAAGAGAAATTAAAATACAACATAAAGACCAGATACTAAAGAAACATTAGAAGAGATACATTGGAAGAAAGATGAAGAACTGAAATAAGAGATAGAAAATAAGCTGTTAAACAGCAAAGAGATAAAATTGAGGAGTCTTCGGTCGATGAAGAGGAAAATTAGAAAAGAAAATTTGACTGGTTGAAAATGGTTAACTGAAGTGTTACTGGCCAAATATGTAAGGAAGATCATAATAAAAAAAAAGGAAAAATTTAAAGCTAAGAAAAAAAAGACTCCTAATTATGGTTTAATAGAAAGAAATGTCAAAAAGATTATAGTTTAAAATATGTCTAAAATATATATAAAGAAAGAGAGATATTAAACAGATGAGATAAAAACTAGAAAAAGCAATAACTCTTTAAGGAAGTAACCATTTGAGGAACTAAGACTTGACATTAGAGGATGAAATTGTGTTTAGGTGCAAAAAAAAAAAAAAAAAAAAAAAATAAATAAATAAATAAATAATTAAAGAAGATTATAATAATAATAATAATAAAAGTTTGTTGTTATTCTATGATTTCTAATAGGGAATTGAGACAATTTTAATAGGTAGCTAATACAAATGAATGTCAATTAGACACTCCTTTTGGCAAAGTAGCAACTGCGTGGGGCACAGTAATAGGGAGAAAATTTTCTGCACCACCTCGTGCTATACATAACATAAAGTCCACCCCTAAGGCATATGAAACATCAGCAGCATATGTATTGAGATGTAAACTGGAGTGAGAAGCCCAGACTGGGACACATATTCATGCTAACCAATTTATGAAGGATTGGTTGAGGATACTTCAAGCTGTGTTAAATGACTAAAATAATAATAATAAAATAAAAAATACATAAATAATAACCCCTGACATACCAGGAAGTGCTTCGGCCACCTGGGAGAGACACTTGCTCCATCACATCAATAGAGCTAAAGATAAAGCTGATGAGAGTCAGTCCGAGATTGAGGAACTGAAAAACCAGTTAGTGAAATTACAAGTGAACAAAGCCAGACAAGAAGTCAATGATCAAATGAAAAAGATAAAGGCAAACAATTGGTGCAGTTGCCTGACCCTGAACAATCTTACATGGCACCTGTGTACAAACAGCCATCAAACCAAACACCTAAACGCCAACCTCAATTTAGAAGACAGAATACGGGAGGCATTAGGGTCAAGGGGGTCCCGGGGGCTTACAGAGGGTGTGGATGTGGAGAGGGTTGTTTCAGGTGTGGCCGCCTAAGTCAGCTACATCGCAACTGCCAGGCTAGTCAATGCTACACGTGCAATCAGCTGGGACACATTTCGACAAGATATCCCAACAGACAAAATCTGTATGCCGAGAGAGGGGGCGTGCAAGGAGGCAAAGGCTTTGTGGCACCACTTGCAGGGCAAGCTCCAAACCCTGGAGGACAGAACCCAGGGCAGGGTGGAACACTATCCACTCTGGGGAAGATGGGAGCATTTCTGAGGAGGCCCACAGGGAGACCAAAGCGGGGCTATGGTGGAGCCACTGTTATCTATGAAGGGTCAACAAAGACTGTCTGCACTTTTTTGGTCAACACGGGTGTGACCTATTCAACATTGATTAACCCTGTCAATCAGGACTTGATTTAAAAAAAAAAAAAAAAACTGTGGAAGTAATGGGTTTCACTGAGGAATGTGAAAGACTGTCTTTAACTGAGCTAATACCAGTGTCTGTTGATGGACAACAACTGAAACATCACTTTCTGTGGTCAGACAGAGCCCACACGAACTTATGGGTCAGAGACTTGCTGATAAAGCTTGATGAATCATTCTATGGTGTGCTGATGGTGTTATGGTGAGATTTCCTACAGGGACCACTAAGAACTGTTCACTGGGTACACCTCACCTGCTAGGACAATGGTTGCTGTCATCGATGAGAGAGCCTGTAGGAGCTGACATTTATTGGGGCAAACTGTAGCCACAAACCATGCTGGGAGACGGCCTTCTCTCACTTTATGCTCAATGGAGACCTTGGGTAACTCTTATTGCACCATACATGCCTCCCACCAACCCACCGCACATGACTTTAATCTGTGACCAAAACTAAACTGAAAGAAAAAATTAATTAGAAGGGTGTGGTTGGCAGATTAACTAAACATATTTGGGTCACAAGGTGGCATGGAAGAGAAAGAACAGATAATGAGGTGACGGCACCAATGCTGTACAGTTTACCAAGCCAATTATGGTCTACAGGACCAGCAGATGTAGGTTTTTGCTCCTCACTCTCAGACATAAATTAAAGTTTAATAATGGAGTTAAATAATGAAAGGCTGATATGGCAGCTACAGTATCCTCACAAACCCAAAGCTAAAGCCGGCATTGCAGACATAATTAAAGAATTGTTGACTATAGTTGTGTTAGAGCCATCGACCTCACACCCAAACACTCCGATTTTACCTGTAGAAAAACAAAATACAGGAAAATACAGAATGGCACATGATTTAAGAAAAGTTAATGCGGTAGTGAAAAACGCCACAATGCCAGTTCCAAATTAATACACTGCATTACTGGCTTTACACCAAGAGAATAAGTGATTTTAATGTCTAGACTTAGCCAATGAATTTTTTCTCTTTAACACTGGCACTAAATTTGAAGGATGTGTTTTCATTTACCTTTAGGGGGCAGCAATACAGGTACACCAGAGTACCACAAGAATTAATATTGTCTCCAGGGTTGTTAAATCACGCCCTACGAGGCCCGCTGAGTGATTGTCACTTGACAGAGGGAGTGTTACTCTATATACGATATTTACGTTATATTTTACTAGCTAAAAATAGTGGACACCTAATTGATTGGAAGCAAGCAGGTGTTATGACACTTATAGGGAACCAGATTTAAAGAAAGTAAATTAAAATATAATTGAATTGATGACACGCCACAATATTGGGACAAATGGTGTCTAGGATAGGTGGAGTCAGATCGCAAAATAAATACGTCATTTCAAATAACCGTAAACTGGTGACTGTAAAAGACGTTAATAGGACTAATACAGATTATAGACTAAAATCATATTTAGAGGTATTAGAAACTGCAGGAGAAGAATGAGGGTGAGGTTATAATTGATTATAGAGATATGGGAGAACAGGTGAATAAAAAGATATCTGCTAGTCATGATTGACAGCTATACTGGATGGCTGGAGGACTGGTCAGCAAGCAAAGAGTACAGTCAGACAGTGATTAAGTGTTTAATGAATAACAATCTAGAAATAAATAGATGTTGTGGGAAAATTAAATTAGATAATGATAAACACTGGAAAAAGGAATATTTTAAATTAGTGGAGTAGGCACTGGGCCTGAAACATGATTTTAGAAATGGTGTAAAAAATAATAATTACAGGGAAATGTCAAGAGAACTAATAGAAATTTGAAAACAAAACTGGCAAAAATCTGTACACAGACCAAAAGGAAATAAAATAAAAATCATATTAAGGGATATTAGTTAATTATGGAACAAAACAATGAAATTAATGACTTTTGAATTGTTTAAAGGACTGCAGTTTCGGGGACCTGGTGCAGCTTTGATGTGCACTGAATCACTTATGTAGAGATTATATTATGACAAATTAACAACTTTATTCACAATTTTTTTTCTAAACAGGTTGCTGAAGGTGTGAGGCTGTCAGGGTTAACTTGACAGTCAACATAGGGGTGTAAAAGCGGCCTGGACCTAGCTCCAGGCCGAAAGGGGGAGATTAATTAACAGAGGACTAATTGGGGACAATTGACTAATTGGAGTGTGTAAGCATGTATTGGTGTAGGAGATGAACATGCTGCAACACCAATGCATGAGGCCAACTGTATATTAGATACAGGCCAACACAAAAAGGGGAAACAAATACTATGTTAAATTTTAAAATAGAAAGAAAAAAAAGACTGATTTACTAGCAGATGACAATCTGCCAGAAAGTGTGTGATTGAGTGTGTATGGATGTTTCCCAGTGATAGGTTGCAGCTGGAAGGGCATCCGCTGTGTAAAAATATGCTGGATAAGTTGGCGATTAATTCCACTGGGGCGACCCCAGATTTAAAAAGGGACTAAGCCTGAAAGAAAATGAATGAATTAATTACACAAATTAGATTGAAATTTTTTTTGAAAATAAAATAATAACGGGTCTATAACCAGGGCCCTAGAAGGATTAAAATACTCTCAAAAGCGATGGCAGAACACTTTGGTATAGATAACCTTTTTGATGAATGGATGACCCGTGTGTTTGGAAAATATAAAACTATGATAACTTCAGTTTTGATCTCAATTGCTACCTTTGTAGCTATAATGGTGACATGTGGATGTTGTTGTGTCCCATGCATCAGGTCATTGTGTAACAGGGTGATAGTAACAGCAATTGAAAAGAAAGATGGGCTACCACCCCCTTACACAATGCCATTATTAATATCTGCTGAGGAGGAGGAAGAGGAGGAAAGCCGTGTGTAAATGCCTCTCTACTAACTGTGCTTTTTCCGCAGATGCTGATTCATCATATATTTTGTGTTATAAGAAATGTTAAGTAGATATTTTGAGTCTAAAAGGAATCTATCGAAAAGTTTAGCTTAGATATATTTTTTTTTTTTTTGTTGTTTTGTTTTGTTTTTTGTTTTGTGTGATTGACTCAGCTGACTTGTTGTGGTCGCCCACATGTCAATTAGGGGACCGACTGGGTGTCTTTCCCCACAGGGGTTTTCGGCCCAGTCCTGTCTGAGCACACTGGTTTATAGGGCATTTATAGGGATTTTATTTTTTTTTTTAAATTTTATGTGTGTACAATGTAGACTAGGGTGAAATGTTGATTTACAATAGCAGTCTGATATGATGCCTCAGATGAACTTACGGTGGCTGCCCATACGTCAATTAGGGGGTCGCCTGGGTGTCTTTCCTCAGAGAGGTTTTCGACTCAGGCTCATCTGGACATATTGGGCTGAAAATATATATATATATATTTTTCTTCCTTTTTTCCTTTATTTTTATTCTTACACATAGACTTAGTTATGGTAGTTTGAAGATTTATTGAATATAATAAAGTGTGGCCTCTTTCAGAGGCCAAGAGAGGGATTTGTGGTGTTTTTCAGTTTAAATAAAACTTTGACATGTTTTCCATGCATAAGAAGTCTTTAATGATTGTCCCATAGGGTGTTGGTTACTATGAAATCATCTGAAGGGTTAACAGCCATATTGTGAGCACGGTATAGACCAGTGTTGCAGACTGCTGAGACAAGCACATCCTGTTATTGAATATAGGGGCGAGTTCTAAGAATGACAGGATGTATGAGCCATGTGTGTGTTAAGAGGAGACATTTGCCTTAAAAGGTTAACTCTTAAGAGAAGATGCACGGAAGACAACTGTGGTATAAAAGGATGTGTCTCTGAAGGAGAGTTTAGAGAACTGAACCTCTCCTGCGCAGTGTATTGCTTTTGGTTTCTTTCCTGCTTGAGCAAATAAAACTTATAATTTTTGACAGATTGACTCCGAACCCATTTTTGAACATGCACTGGACCCTTTGAAGTCCAACAATGTCAAACTAGAATTTAAAAGTAAATTCACAAGAAAAACATAAGTGATCGAGTGTTTCTGGAGCAGAAGCTACACTTGTCAACATCAAAGTTAAATCTTTTTTGAATAAACTCCTTCACATGGTATACCCTGAATAAAATTATGTAATGAGTTTCCTTAACCTCAGGTGCTACAGGATATTTAGGAGAAAAGGTAAAAGCTTTGTCCTCTACTAAGGGTTTAACAACTCCTAGATGATAACACTTAAAATCACCCATTATAAGGCATGTTGTAAATAAGCTTGTTGTCATATTTACTATCGAAAATATCAACACTGATATTTTTAAAGACGGAAGAAAAGTTACAAGTATACAAGGGGATCAAAATAATTACTTTGAATTAACCTAAACAAAGCAATATGTATAGCATCGCAAATTTCAGTATAACCTTTATCTGTGATTTTAACTCTATATTTATTTAATAATCTGTTATGAGATAGTAGCAGTCCATTTTTGTCTAACAAATCATCAATAAATATAATGGCTTTATTGTAGCAGTCACTTTTAAACAATGATTTTCTGTTAATAATAACAGCCCTTCTATTCCAAAGAGTGGATTTATGAGGGGAAAATTATTGGTAAATATCACTTTCCAAAAAAGTAGTTCTTGCTAATGAAAATTAGACAGCATCAAAGTAAGTTTTGAACAATCATAATCATATCTTAATACAAATTCAAGGCCACCATTTTTTTAAACAAATTATTTGGGATATGATACCACATTGAATAAGGCTTAAACACCGTTTCAAACATTTAACTCTAAAAGTGGCAAGAAGACATTCAAAATCGATTGCTTTCAAACCTCCATATTCATACTCTTTGATCATATGATTCTTACGTAAATAATGTGATTTATTTTTCCAAATAAATTTAAATAATATTTAATTTAAAGATTTAACTATTTTGGGAGAAGTATGTAAAGGATAAGTTAAATATATAATTTTAGATAATCCCAGTCAAAAGAATTTTACCCTATATGGAAAGGTCTCTAGCTAGCCAATAATTTAAGGATTTTTTTCACGCCATCCATTTTAATATTAACATTTGCACATTCTCTATTAACAGAATTTTTGGTGATGGTAACTCCCAAGTATTTAACTTCTTCTTTTACTAGAATACCCTCTAATTCTCTTAAAGTACAATTCTGAATAGTTAATATTCCACATTTTCTTAGGTTTAAGGTGAATTCAGAAGCTTTAGGAAACAGAAATTTTGACAAGAGCTAAAGGGAGCACCTCCCTATTTTTAAGAATTAATAGAGTGTCATCAGCAAACTGACTTAAACTAAAAGTCCTACCAAGTATATCAATACCTAAAGTGTACTCTGAATGTTTAAAATATAATGACATAAGTTCAACAGCTATATTAAAAAGTAAAAGTGAGATGGGACATTCTTGATGGATTCCTCTTTTGATGTAAACTCTAGGAGATGATCCTGAATTTTGGGATTTACTACTGAATATATCAGTATAGAACATGGAAATTACCCTACAAAAGCTCGGACCAAACCCAAAAGTTTCTAAAGACTTTCTAAAGACAAAAAAGGATGCTCAAGGGTATCAAATGACTTAAGTCTAGAAATAGAAATATACTTGTCTGAGGAATTAAATACCTATAATCGAGCATATCAACTATCATTCTGAATACTTCTCCCTTTAATGAAAGCTGATTGTGTTTTATTAATTATCTCGCCTATACCTTTTTTTGAGTCTATTGAAAATACATGAGAGAGCTATTTAAAATCATTGGACAAAAGAGTTATGGGTCTCCTATTATTTAAAAATAATTTGTCTTTGCTTGGCTATGGAACTAAAATCATTAAATTCTGCTTTATAGAAGTCGATATTTCTGCTTTCTCTTTACTTTCCTTAAGTGCTTCAAAAACTAAAAATCTCATCTCTGGCCAAAAATGTTTATAAAACTCAACTGTAATTTCGTCTGTACCTGGGGATTTTCCATTGAACATTTGAGAAATAGCAACATCAAGTTCAGAGATAACAATTTCAGATTCCATCATTTCACGGAAGCTGTCATCTATAATAGAAACTTTATCTTTTGAAAAGGAAAAGTCACAATCACTCTCATTAAATTTTGATTCATATAATAACATGAATAGATGTGATCATCAGTCAAAGTTTTCTCTTCACTTACATTGTTATTTATGCTAAGTTTATTAATAGTTTTTGAAGCTTGCATATGCTTTACTAAATCTAAAAAAATATGAAGAATTTTTCTCCCCCTCCTCTATTCATTTCACTCTAGTTCGTAAAGCTCCTTTAGCTTTCTCTGTATAGTAGTCATCCAACTCTGATTGCAAAATACGGAGTTCATTTTGTTTTATATCTCCAAGAAAATCTTTATCACCAAGGTCATTTAATCTAGATAAAACTGTTAACTGTCTTTTTTTCCTAACAGAGGAAAACAATAGCTCATTACAGCAGAGCCATTTTTAAACTCGATTCATTTTCAATTTGAGAAAAGCATGTGGCAAAACCAAACAGCAAATAAGGAGAAAAGCATTTGCCAAATGCTTATTTAAAAAGCTGTTTAAAATGTGTTTTGTGATTTATTAATACAATTTTTTTTTACTGTTTGGTTAATCAGCCTTTAAAACATGGATTAAATAATAATACAGTAATAAAAGTGTCTATTTATTTATATATTTAAAATGTTTTTGTAATGCATTATTTTATTGCTTAATTAAATGACATTTAAAAACACAATTCAAACATATCTATTTATTTGTCCATTTAAATTGTGATTTATTTATGTACATTTTTATGCTGGGCGAAGCAGTGGCGCAGTAGGTTGTGCTGTTGCCTCACAGCAAGAAGGTCGCTGGTTCAATCCTCGGTTCAGTTGGCATTTCTTTGTGGAGTTTGCATGTTTTCCCTGCATTCGCGTGGGTTTCCTCCGGGTGCTCCGGTTTCCCCCAAAGGCATGCGGTACAGGTGAATTGGATAGGCTAAATTGTCTTTAGTGTATGAGTGTGTGTGTGTGAGAGAGAGAGAAATCTAATCTATTTTTTATTAATCTTTATTTTTATTAATGTATTTTTAATTTTATAAAGTTTCATCTATTTTTATTTTATTTATTTATGTGTTTTCTCTGTGTTATATTTTATGTTCATATTTGTTTGCACTACTGCCCTTTTTGCACTGTCTTGTTTGTACTCAGCGACGCTGCACTGCTTTGGCAATACGAATGTAGTTATTTGTCATGCCAATAAAGCACGTAAAATGTTTAATGTGAGGGAAAGAAAGAGAGAGAGCGCAGAAATAGTATAAAGTGAAAAAACATGGGAGAAATGTATCAATAAGTCATGACTGCAACAGTAAGTGGCAAAAAAGCGAAAAAATAATAATGACTTTTATTTTGGCGTGGCGTGTGACGTCATCAGGCGGCGCCGCTTCAGCGCTGTGTTTCAACTGGAGAAAGGTTTGTGTTTTCAAATGTTTACGGATATAACATGATTTAATTATAGTTTCAGGTTTTTTCATCCGATGCTAAATTATGTACCTGCTGTTGACAGTAATATTTAAACCCTTTATACAACGTAGTACTATTTTATTCTCAGTAGCCAAGGGCTATTGTTTGAAATAGAAAAGGGTGTAATAGGTGTTTTAAAGCAGGGTTTCCCAAACTTTTCTGATAGAGGTAAAGTTGGTTTTATATTCGCAGATTTGTTCATTTAGCGGTCTCTATATTGTTTACCATGCTACTTTGAATATTTGATCAGAATTAGCATGCAAGTGTGACTTGAAAACAACATTAACACTGTTTATTTGACTGTGAACAATGTTGTATTTTGATAGTCATTTGCTGCTATTATGATTTCGCTATTTAGAGCTTGCAAATAATACTTTAATGAAATTATATTACTAAGGGAAAAGTTCGAATGTGCGAAATATAAAACCAACTTTACCTCTATTCTTAAAGAAATGTTTTACCTGATTTCTATTTGATAATAAAAAGAAACTTGAAGCAAGTGTTGAAGAGAAGTTATTTTGTTTCTGTTCATTGTTTTATTTATTTTAAACAGGACAGTTTTATTGTTTTGTTCATTTTAAACAGGATAAAGTGTCAAAACGCAGAGAAAAACTCCTGTTGAAGCGACTGATCTCCACACTGTTATAAAGATGGCGTTTATTAAAGAGGAGAGTGAAGATGTGAAGATTGAAGAAACATTCACAGTCAAACAGGAAGATCTGCAGGAACAAACAGGTTAGTTTTCCTTCTCAAAGACCAACTCAGTCATTTGATCCTCATTCAGATATATTTTAATAATAAGAATACTAAATTAAATCCATCTTGCAGCCCTGAGTGTGCTGCTTAGTTCTCCTAAATGCACATAAACACTCATCGAAAGACAGAATCAGTTTCTTTCGTTACTTGTTCTCAGGTCTTTTGTCATTCTTTTATGTATTTTAGTCTCTTATTTTCTCTACTTTCTTAACGTTATTACTTTTCTTGTTCTTTTGCTGTTTGTAAAGCGTCCTTGGTGCTTTATAAAGTAAATAAAAACAATAAATTAATAAAAGGTTTAACCATGCTGACGATATTTGACCTGCAGTATTCTCATAAAAGACTGTATATATAACTTTGTATTGGTACTGAAAAATTTAATGTATATGCACAAATATTATTGTAAAGCATCCTGTAGAAAATATTAATTTAAAAGAGAAATCTGTGACATGTGTTCTTAGCACTCTCTCTCTCTCTCTCTCTCTCTCTTTCTCTCGATATATATAGATTAGATTGGATTAGATTAGATTCAACTTTATTGTCATTACACATGTACAAGTACAATGCAACGAAATGCAGTTTAGGTCTAACCAGCAGGGCAATAGCAGCAAGTGCAGGATACAGGAATAAGTTATAAAGTGCAGTTATAGAAAACTATGGTGATATTTACAGATGGATGTACTATGAACATTATATAGAGGTTGGATAAGCTATGAACAGATTTACAATATATGAATATATGTGCAGGTTGCTATTAATAATCAGTAGTGTGCAGATAGATAAACATGATTACAAGTGTATATGTTACAATATATGTACAGGGATAGATAAACATGATTACAAGTGTATATGTACCAATATATGAATATATGTACAGGTTGCTATTAATAATCAGTAGTATGCAGATAAATAAGCATGATTACAAGTGTATATGTATAGTGGGTGTGTACATACATACAAATGTCCATATGCAGTGAATATGTACAGTTCAATAAGTAAACAGTTCAATGTGGTGCAGTGAATGTGCAAATTTTAAACGTGCAAATGTTAAACAGTGCAGTTATTGCGAGGAGTTTAAGTTAGAGGAGAGTGGGGGGTGTATTGGGGGGGCAAAAGAGTCAGTGTGGGGCAGAGTTCAGGAGGGAGACAGCTCTGGGGAAAAAGCTGTTCCTCAGTCTGCTGGTTTTTGTCCGGGGGAGCCTGAAGCGCCTGCCAGAGGGCAGGAGAGAAAACTGTCTGTGAGCAGGGTGAAAGGTGTCCTTCAGAATACTGCGTGCTCGGCGCAAACAGTGTTTCTTCTGGATGTCCTCTATGGCTGGCAGTGTGGTCCCTGTGATGCGTTGGGCAGTTTTCACCACCCGCTGCAGTGCCTTATGCTCAGCAACAGAGCTGAGCAACAGCAACAGCTTCCATACCAGACTGTGACACAGTTTGTCAGGATGCTCTCTATTGTGCAGCGGTAGAAGTTCACCAGGACGGCTGATGAAAGCTGGTTCTTCTTCAGTTGCCTTAAGAAGAATAGGCGCTGGTGAGCCTTCTTGATCAGGCTGGAGGTGTTGGTGGACCAGAAAAGGTCCTTTGAGATGTGGGTCCCCAGGAACTTAAAGGATGAGACAGGCTCAACGGCCATCCCATTGATGTGGATGGGATCATGTGAGCCTGTTCGTCCCTTTCTGAAATCCACAATGAGCTCCTTGGTCTTGTTGGTGTTAAGGAGCAGGTTATTGTCGGTGCACCAAGTGGCCAGATGCTGTATCTCCTCCCTGTAGGCCGTCTCATCATTATTGCTGATTAGACCAATCACTGTGGTGTCATCTGCAAATTTGATGATGGTGTTGGATCTATTAACAGGCCTACAGTCAACGGTAAAAAGGGAGTAAGGAAGGGGCTCAGCACACAGCCCTGTGGTACACCAGTGTTGAGTGTGACGCTGGTGGAGCAGATGTGACCTGATCTAACATTCTGAGGTCTGTTAGTCAAAAAGTTCATAATCCAGTTGCATAGTGATGTGTCGATATCCAGGTCTCTGAGTTTGATCAGTAACTTGGAGGGTATGACAATGTTGAATGCTGAGCTGAAGTCCACAAACAGCATTCGTGCATAAGTGTTTTTATTGTCCAGGTGTGTGAGTACAGAGTGCAGTTCTATAGAGACTGCATCCTCTGTGCTCCTGTTGCCACGGTAAGCAAACTGATGTGGGTCCAGTGTGAATGGCAGAGTCTTTTAGATGTGCCAGGACCAACCGCTCGAAGCACTTCATGATGATGGGTGTGAGTGCTACAGGGCGGTAGTCATTTAGGCATGTTGGGCTGGAGTGTTTGGGCACTGGCACAATAGAGGTGGTTTTAAAGCATGTTGGCACAGCTGCTAGGTTAAGCGACAGGTTGAAAATGTCTGTGAATACCCCAGTGAGCTGTTCTGCACATACTTTGAGGACACGCCCAGGAATACTGTCTGGTCCAGCAGCCTTACGCCCATTGATACCACTCAGTGCGATGTGTACTTCTGAGGAGGTGAGTGTGATAGGTGAGTGGTTGGTGGAGGAAGTGATCCTGGTGTAGGGTTCTTTATTGTCTTTTTCAAAGCGGGCATAAAAGTCATTTAGCTCGTTCAGGAAGGAGACGTCTGTGGATGTGGACTGGCTGGGTTTGTAGTTGGTGATGGCCTGGATGCCCTGCCACATGCGCCAAGGATCAGAGTTGGAAAAGTGCTCCTCTAGCTTAAGCTTGTAGCAGTGCTTGGCCTTTTTGATGCCCCTCTTCAGATTAGCCCTGTAAGTGCTGTAGGCCTGTGCATCCCCTGATCTGAAGGCAGTGTTGCGTGCCTTCAGCAGGAGGCGCACCTCCTTGTTCATCCATGGCTTCTGATTCGGGTATGTGGTGATTAGTTTCTGGGTTGTAACACTGTCTATGGTGGTGTTAATATATTCCAGAACAGAGGAAGTGTAACTGTCAATGTCTGTGTGAGAGCCATGTGTGGCCTGGGAAGCAAACATACCCCAGTCTGTGTGTTGAAACCTGTCCTGGAGTGTGGAGTCTGCCCCCGCTGGCCACACTTTGATGGTCCTCACTGATGGCTTCACACGGTCGATGAGTATTTGGGGGTAAGGAACAAAGAAAGGTGATCTGACTGACCCAGGTGGGGGAGGGGGGTCACAGCATAGGCTTCAGCTATGTTTTCAGCTATGTTTGTGTAAACATGGTCCAATGTTTTGTTTCCCCTTCTGTGACAGAGAATGTTTTGATGGAATTTAGGTAGCACTGTCTTTAAGCTTGAGTGATTAAAATCCCCCGCAACAATAAAAGCAGCCTCCGGGTGAGCATTCTGTTGTTTGCTGATGGCTGCATGAAGTTTGTTCATAGCCAGCTTTGCATCAGTGTCGGGAGGAATATAAGCAGCAGATATTATGGTGGATGTGAACTCCCGTGGTAGGTAAAAAGGTCTACATTTAACCATTAGGAATTCCAGGTTAGCAGAGCAATGTCTCCCAACGACGACAGAGTTTGTGCACCAAGCTTTGCTAATATAAATGCATAATCCTCCGCCTCTGGTCTTACTGGAGTCATCCGCCGTTCTGTCCGCTCGGAATGTGTGGTGCTCCTTTAGCGATACAGCGTTGTCTGGTATCCCACTGTTTAGCCATGTTTCTGTGAAAATCATGATGTTACAGTTCCATAATCTTTTGCTGTGGTTGATGCACAGTCGAATCTTATCCATTTTGTTCACCAGTGGCCGTACATTGGCGAGAAAGATGCTGGGTAAAGTGAGCTGGTGTGGAGTTAGCTTTAGCTTAGCTTTTAGCCCGCCGCGCTTCCCCGGTCTTTGTTTACATTCTATGCGCGGTCTGTGAGCACTTCCGCCCAGCCCGAGGTGTTCTGGCAGTCTCATGGATGAGTCGAAGATTGCTAATAAAACTGTCCGGAATCCACAAACCAATCCAAAAGCTCCTGTTGGGTATACAATGTAAAGGCACCACTGTTCTGCACGAACAGACCCGAAATGAGCAGGAATAATACTGCAAAAATGCAGAAACTGGAAAGACCCTGAGCCTCGCATTGTGCACGCGTCGCCATCTTGGATTGAATATGATCTGATTTATTTTACATTTAATGTGCATCAAAATTACAGTGAGTGTAGCCAATGTTTCCAGTGTCTTTTCACTTTTCAGCTTTTAATGAGAAACTTTAAGACTTAATGAAAACTAATGTTTTATTTATTTTTTTCAGACCGAATTGAAGAGAATAAGGGGAGAAAAGAGGAGGAACATCATGTCAAAATTGAGGAAAAAACTAATTTACAGACTAATGGTATTTTGAAAAGGAGTGACAAGAATCGTTTCACCTGCACTCAGTGTGGAAAGAGTTTTGGAAGAAAAGACTATCTTAAGATTCACATGATGATCCACACTGGAGAGAAACCATTCACATGCACTCAATGTGGGAAGAGTTTCAACCAATCATCACACCTTAACAATCACATGAAAATCCACACTGGAGAGAAACCATTCACATGTACTCAGTGTGGGAAGAGTTTCAACCAATTATCACACCTTAATCTACACATGAGGATTCATACTGGAGAGAAACCATTCACATGCACTCAATGTGGGAGGAGTTTCAACCGATCATCATCCCTTAATCTACACATGAGGATCCACACTGGAGAGAAACCATTCACATGTACTCAGTGTGGGAAGAGTTTCAACCAATTATCATACCTTAATCTACACATGAGGATTCATACTGGAGAGAAACCATTCACATGCACTCAATGTGGGAGGAGTTTCAACCGATCATCATCCCTTAATCTACACATGAGGATCCACACTGGAGAGAAACCATTCACATGCACTCAGTGTGGAAAGAGTTTCAACCGATCATCACATCTTAACAATCACATGAAAATCCACACTGGAGAGAAACCATTCACTTGTACTCAGTGTGGGAAAAGTTTCAGCCAATCAACATCCCTTAATAAACACATAAGGATCCACACTGGAGAGAAACCATTCACATGCACCCAGTGTGAGAAGAGTTTCAACCATTCATCGTCCCTTAATAAACACATGAAAATCCACACTGGAGAGAAACCATTCACATGCACTCTGTGTGGGAAGAGCTTCAGCCAATCATCATCCCTTAATCTACACATCATGAGCCACACTGGAGAGAAACTAGAATGTCTAATCATCTTGTTTAATCCCACTCCTTTTGCAGCGTCATACAACAGAATTTCTCATGCTCAAACACTAGTGTGACTGCAGCTTCGATGTGGGATGAGTTTCAGCAACTCATCAGAACTTAATAAACACATGAAGACCCACACTGGAGAGAAACCAATCACATGGACTCAGTGTGGGGAGAGTTTCAACAGATTAGCAAACCTTAATGAACACATGAAGATCCACACTGGTGTGAACGAGTATATGTGCTTTGAGTGTGAGAAGACTTTTATTACAGCTCAAATTGAAACTGCACGAGACGATTCACACTGGAGAGACCATACAAGTCTTCAAACTGACAAGAGGTTTAATCAGTTAACACATCTGAAAACACAAAAGAGGATTCACACTGGTGAGAAACCGTACAGATCTGATCAGTGTCTACAGAGTTTCACTCATTCGGCACAGCTTAAGAAACATTTGGACAAAAAGTTGCACAGAAGACATGAATCAATGAATTATTTACAAACACTGGCTATTTTACAGTTGTTTACTGCATAATCTACAGAGTAACAGTGCAGTTATACTAATTAAACACACCTGATCAAACTAAATCTAAAGGTAGTGTGTTGAAGCAGGGCTGGAACTAAATTCTGCTGGGCTGCGGCCCTTCAGGGGTTTGACATCCCTGGTACATAGCATATTTTCAAAGGAATTGCCTACATTTATCACAATCATGTACATATCATTGAATAAAAACAATAAAAATATAAAAAACTTCATCCAAAGCAAAAAAATAAAGAAAAACAAAAAAAACAAATAACTTGATTAATACATTTATTTAGGAAAGTCTTTATACTATACTGTTAATGCCATTTTTTACCAACTTCATTTGAAGTTTTTCAAACAAATTCATTGAGTCTCTGCGAAAATGTATGTACGTGCTGTTTAAGATATTTTTTAAATAATTATAGAAAAGTAAACAAAGTTATATATTAATGATTGTGATAATTTGGTTGCTCTGTGTGAATATTTTTGCCTTTAAATGCATCTCGTCAATATCTTTACCTTTTAATTAGCTCTGTGACAGACATTGGTTGACTCCTGATACTCAATGTTAAAAACATAAAAGGAACCAAAGAAAACACAGAGATCGCCGCAGAGAAAATTAGCTTATCATCAATGCATTGTCTCACTTTCTCCTCAATACTGACCATACACATACCAAAACTGAATAGTATATATATATATATATATATATATATATATATATATATATATATATATATATATATATATATATATATATATAGCAACATAAAGCATCAGAGTACATGGGGTAATCATGTTTGAGCAGTAATTTACCATTTATTATCACAGTAACTATCTGTAATGGGTACATAAAGTAAATTACTGTAATTTATTCTTTGCACTACAAAATTTCATACAAATCCTGCTCCTTTTACAGTAAAATACTGTTTCCTTTTATTACAGAAAAACACTGGCTATTTTACAGTTATTTACTGCATAATCTACAGTAAGGGTTAACAGTGTAAATCATTTGCATTCAAGCTATTTTGTTGGCTCATCTCTCTTTTATGTTGCAACTCAAACAAGCGGGTCATAACACTTTGTAAAATGTGTCTGGTTGTATCCGAGATCTTGTCCTTTCAGTTATGACCATAGGTAAGAGTAGGAACCTAGACTGAGTGGTAAATTGAGAACATTGCCTTTCATCTCAGCTCCTTAACCACAACCGACAATCACATCAACTGCATTACTGCTGCTGCTGCACTGATCCATCTTTAAATCTCACATTCCATTCCTCATGAAGAAAAAAAAAAAAAAAAACGCAGATACCTGAACTCTATTTGGGGTAAGGACTCTCCTCCAAACTGGAGATGGCCACCTTTTTCCAGTCAAGCACTATGGTTTCTGAGCTGCTGTTTTTTTTCCTGCCATGTCACACTTAGCAGCAAACCGTCCCACTGCATGCTGAAGGTCCATGTCCAAAGTACCCGTGGGGTCTTAAAAGCATTGAAAAACTCTTAATTTTCATAATTTCAAATGAAGGCCTTAATAGTCTTGAATTTTGTAAATAAAGTCTTAAATTTCATTACAAAGGTCTTAATTTTCTTCATTTATTTTTGCCTTTCCTAGAATTAAGTTCATAACGTAACAAAATGAACTGTTACTAATGTAGGCTAATTAAAAATTCATGCAGCGTAACGTTGAGTGCACCTCGCGCTCCACGTCATAGCAGAAAGCGTGCGCACCCGTCATATGGTTACTTGAGGTGAGGCACAGAACAAGATAGTGGCTAGCCCAGTTTGTCGGCTAAAATGGGAAACTGTCGCTGTGGCCAAGGAATCCGAATTGCGTTTGGGTTAAGCCTGTGCCAGGAAATGACCGCAACGCCTATTGCTGTTGATGCCGGAAATCTTTTAAGCTAACGTTAGCGACAATGGGTGTTACGGCCCTGGACTCCCATATGGGGGGTTGCCAAACACACCGCGTGTAGTACTGCTTGTCAGTGCCAACCACCTATTGTGCAGTTCTGTGCAGCGGAAACCTCTTTGATTACTGTAACAGCTTTAACAATCAGTAATGAAGAAATTTCTACATTAGAAGAATGACAGTTTCTTCTTCCTGTTTTACGGTGGTCGATAACAAAGTTTTTGATGCGTTACTGCCACCTCTCACTCTGGTTGGTGATGTCACCAAACAATCATTGGGCTGACACGAGAAACATGCTTGATTGAAAGATGACAGAGAGATTAGATTAGGGTGTACTTCATTGATGAAGAGTTGTAAATATATATACAATATAATGCTTATTGTAAAGTATTTCCCTTTACTATAAATGACTATAGTATTTAATTTGTGTAACACCTGGTTTTATTGGATTTTTAGTTTTTGCTGTTATATACTATAATTTGTTTCTGTTTGGTACAGCATATTATTTACAGTAAATAACTGAACTGAATTATGTTTCATTGACAGTTTTATTGATCAATAAGATATGATTGACTTGGATTTAAGTTGCTTCGATTTAAATATGAGAATTGAAAAAATAGCTTAGATGTAGCTAGGCTACTTTTGCCAAGGAGTTTATAGCTTAGCTTGATACAATTCTAAGAGGTAAGCTTTTAAGTAGAGTAGCTAATAGCTTAGCTCATTACATTTTTCAAGTAGTTTGCCCAACACTGCCACCACAGCAAAGGAACATCCTACCTTACCGTGGCTCAACACCAGCTCTGCAGGCAGATGTGATGTGGGTCTTTAAAACAATCCCTGTGCACCACTCTTTCACACTGAATAAGAACATTACAGAGGTTTTTAAAACCATGGTTTCTGACTCTGAGATTGCAGTTACACTTTTGAGTGGAAGTAACAAAACTGCATATATTACTTAATTCAAATCCTTTTATAACTAAAGAACTGACTGACCAGGTAAATAGGGCCAAGGGGTGTCATGAGATGGAGAATCACAAAACACAAAAATCCATGTGCAGCAATTTATTTAGACAAAGACAAAAGGAGTTTCCCAATCTTGCACAGAATCTTCAAGAAATGAGTCCAGACAAAAGAACTGACAAAAAATACAAAAATGGGTATAAGTGTTAACAAAAACAAACAAGAATCTAAGAATAAGCCAATACAAAACTAGATCACCAAACAAACATACCGGACGTGAGGGACAAACAAAATCTTAAGGCAACTAAAACACAAGACAAAAGGGTTTATAAATACAGGGCTAAATTAACAAACAAGAAACAGCTGTAACAGAATACAATCAGAAGTGCAAAGGATTATAGGAAATGAAGTTAAACTACAAAACAAGCTAGTGACCTCAAGTGTCCAAAAAAGGGCACTGTAACATGTGACAACGGGTTTTCAGTCATGTTTGACCTTCATATTCACTACTGGGTGCTGACCACACTGTTGCGTATGTATTAAATATAACAGAAAATTGAAATAAAATGCTTTACTTAATTCAAGTAGCCCAATTGTACATAATTTTTTACTAGGGTTCAGTCTTTATACAGATTTTACATTTTTCCCTCATACTTTTGCCGGAATGGGTACAAAGTTGTCATTAAATTTCATTTGAAATGTTATTGAAAAGGTCTTAAAAAGCCTTGCATTTCATTTGGAGGATCCTGGGGGTACCCTGGGCAGAGTGCTGGGTAGAAGCAAAATGCTTGGTAGGAGCAGTGTGTTGGGTCATGGCAGAGTGCTAGGCCGTGGCAGACTGCTAGGTGGTTTCCCATCATAATGCTCTTCCTTCATGGCAAAGGCAATTCTGCCAGAAGAAAAGAGGTCAATATATTCTCTAAAACTCACTTTATTGTGGGCATGTTCTTTGGAGCCTTTGCTTACTCCTGTGGGGCCCCTCTTCAAAGAAACTCAGCAGATGTTTTCTGTTAGTCACATCTCCATGGTGCTCATTTAAGCTTTTTTGGCCTTGTCCAGTTCTGCCTCTGGGGACAGTGATTTTCTGTATGGCTTTCCTTTGTTAGCTTCCTTCACTTTTGTTGCCTCCACTGTATCTGTCAGATTCAGGCTGCCATCATTCCGTCTCCTGAATCGAGGTTCCATCTAGTAACACATTGGTTAAAGTAATACATAGGTTACACAAATTTAAAAATTGACTCACCCTCAAGTTGTACCAAATACATTTAAATGTCTCTGTTTTGAGGAACACAAAGAAGATATTTGGAGCAATGTCTGCAGACAAACAGATTTTAGCCAACTATTTACAGCCGTAGTTGGAGAAAGACACTGTGATACTGTGGCAGTAAACGGGTGGTGAGATATTAAAATAATTATACCATTAATAACAATGTTTGTCCTAGTTGAGACAGCAAATAAGTGAAATTTTATTCTATGTTATCTCTTTGTAATGTCAATTTTTTAAAGACAATATTTTCATTTTCAAAAAGAAAATATTTGCTACATTTTGAAAACTACTGTTCTATTACATGTAAAAGCAGTGCATTCAAACTATTACTTTAAATTGAAGTTACTTATATTTTAGTCTGTACTACATTTAATCTATTGTCTGTGAAATAGAAAATTAAAGAAGAATATTAATGTTAACTTTGTTACTGGATTATGATTAGTGATGAATTAATGCGTGTGCATTATTATATTATTGTTTTATTATTGGTGATGCATTAATGTGTGACCCTTATATTGTAGCTTTATTATTAGTGATGAATTAATGTGAGCATTATTCTATTCTTGGTTTATTATTAGTGATGCAATCATGCGTGATCCATATTGTTTTTTGTTTTGTGATTAGGGATGTATTATGCGTGAGCGTTATTAGATTAGTTCATGATTAGTGATGTAGTGATATGTGAGCGTTATTATACTATTTGTTTATAATTAGTGACTGATGAAATGAGCCTTATATTTATTATTAGTGAAGTGATTCATTAATGTGTTAGAATAATGCACGGGCATTATTGTAACTATGGTAGTAAATGATAATATAAAGTGTTGTAATGTGTAATAATTGCATTAAAATGTTTGTAGTAAAACTGTACAGTGTGCTTGGTTGGCTAACGTTGATCTTACCAAATAACATTATATAACATCTATAACAATCATTTAATAATCGTGTTGTAGTAATTAATGTTAGTGTAATGGTTATTTAAACCAACTTGTTATAAAAATACTTACTTTGCAATTGTTGTCCGCAACAACATTAATCTGCAACAAAATCTGTTATTACAATACAAATCATGAATGTTATAAGGGCTCTGATTGGCCATAGCGTTCATTGTAACTCGGAACATGATTGGCTGCCGTAACCAAGAATAAGGTGAATCTTGGTTCCAACCCGGAACGTGATTGGCCGGTGTAACCAAGAATAACGACGACTTACAGGTGGCAGTATGCGCCACTGGCCCAGTCTACGTCAGCAGTGCTCATTAGCATGCTGCTTGGAAAGAGGACACGGCTCGGTGAACGGAGTTCCTTCAACGCATGCTGTGCTTTGTTGTCATGGCAAGTTGTGGTGTCGATAAGATGCTCTTACACAGAGCATGTGACAATCCCTCCCAAGAAGAACTGTGATCCAGGCTGTGAGACTTTCACTACTCCAGGAGGAGGTTGCAAATGTTAGAGTTATTTTTGGAGCAGCTGCAGCACACCTGGGTGGAGGCCCACAGCTAGACTTGAGGGCAACCATTAGCCAGACATTCCCTGGTGGTCTAGTGGTAAGGATTTGGCACTCTCACCACTGCGGCCCGGGAGCTTCCTTTTCACCTCCATGGTGAACTTCGAGCAGTGCTGAGCTCTCTTCGCAAAGGCAAGAAAGAGGCTCTGAGCGCAAAACATGTCCTTCGAGTCGGAGTCGAACCAGCGACCTAAGGATTGCCAACATCCCAACTACTGTCCTCCGCTCTACCAACTGAGCTATCGAAGGCTTCCAGGTTACTTCCACAACCACATCCTATAAGCTAGCTGCAGTCCGACCGCTGGCCAAAAAGGACAGAAGCAAAAGCACTCAAGCCTTCCCATACTGGGAGGCGAACCGGGGCCACCCGGGTGAAAACCAGGAATCCTAACCGCTAGACCATATGGGAACTGCCACTTTTGAAACCCAGTCTTGGCACAAATTCCAGTTTATTCTGATTGCTGGCACGTCCCTGCTCCGCTTGCCCAAGTGCCACTCATACACTTACGCACTCTCTCATACAAAGTTTCTTGGTTTCCGTAACCGAGAATCTTCTGATCCATAGTCATAAGCGCTAACCTTTGCACCACCGTCACTCTATTCAGCACCTTGTTAGCACATTGCTTGAAGCAAGGACAAGGCTCTGTCAACCCGGAGTTCCTTCACCACACATTCTGCTTTGTTTTTATGGCAAGAGGTTGTGTGGATGGGATGCTCTTACAGGATTCCTGACAGTCCCTCCATAGAAGACCTGAGATCCAGGGTCGGAGACTCTCTCCTCTCCAAGAGGAGGTTAAAAGCAATGGTTTCTTTTGTGTCTGTGTGTCAGAGCCCTTAGGTGTTGCTGCAGCTCAGAGACCTACAAGTGGAGGAGATTACACTGCAAGTTGGCTGGATGACCTCTAAGGGGTGGGCAGTTATGCCACACGTAGGCTGGGTTTGCGATTGATGTAGCTGTAGTAGACATTCATAAAAAAAATAAAAACTGGTTACTCTGAGGTTGTGTTTAGGGTTGGGGTAGGTGTAAAATTGAATAAAACACAGCAGGTTACTGTGAGGTTGGGCCTAGGGCTGGGGTAGGTGTGATTTTAATAAACTGCAATAGGTTGTATTCTATGCCATGTACAAGACATTGAATCAATGAAAACCACATGGAGGTTTGTTACTGTGAGGTTGGGTTAAGAGTTGGGGTAGGTTGGGAGGTTGATAAAACACAGCAGGAAACTGTGAGGTTGGGTTAAGGATTGGGGTAGGTAGGTTTGACATTCAAACATAACTGATAGTAGTACGAGCATCTGCAATGGATTTCAAAATTATAATGGACATTCAGAATTTTTCTTATAGGATTTTCACTTTGTCCTATATATTTTAAAATCTTTTGGAGCAATATGACTTAATTTATTGGAATTTCCACTTTGTCTTTAGGATCTGATTTTGATTTTTTGATTCATTAGACTTTGATTAGAATTTTTTTTTCCATAAGATATTTTTGATTATGTCAATTAATTATTTTTTTAGATCACAATAGTATAGGATGTTTTTTTGACAGTATCTGAAATAAATGAAATAACAGTATCTCTTTTTAGTAGATAAGTAATTTACAGTTAATATAGAGTAGTTAATTCACAATATTTTGCAGCATTATATGTATATATATATATGTATTTGTGTGTGTGTGTGTGTGTGTGTGTGTGTGTGCATGCATCAAATAAAGTATTTTTTGGTCGTCTTCATTATGTGGTAAATTCTGACCAATGACATTGCAGAATTTTGCATCGCTAATGACCTCTGCTTCAGCTGCTGCTTGCGTCTCATGTCTGATCAACCAGGTAAGTTTAGCCTTTTAAATTTAAGAGTTAATATTTAAGTTCTGTATTAAATTAGCCCTAAATAGTTGAAAATTGAATTCGGTGTTCAGTTACACCCATTGTAGTGATTCGCTTGAATCATGAGTGAGCAGTAAACTGTTGACGGCTGAGGCGATCTATTCGAGCTGTTAATTTCTGAGGCAATATTTACAATCCCTGATTTAATTGATCCAGATTTATGTTTTCATGAAATGACACAGTTCTTTAATCATGTTACATATAATTATGTGTTAATTAGATGTATCATGTTTGTTTGTTGCTGTTTATGTGACCAACGTCTGCAATGACCGGTGTATTTAACATTACTGCAACTAAAAATATTTGAATAGCAGAAGATCTGAAGCAATACGCGATAGTTTAAACTGTCGTAATACATAAAATGTAATACATATACATTATATATATATATATATATATACAGTTGAAGTCACAATTATTAGCGCCCCTGTTTACTTTTTTCCCCAATTTCTTTTTAATAGAGGGGAGATTGTTTCAGCACATTTCTAAGCATAGTAGTTTTAAAAACTTATTTATATTAACTGATTTCTTTTCTCTTTGTCATGATGACAGTAAATAATATTTTACTTAATATTGAGGTGGATTTTGTGCTCTTTGGGGTATGAGGTTGATCTGTATATTTGGGTTGTGTGTGTGGTCTGCTTGTGGACTTGCATACCATTAAAAGAATTAAGGTGCTATGTAGAGTTAGAAAAGGGAAATTGCCTGAGTAAACAACTAAGGGTCACAAGAATTGGATGAGAAGAGACCGGGAGAAAGCCTGAGTAAACAACTAAGGTGTCACAGGAAATGGATGAGAATAGAGCAACACGTGGTTCGAATCCTGCCGACTACGTCCAGGCAGTGCACAGGACTTAGTTTGCTACCTTCCATGATTGTTTGCAATTCCATTGTTTCTTGGGAAAAGGATGTGCTCAAAAGGGAGTCCTATCTATTGTGTTGTACTGATGTCTACACCTACATCAACCATAAACCCAACCTCACAGTAATCTGTTGTGTTTTAGCAACATCTACACCAACCATAAGCTATGTGAAGCTGTGAAATGGAGCCCGGATAGCTCAGTTGGTAGAGCATCAGACTTTTAATCTGAGGGTCCAGGGTTCAAGTCCCTGTTCGGGCGTACAAGCCTTTTTGTGGAGCCAAAGCTTTTGCCGTTGAGCTATCGCTTGCTGAAAGTTACATCTGGATGCACAACACATGTACTGGGAATGAGGACATGGCAGTGCAGGCAGTCTTGTAGTCGTGGCCGAGTGGTTAAGGCGATGGACTTGAAATCCATTGGGGTCTCCCTGCGCAGGTTCGAATCCTGCCGACTACGTCCAGGCAGTGTGCAGGACTTAGTTTGCAACCTTCCATGATTGTTTGCAATTCTATTGTTTCTTGGGAAAAGGGATGTGCTACAAGGGAAAAGCAAAACGACAGCTTCCATTTTTTAAGACATATGACAGAGAATAAACGTCCAGCAGCTTTTCCGTAGCTCGCTGTGATCGTATAGTGGTTAGTACTCTGCGTTGTGGCCGCAGCAACCCCGGTTCGAATCCGGGTCACGGCAGGTTTTTCAAGGTGACATTGGCGTTGCACTCTGTGTCGCCATCCTTAATCTCCAGCCTCCTTTTAGTGCAGGCTGTGCTACTGGAACGTCCTGAATGTTTCCTAAAGTGTGGAAGACTAGGGATTCGATATGAGCAACGGGACCTTTGATGCCACCATGCTGTGTGGATAAGCATTGATCTAGTCACGCTTCTAAGGCATGGAAGGAATCTTTTCAATTGTTAAAGAGCATATTGTAGGTTAGACACCCCAGTGAGACAATGTGTGTAAGAGTAAAGTAAGAATTAGATTTTCTTTAAAATAAACGTTAAAGTTTATTATTAAGCCATTTGGAGTCGTTTTAAGTCACGGAAATTTACTTCCGCGTTTGAATCGCCAGACCGGAAGTGACGTAGGATCAGGGAGTTCGCGCATTTAAACACTATGAAGACAACTGATCATGGTGCGCGTTTGGATGCCGAGATAAGATATTTTGAGAGACTCACACAAATGAAAGACCCCAGCCATACAATTATAAGCCTGTGGACAGACGAAGTCTGTCAGAGAAGTCAGAGAAGTGTAATTTAACTCTATTGTGAGGGAGAACAGAGCAGAGGCCAGTGTTGGCTTACAGAGAGATATGTAAGATAACAAAATCTTATCTGGCAACTTACCAGTAACAGAAACTAATGAGCATTTAACACAGTTATGCCACATTGACACTATTTTTAATAGTAGATAAGTGAATACAAAACACAAATAACTCAGAACGTCTGGAATAATGCAGAAACATGTAAACAAGGTACTGGAAAATCTTTTTTATTTTACAAAAGGTTTTCAGAGCTTCTGTATTAAAATAAAAACAACATCAAATATTAAAACAATTAAAATAAGTTTTTAAATATGTCTTTTTGTCATTTTTTCATTGGGTATAAGATTATCTGTATCAGATCCCATTTAGGCTACAATCCATAAAAAGACAAGTACAGTTGTTATAGTATAAAATATTTACAAAGATTTGATCAACAGATCTGATCTGCATTTATGATTAAATAAACTTCAACCCTAATTCAAGTTCAAATTCTAAATGCAACTCAAGTTCAAGTTTTATTTATATAGCACAAAATCATAAGCAGTGTTAATACCCAGCATTTTTACTCTTTATATATGTATAAGTATCTTTGTGAGTACGTGTATACTGAAAGGAAATTATATCATCTGACCCATTTAAAAGTAAACCTAAAATTATTTTTCAGTATGTTGACCAACGTTTATGTGGGTGCCACACCATCATGTCTTTAATGTGTGTTAAATTGTGAATGCTGTGTAAAAAGATGCCGACAGCCTCATCCTTGTAAACCCGCTGGAAGGATCTAGAAAGGAGAGCAAATGTAGTGCAAGGTTCTGCATTCTCGTCGAGTCTGTGATGAACTCCAGTAGTCCACCGTCAGACACGCAGTGAGGGCTGATGCATATATTCTTGGGAAATAATGCAAAAGTTTAAATCATGTTTATTAATAATGTATATTTTAAAATTCACCATATGATTTTTAATATAACACAATACAGAAAACCCAACCACATTTGCAGACCCCTGGATAGTGAACTGCAAACCATCTCACATATACAGTAGACTGTACCCATTAGAAGTTGAGCATGTAAGAACAAACTTCAATTTTTTTAATGTTATTTGTTTTTCTTCTACAAGATGAATATTCCTCATATGTGAATAAAAAGTGCCTTTCCTTATTGACAGGACAGAATATTTTTTACTCTCCCTCAAGTGGTTTCAAACCAATGACTGTAAAAAATATGGACGACGCTACAGCCCCTTTTCCCATTGAACGCCTTGAGGGCAAAACGCCTGCTTGACGGGCACAAACTGTCGCAAAAGACTGCTGAAATTGGAGCCTTGACATGCGCAGAAGGACTGTCTGATGGAGCCAGAGGAGGAGCCCGAAAACGAGCGGAGTCGAGCTTCCAACCAAACGCTTTATGTAAAATCAACCACGTCCCCCAAACTTCTCAGCATGCGTTTGCTGTCATATCAACACAAATGGATGTAATAACGTTAACAAATATGAGTGTTATATATATTTAATCTCGCCAGCTCCAGGCCACAGCGTATAACGTACTCGCGGCGTCGCGGGCTGATTCCGGCTCGCATGCGGCAGCGCCGGCTCGCTCGGCCGCATCTGGCTCGATTGACTCGGGCTGGAATTGGGCAGTGAGTCCAGGCATCCGGAGTAGGTCCAGCAGAGGTAATCAGTCTGAGCTCTGAGGGGTAAGTCTCTAGAGGGTAAGAGAATCTAGCCGGAACTGACCCGAGTGTATTTTACTATCTGGGTGGTTAAGCGTGTATCAGCAAACTAATAAAGCCCGAAAAAGGCCCTGACCTTAGCGAATAAACAGTGTTCCACCAGGATCATGTATGTCAGAAACTATAGTTTACTGCTGAACTCATTTTGTCATGGTAAAATAACACAGAAATCGAATAATAAAACTTCAGTCTCCTGCCGAAGCTCAGACGCCGCGCTTTGAGAAACTGTCAATCACAGCTGTCAATCACGAAGACACGCTCAGCATCAAATTACTGCTAAAAACAAACTGTTTACAAAAATGAAGATCAGCACCTATTTCAGCACAATAACCAGTGCCTTAATCGACCAGAACCATCTTTTGGGACATTTTATTGCAAGTGTAATAAATTTTTTTATTTGGGCTCAAGTCTCCGTCATTAACACAGAGGAGGCGGGCTTTATGCCTTGTACTGCAGCCAGCCCCCAGGGGGCGATCTAACAGCCGAGACCTTCACTCAAACGCAGGCTTGCGGCACACTTGTTTCAAACCTTATTGACTTTCTTCTGTTGATCACAAACCAAGATATTTTGAAGAAAGCTAAAAATCTGTAACCATTGACTTCTATAGTGGGAAAAACAGATATGGAAGTCAATGGTTACACGTTTCCACTATTTAAAAAAAAAAAGGAAGTCAAAGATAGTGTGAGTTTACCTGCCTGCATTATATAGAAATATTGTAGTAATTTTTTGCCCTTCTAGTTTTTGTTATCAAATAATACCATGCACAAATAATTCACGAAAGGGGTCATAATATTTTACCCGATGAACGAGGTGAATGTCTGAGGTAAAATTGGTTTTATATTCACACATTCTGACTTTCTCCCTGATAATATAATTTCAGAAGAGTATTATTTGCTAATCCCTAATATCATGTTAGCAGCCAATGACTATCAAAGTACAACATTGTTCATTGTCAGTTTAATAGTGCTAATGTAGTTTTTAAGTCATATTTACGTGTGATTTCAGTCATTATACTAAAAGTACTATGGTAAACAATACTGAGAGTGTGTCACACAAGCTGTCACTAATCGAATGTGCGAATATAAAATCTACTTCACCTTAGTTGAGGTTACTCTGTGAGCCAAAGTGAAGCACAGTTGACCGAGAGGCCAGTGGAGAGAAAGCCTTCAGCTCCGGGTCATAATCTGTCTCCCAAAGTCTAATAAACACACCAAAAAACCAAACAAAGTCACAACGCTGTAACTATACAAGACATTTATTATATTAGCAAACTGATGCTACTAGCCGTCTTATATATGTGTACATTTTTACACGCTTTAAAAAAGTATATTTAATATGCTTAACAATACAAGCTAGCAGCCGTGCTATCGGCTACTCCAAAGTAAACACATCACGTTGCTTCAAATTACTCAAAGAATAATGCTTACGGACTTGAAAGTTGACAAACATAAACGAAAAACGAGTTGTCTTACCGTGTACAGCTCACGGAGCTGCATCTCCGACTGATCCAGGAGTGTTTCTCGCCGTTCGCGTCAGCTATCACTCTTATCGGATTCATCCCATTTCACAAACCAAAATAGCAAGAGGAAACTTGTGGACTTGATCTGTTGACAGGCTGGAGTTTGTGCAGTTTCCATAAACGCAATAATATACCACGATGATGATAAATTACGCCAAAACTAACAACCAGTTCTGCTATTAGCTCCTCTGCCCCACTGTAAACAGCGCGCGTCTGTCAGATAAGTCCCTGCACTGACGTCACCGGGGTGGTTAGAAAAAAAAGCGGAAGTGGGAAAACACATTTTCTTTAAAATTTGTGCCCTTACACTTCGTAAAACATTTTAATATGCTATTTTATGGTATTATAGAGTATTTTCACAAACAATTCTACTTTTTTTTTTTAAACAGTTTTTTAACCTACAATATGCTTTTTAACGGTTGAACAGTAATTTATCATTTATTATCACAGCAACTTTCTGTAAAGGTACATAAAGTAAATTACTGTAATTTATTCTTTGCTCTACACAATTTCATACAAATCCTCCTTTTACTGTAAAATACTGTTACTTTTCATTACAGCAAAACACTTGCTATTTTACAGTTATTTACTGCATAATCTACAGCAGGGGTGGAGGAGATTGGTGCAGATCTGCAGAGTGGATGCGCGCGTACTAAAGAGCGGTGTTATCGCGTGCATACTGATCAGCTGTGTTGTCGCGTGCCTACTGAAGGGCGGGACCGAAGGTGTGCCGCGTGTGTAGATAGGTAGCTAAGTGGCAGGCAGGGGCGGGAACAGCTTACCTTGGTTCTAGCCGGCGCGAGTTCCCTCATAACACTTTCCGCCCGTCACAGCGTCTAACAAAGGGGCGGGGTGCGTGGTGACATCACCGGCATCCTCGCCCCTTTGTTTACACGGCGGGCGGGGAATGCCAGTGACCGCTGTGTACGGATAGAATCAGCGGAGCGGGGAGCGCTCTCTCTCCCCGCTCCGCTGATTCTATCAGTGTACAGTGGTCGGCGCGGGCCACAAAATATTGCACTGAGGGCCGCAAATGGCCCGCGGGCCGCGAGTTTGAGACCCCTGATCTACAGTAAGGGTTAACTGTAGCATAAATGGAGAACAGGCTGGACAGTCGAACACTGTAAGTCCACAGAGCTGATCAATTTCAAACTAACAGTATCTCCACTCAAAAAAGCTTTTTTAAAAATGCAACAGCACAGATCTTTCCATCCTAAAAAAAAACAAAAAAAAAAAAAAAAAACCCCATAAGCAAATATTGCACTGCCAAAACTAAGAAAGAAATTATTCTGAAAATGTTTTAATAGATACTCGGCCAAAGAACTCTGTCTGCTGTTCCAGTAAACTGGTAAATGGCTGCTTGGACATTCCAGGAGCAGTCAGCTTCATGTGGTCATAGGACACAAAGACATTTATTTTGTAAATTGTTTCGCAACTTGCTTTGACAGGCCAGCATCCAACGCAGATCAACAGTGGAATGTTGGTGGTTCTGCTCACGTTACATTTTAAGCATGAGAATTCTGGCAAGCTGACATTGTAACGACCTATTGAAATAAAGTATATATAATACATTTATAATAGAAATATTAAACAATGTTTTTAAATGCTCTCAGCTTACCATCAATTCCTATGAGAATTCCCTTTTTACCCTCTGACACCACAATGGAATCAGTGGCACAGTTGCAAATTTCATCAGGTGTCTCAAGGGGCAAAATGCTATCTGGAAGCAAATTTCAAACTTTACTGTAATTAGCATTGCTGTATCATTATTATAACAGAAATTCATACGATAAGTTTCAAGATTATGAACAAAAAGAAAAAAAAGTACATGCCTTTTTCTTCAAATAGAATTTGTCCTCTGCTATCCACCTTGATCAAAGTAGTTGGGGATATGGGCCTTAAAAATCCTTCCACATCAGTTTCACGGTTGTGAAGTTTTCTTTTGTGGAGCAAAATATCACAGTCTGGACATAATAGCTGCTTGGGAATGCAGTCTTTACATCATATAACAGATTGCTTCAGTAGGCAGTGCTGGCACTGCCTAATCTCGGTATATTCAGCAGATAATAAAGGATCCAGCATCTCAGGCCTTAAAGCTGCCCACTTCTTTTTAGACTGCTCAACGCGAATTGCCCATATGTTTGAGGAAGTCGGAATTGAACACTTAATGTCATCAGTGTCACCTAGCAGGTCCTCGATTTCTTGATGAAGAGTTTCTGTATTAGGAAACAATACATGTAACTTTAGTGTTCATGGCAGTTGGTTAGACTGACCATTACAGGGAAATACTTACCAATGTTTTCCGCTGCTGCCCAAACAGTGTGAGCAGACAGTGATGGACCTTCAAACAAGAACAATGAAGCAAATGACACAATAGTAATAATAACCATGCACGGCTAGTTACTTTGAAAATTGTTGGTGTCATTACTCACTATGATAAATGTCTCTTTGCCCAGATTCCAAAGATAAGGACATACCTGCACTATTGATCACAGTAGCTAAAAAAATTGAGATTTATAAAATTATACATTACAGAAAATGTATGATGGTGCTACACATTATAAGAAATATGTGTGTGTCCACTACAATAATACACAATATGCTGAAACTTATTATAGCCAAGCCATCGCAAATGTTTGCCTTTGAAGATATCTGCCTTCTCTGTTTAGGCACAAGATGACCAAACTGATCTCTCTCCACAAATGAAACTGGTTTGGGAAGGGTGCTGCAGGCACGTTTGGTCTTCTGTGTATTTAACTAAAAAGACATATATAGGATGTTAAGCAAGAACTTTGATATCTATTAACAACTAACAAACTAAGATTCAATAAAGCTATTAAAATAGTATAAAAAAAAATTGCTTGAAAAAAAAATACTGGTGGAAGGTTAAACGTTTGCAGAACTTGTTCAGCCTCCCTGGTCGCAGCTACAAGTGCAGAATTTGCTGCTTTACATTCAAACTCCCTTGTAAGAATGGCAGCTTCCTGATATAACTGGTCAAAATTTGACTTTTGACAAGATGCCATATTGAAGAGAAAAAAAAGTGAAAATATAAACTGTGTGTGTTATACTATATTACTGAGGACCAAATTGTGACAAAACACCTTTTAAGTGAGTATATGATGAGTAAATAATTATGTTTTCATATTTTGAATTATATGTTGCTAATGAAAAGGATTTTAGTTTTCTAAACACTTTTGTGTGTGTGGACCCCCTAAAATAGCAGTGGCCACCCCCTGTAAAAAATTCTAGCTCCGCCACTGCTCAGTTGGCGTTTCTGTGTAGAGTTTGCATGCCTTCGCGTGGGTGTGCTCCGGTTTCCCCAACAGTCCAAAGATATGTGGTACAGGTAAATTGGGTAGGCTAAATTGTCTGTAGTCTATGAGTGTGTGTGTGGATGTTTCCCAGAAATGGGTTGTGGCTGGAAGGGCATCCGCTGCGTAAAAACTTGCTGGATAAGTTGGCGGTTCATTCCGCTGTGGCGACCCCGGATAAATAAAGGAACTAAGCTGACAACAAAATGAATGAATGAATAAATGAGAGTCGTGTGAGTTGCATGTAAGTTAATGTTTAAACTTGATTAAGTGGGGGATGGGAGGTTGTGCCACAGGGTGTAGGGTTCATATGCTTTTGCTGATAGTTCCTCTGCTCTTTCTGACATACTATGATATTAATGTGTTTATGTAGTCGTGTACATGTATTACTCATCTTATTCTTTATGTATGCCTTATTATAGATTTATTGACCTCTTGTTATGCTACAGTATACTACATATATTTATATGTTGTTTATACCTCTATTTTTTTCCTATATTCTACATTAAGTTGTTAAATTTAATGTAATAACATAGTGTGAAAATATGACCTTGATTTATTAAATCTAGACATATAAAAATTTTAACCATTATAAAAAATAATAGGTGAAATCAACATTTAATGCTCATCTCAGAATTAGATTTTAAGTAAAATTTTATACAAATACCCATGTGTTTTACTTGTTTAACTTGTAAAACTTTTTAGGACATCAATATACATGCCTTCTGTTTATTCTTTCTATTAGAATATCTTGAGTACTCAAATCAGCAGTAAAAGTTCACACAAAAAACTGTTTGTAGTGTACAGGGCCTGAACTAAAACATATAATTTTATAAATGGGGATTTATTAACTTTGTAGGGGATCTGTAATAAGCAATGTTTAATATGTATTAAAGACAAACACATTTGAAGACATGATACTGTCATACTACAAACATTTTTTCTTTTATATTAAAATGTTTTTTACATGAAGATTTTGATGTTAAATGCAGGTGTTAGCACAGGTGGGGCTGGGTAAAATGTTGCACTGTGTTGTAGACAATAGCCGTGTTTAAGTGTGTGAGGTGCTGCACATATTGATCATGTAGGACATCAGTGATCGTCAAACATAGCTGAAATTATAATTTTACACTAGAATTTGCCACTACAACCATCACCTCATCTAATAAAGCCAGAATCCAGTCGTAGTATTTGACAACCAGTCCTCCTCCTTTAAGCATTTAGCAAATATTTCTTAGACATGCCGGTTACCACTTTACAATATCGGGAAGATTAGGACTTTTTTATTTAGTTGTCATCCTATTTGTCGGTGAAAACATGACAAATGACATAATGACAAAATTATTTGTCAATGACATGTTTTCACTGACAAAAATAAAGAAATGAACACAAAAAGAAATGGTGATAAATAGACTGTGGGATAAGAATGATATACATTTTTTAACTATGCTTAGATTCTCCTATTTAAACCTGTTAAAATGTCAAAGTTAAATATTTATATTTTCTTAACAGGAACAATCAAATGACAAAGGTGAGCTGCAAACAAAAAACGGGTCTGCTGAGAAGAGTGACTTACAAACAGAACGGATCTGCTGAGAAGAGTGACTTAGAAACAGAGAACGGGTCTGCTGAGAAGAGTGACTTAGAAACAGAGAACGAAATCAGTAAACAGGACTGAAGTGAATCAGAAACGTAGTGAATATGTTCCATCAGACAAAGAGAGCACTGGTGATGAGCTTGATTCAGAAAGGGAGTCAGGGGTGTGAAGGATTCGGATTTCTGCTTTCCAATCAGTCTCATCATGGACCACCGTTTATCCTTTTCATCATCCTGTTTCTCAGTATTTAACTGTGAATTGATTTTAATTAATGAATAAGTTAACACATTGCTTAATATAAGAATGTTCAGTGCATTTGCCTGTCTCTTTATAACTGTTTTCAGAAGCCACCAATCTAGGTCAGAGGTCACGGAGGGCTGAGGACTGGAAACAACTGTTTCTATTGTTATTTCTAGGAGTTAATACTGTCTAAAATGTCTAAAGTGATTTTGCTATTTTTACGGTTAAATCTTTTAAAGTGATTCTACTTTTATTCAAGATAGACTTTGTGTAGTAAGAATATAACTGCCTGAATGTAGATTATACCAAATTTAACCAGTTTTGATAAAGACGGCTGAGAGTACACTCAGCCTTGAATAAGTAACAGATTATACTTTGTGTGTGTGTGTTCTATTTGATTGTTGATCCGTTTCACAGGTCTGGAGTCAGCTCTAATCAGTCTAAGGGATGTCTGATGTTTATGCTTAAGATATTGTTCAGAATACACGCACAAACCCCACGTGGAAATGTTCCTAGTCTATCTGTGTTTTAACCAATCAGATTAGAACACCTATATGTATGACGCAGTTAATGACGTTATGTGAGAGTATAATTGTTATTGATTGGTGATTGTAAGCAGAGCGGCCTAGGAACTCATTGTGAGTGTTGAAGCTGGCTTCTGCTGATGTAACTGCAAACTATCTTCAGTAAACTTGATTTATTTATTTAAATCTCTGACTCCGGCTCTTCTTCATCTACCAGACTGGTCATTCTTTGGGTTAAACTGTAAACTATCCACACAGGTGCAATTAAACACTATTGACACATTGATTCCTTCAGATAAGGATTCTTTACATACAAGCAAAAAAAAAAAAAACAAAAACACTCTAAAAAGCGAAAAGATCTTCTAGAGGGAATTCGGAATAAAGGAAACTATTTTCACAACGTTGAGGTTTTGGAGAAGAAGGATGGAGAAATTGTAACTTGGCGTCAGCCAACCGTGGCTGCAGACATTTCAGATTTTCTTCCTTGCCCTCAGTGTCGGGTTTTTCATGAAGAAAGATTTAAGGAAACCCTCAAAGGCATGCGGAGCAGAGACGGTTGTTAAACGAAAAAAAGGAGAGAGATTGCGTTCCACTGCAGCTTGTCTTCTACCTATGGGGTCAGACACCCCTGCTGGTATTAGAACACTTTTGATGAGTATGCGTGAGGACAGTATCACCAAAGCAATAACCGAGGATCGCTTGATCATGTTGTTTGGCGAATCAATTTATACAAAGTGCGGCCACGATCGAGCTCAGCACCCATACATTGCACAAAAAATGCGAGAACTTGCAAGGTTTATGGTTAAGGTGAAGGAGCTATCCAAGTCAGTGGAAACACTAGAGAAGCTGTGTGTTCCTTAAAACTTTGTTCTGGCGATCACAGTATGCAAGGAGGTAAACAGCTACAATGCTGAATCAAATCTTTTTAAAACTCCTTTAGCTCTCAAAATTGGTTACTCATTAAAGAAGACATGTCAGATAAGCCTTGGCCAGAGTCTTATGTCAGGAGACACTGAGACAGAAAGGAATATAAAAAAACTTCATCAAACTTATTGACAGTCACTGGAGAACCAAATTTCAAGCAAGGCTCTCAACACCCTTCAGCAAGCCAGATGGAATAAGGGTGATGCCATACCGCTTACTGCAGATGTCATGGCATTACAGAACACTTGAAAAAGTAGGAGGAGTCAAAAGAAAAACGCAAACGCTGCTGACTGGAAAGATTTAGCAGAAACAATACTTTGTCAGATTATTTTGTTCAATAGGAGACGTGAAGGAGAGGCTTCTACACTACTCCTTACAGTTTAAGAAAAAGGAATGTGAAGCCTCCCAACCAGGATGTTGTTAAATCTCTGACTAAGTTAGAGCAGCAACTGTGGACTAAATTGACTATATTGGAAATTCGAGGAAAAAGAGGGAAAAAAAGACCAGTACTGACTCAATTGATCTTTTAAATGTAAGCAGAGAGAAAGTTGGGGTCACAAAAGACAATCCCTATGTTTTTGCGAAAGTTGAGCGTTCAGCCCATATTTGTGGGTCAGACTTTCTACGAAAATATGCAGCAGTGTGTGGTGCCAAAGACCCAAAAAGCCTGACTTCAACCCAACTGAGAAAACAAGTGGCAACTGTGTGTCAGATTATGAACTTAAAAGATAATGAGCTTGACCAGTTAGCTAAATTTATGGGTCATGACATACGCGTTCACCACGAATATTACCGATTGTCTGAAAACACCATACAACTAGCAAAAGTAAGCAAGTTGCTGTTGTCTCTAGAGAAGGGGTCTGAAGTATACAAAGTAAGATCTTTGGAGGAAATCCAGTGTAGCACTGATGGAAAGTACAGTGGATTTAGTTTGTTTTTTACTACAGTAACTTAAAGTAATAGTAATACTGTTTTTAATATTTTCTGTCTTGGCTTATTTCTAAGCAACCCTTTCTTGTTGGCTTTCTTACTGTCTTTAAATGAAACACAGCATTTAAAAAATTAGAAACATTTAATTTGTTCAAAAATAAATGTGAAATGAATAAATAAGCATAAAGCTGCACTAGTCAAGATGACTCACAGTACCCAAATTAGTGTAAATCAGTTTAAAGTAGTCATACACACCTTGAAACAAAGTGCCAGAGAGCTGTGTAATATAATGTTTAATGAGCTTGATCTGTTTGTATGTATTTCTCTTGAGGCAAAACTTTGTGTGTGTGTGTGTGACAGTGACGAAGAACTAAGTCAAACTACAGATATGGGTGAGTATTATTGTGATCTTATCACAAGCTATGAACTGAAAGTTTGCTAGTTCAATTCATGAAAGGTGCCAACACTAACTTTTCAAAATCGTCCATTTTAGGTATACATATTTTGTGATTAAAGATGGCCTCAAGTTCTCGTGTACTTAAACACGATCAATGATGAAAACAAAAGCATGTAAACAAACTGTTTATTTTTATATTTAGATGAGGAGGAACACACTTCTGCTTCAAGAAAATCCGTCAGTCACTCTTCTCAACACAAACGCCAAAGTTCTGACAGAGGTGAGTCGTCATGAACCAATAATGTATGCGTTGTTAAAAATTAAATGTCAGTACACCGTTTTGAACATGTCACCTGTTTATTGTTGTTAACTGTTAAAGTGTTCACAGAAGTTGAGGAGGAACACACTTCTGTTCAAAAAAAAAAAGTCAGTTGCTCTGCTAAACGTAAACGGCAAAGTTTTGACACATTTGAGTCATCATGAACCAATAATGTATGAGTTGTTAAAAATATAATATCACTCAGACCCCCTAGTTTTTTAGGAATTTTTTTGTGATAAAAATGACAGATTTTGTGGTGGTAATTTCCTGAAATTTGCGGTAAGTTTTGTGAACTATATATATATATATATATATATATATATATATATATATATATATATATATATGCATACAGGGCTTGAAATTAACCTTTTTGCTTGGTAGCACCGGTGTTCCTAACTTTAAAAAATTTAGGGGCATCAAAAGAAAATTTTGTCACACCCACCAATTATAACCACTGTGTAACGCCGGAGAGTGACACCAACAACAGAAGGTAGGATCCAATATGCAGGTTTAATCTTTGTCAGGCAAGCAATGGTCAATACAGGTATGAACCGGTATGTGCGGGCAAATCCAGAGTCGAAGTCAGTAAACAGGCAATGGGTCAAAAGGCAGGCGGCTAAAACAGATAACTAGGATACAAAGCTAGGTTCAGACACGGAGAAACAAGACAGGGAGAAACGAGTTGAAATGTCACTAAACAGTAAACAAGACTCTGCAAAGTGAATGAGTGTGTGTGCTGCTTAAATACTGTGAGAAATCTCAGTCTGTGACAGGTTTCAGCTGGTGATGTAATCAGGAAGATGAATGACCAGGCGTGCGTGATTGGGAGAAGTGCATGTATGAAAATGTAGTCCTGGGGAATGCGGAAGTGAAGTGAATGATGATAGAGGAAACCAGCGATCTCCAGAGAATGATCGCTGGTTATCGTAACATAGCCCCCCCTCTAAAGAGCGGCTTCCAGACGCTCCAAATACAGTTCAGGCGGGAGGTGGAGCGGAGGCGGAACAGGGGGAGGGATGGAGGGCCAGGACCATGCAGCTGGAGCGTACCTGTGGCGTGGAGCTGAGGCGGGCCTGGAGCGTGGAGTTGCGGAAGACCCGGAGGAGGGAGCTGCGGAGGGCCTGGAGCGTGGAGCTGCGGAGGGCCTGGAGCGTGGAGCTGCGGAGGGCCTGGAGCGTGGAGCTGCGGAGGGCCTGGATCATGAGGCTGCGAAAATTGGGAAAGCTTAGGAGGCGGCCATTCAGGAAGCTCAGGAGGCGGCCATTCAGGAAGTTCAGGCAACATGGACGGTCACCCAGATGCCCCTCCTCCACGACCACATCGCCGTCGGCGTCCAGGACATCCCCGGTACGGCAATGCCGCGGATTCATCAGATGACGATGATGATGATGATGATGGGGGTGACAACGGCGCTGGTAGGGGTCGCCACCGGCACAGACGTCAGGGTGATGACAGATCGGGCGATGACCGGAGACGGGACCATAGTGATTGTGACAGAAGCGGCACTCAGTCGGATGGAGACTCTGGTAATGACTACCACATGGCGAGTCAAGATCCTGCACCTCAGCCCACTCGTACGTTGACACCCGGACAGGCACAACTAATGGCACAACTGGATCGACTCAAAGCAGGTTTGGAGGAGAGAGAAAGATTAGAATATGCGGGGGTGACCAACACTGACCTGGCCCAGTCGGGGCTTGACACTTTACCTGAACAGGAAGACGAGGTGTTCGGGCCACCAGCGCCTGTTGTGTCGCAACCAACGATCGCTGTGGTGTCACCAGCCAAGTCTGCAACAGTACCGTCACATCATCAGTCGCCAATGTCAGAATCAGCAGCGCGGGGCCCTCCGCCTGGACTGCCATCCATTCCGAGCCAGTCTATCCCGTCCCCGAGCCCGCTTAGACAGCCTAAATACACTTTCGTAGATGGCCGACTAGTTGATCAGGCAGGGAACCAACTCTCGTCTGAAATGGTGGCGCGGAAGTTGACATCTCATCAGCAGGCATCCACTAGTGAAGACGAGGGTGCTCCTGTTGTCAGTACACCTCATGATTCCGGAAGAGACAGGTTGTCCACCTACCCTCAAGCAGCTCCAGCCACCCCGCGAACGGATCAGCCAACATCACTTATTGGCCCGGGTACTCCACTGCGCGCTGACGTTGCGGAGATGGCACATGACTCGTTCAATTCCACCATGTCAGCTGCGCAATGGTTCTATGAAGATGACGCTCGTGATCCTACACAACCAGATACACAGGCTCATTTAGGGTCTGAGGGGTCTCGAACCGGACCTACCGCAGGGCACGGCGCTCAACCAGCACAACAGCGGTCTCACTCAGTGGGAAATATGGGCTCGGGATTGTTCAACCCAGGACCATCGTCAGGCCGATACTCCCCCGCTAGATCAACTGACGGACTACGGCAGAGGCATTCTCAGTCCACTTCGTCATCGAATGGAAAGTCTGCTGGGGCTCCCGCCGACCCCTCAGCCCACTCGCGAGGAATATGAGCGGTTCTTCCCACCGCGACTGGGACACATTTTGCCCAAGTCTTGAGGAGATAGACCTCAGGAGTTTTTAATGCTGTCTGCAGCAGTGCGTGTGTTAATGTGCAAGTTTGTCTAAGTTATGTTGGTCATGTGCGGTTGCACGGTTCAGGACCGAGTTGTTTTTAAGTTAATAGATGCCTCGTGGAGGAGATTTTATGTTCTGCGCCGGTCGCTTCTGTTGAGAACTGAGAGGTCATAAGTCTCGTAGATGATTATAGCGTTATCAATGCGGTGATGGCGGCTGCTGTTGTGGTGATGACAACTGTAGTACCAACAGCAATAATAGGAGTAATGATAATCGAAGTGATGATGATAATACCACGGAGAAGATCCAATAACAGAAACTACCTCAATTTCTATACAGATAAATTATGTTCATTTTTTTCAAAAAAAAAAAAAAAGGAGTAACGCGAGAGCCTGCGAGACCTGAGTGCGAGATCCAAAATGGCGGCGCCTGTCTGCTAGACAGCAAACAACTCCGAAAACTTTTTTCCTCCGTATTTTCACTTTTCTCCGTGTGTTTCACCCATCAAAAATTTGACTACATCATTGCAACTGGACTATAATTTTTCTTTTTTTTCATCCTGGATCAACTTGAAGAATACATCGACGTACATTACAACACATACTGCTGCAACATGGACACAACAGACCACAACAAAAAAGGTAATCCCGCTCCAAACTTCAAGAGACCCCGTCCCGACTCTCCTTCAAGCATGAATTTACCACCCTCCTCACCATCTTGCTGTACCGAGGTAAGCGAAATATTACGCTCAATTGAAAATAAACTCTCCGGACTCGACACAAGAATCGCACTAATAGAAGTCATTCACAAAGAATTCCAAGAACTCCGTCACAGTTTAGAATTCAGCCAAGAACAGATTGACACACTCACTAAAGAAAACAATTTTTTAAAGGACTCAGTTCACGCACTTACCGCTCAACTCACCTCCGTTGTCACAGAAAACAAATCAATAAAGGAAAATGTATTGGACTTACAAGCACGCAGCATGAGAGACAATCTAGTTTTCACAGGCATCCCGGACCAAACTCCAGACGACCCCGAAAAATTAATCAAGGATTTCATGACAAAACAACTCAAACTGCCAGCTGAAACTGTACAGAACATCACCTTTCATCGTGTCCACCGCATCCGTTCCCAACATAACAACAGCCGACCGCGTCCTATCGTTGCAAAATTCGAACACTACAAACACAAAGAACTGGTACAAAAACAAGGGAGACAACTTAAAGGTACAACTTACAGACTCAACGAACAATACCCAAAGGTAATTCTCGAACGTCGAAAAAAACTCTTTCCAATCAGAAAACAAAAAATGAACGAAGGAAAACGAGCAATCATTACAGTGGACAAATTATACATAGATGGACAGTTATATCGTGACAAGGACATTACCCCCTGGCTTTTTTGAACGCATCACTCCCGTAATGTTACCTCATCTCTCTATTCATCTCCCTCATATCACTAGATTATAGTTTTGTTATCGCACCTAGGTCTCATCCCCCCTCCCACCTTTAACTTTATGTTGGTATTTAAAGTCATTTTTGTTTGGTCATTATTGTATTGTGTACATTTTGTCATGTCATACACACAGACACAGGTACAATTTCACACTTTTTCAAATACATACAGTAACATTTATGTATTTGCAGTAAAAACAGACTTGTTTATCAATATACATTGCTATTATTTACCTACTTATTTTGTAATCCTTTAAAATTATGTCATCAATCAAATTTCTATCCTGGAACGTCCGTGGACTCAGCTCTCAGGCAAAGAGGATCAAAGTTTTTAATCATTTAAGTAAACTACAAGCAGACATATGCCTTTTACAAGAAACTCACTTATCAGAACTTGATCAAAACAAAATCAAATCATCACAATATCATTCATATTCTGCCCACTACAACACAAAACAGAGAGGAGTGTGTATCCTAATAAATAAAAAATTATCATTTGTTCATAACACCACCATTACAGACCCAGAGGGACGTTTTGTCATAATTAACATTACAATTAACAATTACTCACTTACAATAGGAAACTTATATGGCCCAAATACAGATGACCCATCTTTTTTTCAGATTTTTTTTTCCTCCATTTCAAATCTTTCTAATTGCCCCATCATAATAGCAGGTGATTTCAACACAGTTTTAGACCCAACTACAGACAGATTTAATAATAACGGCAAAAAACACATCGGGAAATCTACAGACTCTATAAAACAGTTCATGAGTGACATGGGTCTTGGCGATAGTTGGCGCCTCCAACATCCGGACATTAAAGCATTCTCATTTTATTCACCAGTTCATCATTCATACTCCCGCATTGACTATTTTCTCACTAGTAATTCTATTCTATACAATATTTCTGAATCAAAGATCCACCCAATAATCATTAGTGATCACGCTCCTGTAACAATAAAACTGAATATAATCACCAGACATAAGCCCATTCCTAGATGGCGATTCAACACCTCTCTTCTTCAAGATCAGGATTTTGACAGTTATTTTAAAAGAGAGTGGGCATGCTTTCTAGAGATAAATGACTCCCCTGAAACATCCCCATCTCTTCTGTGGGAAACGGGAAAGGCAGTATTAAGAGGAAAAATAATTTCATATTCCGTTTACAAAAAAAAGAAAGAGAAAGAACATCAAGCTGAACTGGAACAGAAAATTAAAGATCTAGAAGACATTAACATAAATAATCCAACAGAAGAAACACAAGATTTGGTAAGAAAATATAAATCATAATTAAATAAATTAATTAATACACACACTCAATTCCTTATTCACAGATTACGACAAGAACACTTCCATCATAGTAACAAATCTGGTAAATATCTGGCTAATCAAATCAAACACAATAAAGAAAAAACAACAATATCAGTCATTAAGGACTCAGCGGGGAAACCCACCAACTCACCAGAAGAAATAAATCAGATCTTTCAAAAATTTTACAGTAATTTATATTCCCCTGAAAAAAACCCATCCCAGGATGACATTCACTCATTTCTCAGCAATATCAACTTACCTCAACTAAATGAACAGCAAATAAATAGTCTTGAATCCCCCTTATCACACCTAGAAATTTCTAATGCTCTTAAACTCATGCCCAATAATAAATCACCAGGACCTGATGGGTTCCCTGCTGAGTTCTACAAACACTTTTGGTCAATTTTATCACCACTTTTCATCCGGTTGATTAACGAATCAAAACAAAATTCAAAGCTTCCAGATACCATGAACACAGCCACAATTACACTTCTCCTCAAACCCAATAAAGACCCAACATTACCGTCAAGCTATCGTCCAATCTCACTAATTAACGTAGACACTAAGATAATTGCTAAAGCACTTTCACATAGAATAGAAAAAATCATGCCATCCATAATCCATCCAGATCAAACCGGTTTTATTAAAGGTAGAAAATCATCAAACAATACACGCAGACTCATAAACCTAATACACCACTCATCAATAAACAAAAACAAATCTATCATAGTCACCCTCGACGCTGAAAAGGCTTTCGATAAAGTAAACTGGAAATTCCTGTTTTCCACATTAGAGAGGTTTGGTTTTGGGGAGTCATTTATTAATTGGATCAAAATTCTCTACACATCACCCTCAGCTACTGTCATTACTAACGGACTAACATCATGCAGCTTCACTCTACACCGGGGAACTAGACAAGGATGTCCACTCTCTCCCTCTTTATTCACCATATTCATTGAACCACTTGCAGCAGCTATCCGTCAAAACAATTATATTAAAGGAATTCAAACATTAAACATACACCATAAAATAAGTCTTTATGCCGATGACATATTATTATACTTACAAAATCCCCAAACATCATTACAGGAAACAATAAAACTTATTGATACCTTTTCAAATATTTCGGAATATTCAATCAATTGGAATAAATCTGCTATACTCCCATTAAATTCCACCAGTGTGGATGTGACATCCCAAACATCACAAATCCCTCTGTGCACTAACTATATCACATATTTGGGTATCAATGTTTCCGCCAGGCTGTCAGAGTTGTTTGCACTTAACTATACTCCGATACTTAAAAAAATAGATGACGATCTGCAACGCTGGATGAACTTACCACTATCCATCATGGGCAGAATATCAGTTACCAAAATGTCCATTCTCCCAAAAATAAACTATTTATTTTCAATGATTCCAACACAACCCACACATACCTGGTTCAAATCCCTAGACTCAATTATAACAAAATTCTACTGGAAAAATAAAACCCCAAGAATAAAATTGACAACCCTACAGAGACCAAAATCACAAGGAGGATTAGAAGCACCACATTTTTACAACTATTTTTTGGCAAATCAGCTTCAAAACATACACAATTGGATTAAACCTAACTCATCAGAATACACATGGCAAGACATTGAACAATCAATATGCAAAGACATTAACATTTCAGAATTACCCTTTCACAGTCAATCAATCAAGAGACATCACTGTTTTAAAATGCCGACAATAGAAGCAACTCTGACAGCCTGGTGGAAATTCCATCAGGTCACAAATTCCCCACTCACACCATCTAAATACACCCCAATTTGGAATAACCTTGATTTCCTAGCCAACAAGAAGCCACTTAACTTTCACACATGGGCAGCCAAAGGAATCACACAACTTCAACATATCTTTATTAATAATAATCTGGCACCATTTCCCCATATAGCCCAGACATACAGCATTGGGAGTAATTGCTTTTTGGAATATTTACAAATCAAATCATCAATTAAGTCAAAATTACCTAACCAATCAATCAATCTAGACCTTCCACCTCAAATCTCAGAGTTTATTAATATATCGCCCTCCAAAAAATTGCTCTCCCAAATATACAAAATGATATCAAAATCAGACAATGCATTAGTTCTACCAACCACTAAATGGCAAACAGACTTATCTTTTAATCCCAATGCTGCATTCTGGACTCAAATTTGCAAAAACACATTTTCCATGACTAAAAATGCTAACTTACAACTTATACAGTACAAAGTACTTCACAGATCACATTTAACTGGGCAGAAATTATTTAAAATGGGTTTCACGTCAGAAATATGTTCACATTGCACACAAAACACTCCAGACACATATCTTCATGCCTTATGGCATTGCACTTCAATTAAATCATTTTGGGTAAAGGTTACTGACTCACTCTCCAACTTAATGGGTTGTCACATCCCACTGTGTCCCTCCCTCTGCATATTAGGTGACATATCCACAATCAATATAAATAATACAAATGGTCAGTTTCTGCTGGTGGCTCTAACTATCGCAAAGAAAACTATCCTCATGAACTGGAAATCAAGAAATACCATTCACATCTCATACTGGAAAAACTTGTTAACAGAATACATCTCCATTGAAGATCCTCTTTGCCTGAAGCCATTCCCTAACAACACCTTCATCAGTACATAAACAAGAGGGGAGGGGAGAGAGGGGGTCAGGTAGAGATGAGGAAAAAAAAAAAAAAAATCTAATATTTAATCTAATTTAAAATAAATAAATCAATTGGAAAAAAAAGTATAATGTAAACAAATAAAATAAAAGAATCATAATTCGGTCTTTATATACTTTTTTACTTTCCCTTTTGTTCTATTTGTTCCCCTTTCCTGTCCCTATCAATGTTATTTATTCATTTTTATTATATATAATATTTGTTTTCTATTTATTATTATTATTATTACTATACATAAATTATTATTATTATTATTATTATTATTATTATTATTTATATACCAGTGGCTCTCCTGACCAACAACAGATAAAAAAAAAAAAGAAAAGAAAAAAAAAAAAAGAAAGAAAGAAAGAGAAGAGGAGGAAAAAAAAGAGAGAGGGAAAAAAAGGAAAGAAAAAAAAATCTACTTACATGTACTAAATTCACAGGGTAAAGTGTAACGTAGGCATGGCAGTCTGGGCACTGCACTGGACTGATCCATGCCACACGTTACACTTTTTTTAATGCATCACAAAGCAACTGACAAACACTATATACCTCAATGCCCATCAAACAACTACAAACTCCTCAATTTATTGTTACAGCTGTTGTTATTTTTATTATTATCATTATTATTAGTATTATTCCCAGCATGAGTATATTATAGTTATCAAATTACAGTAATAATCTATCATACATATCTTTAATATTATTCTTCCATGTGGAATTGTATAATTCATAATTAGCATTGATATAGTGTTTTCTTTTTTATTTATTCAGTTTTTATTATTATTATTCTTTTTTTTTTTTGGCTTATTCTCCTTGCTTTGTTTGCTGAACTTTATTTTTCTTCTCTCTTATTGTTTCTTTTTTTTTCTTCTACTCCTCCCCTTCCTTTTCTGTTTTTATTTTTTATTTTATTTTTATTTTAAGTATTTTATTAATTTTTGTTTATTATCATTAGTTTATTTTCTCTTTTCCTCTATCTCCCCTTCAAACTTACTACTTACTACTATTATTATTTGTTATTATTATTATTATTTATTATTATTATTACTTGTCCTCTCCCTGATTTCCCATCCTCCCCTCTCCTCGACACCTTTGTCAAAAATGGTATTACTTTTATTTTTTGAAATCATTATTATTATTACTGTTCTGACTTGTCCTGTTATCTTTCCATTATCATTATTACAAGTATTTATACCATTATCATTATTAAGGTTGCAGTTGTTGTAGTTGTAGCGGTAGTAGTTGTAGTAGTAGTAGTTGTAGTTGAAGTAGTAGACAGTGTAATAGTATCAATTGTTATTGAGTAATTGTTACGGAGATTTTTGAAGCAGTAGTTCATGTAAGTAGTAGCAGAAGTAGTAATGGTGTGGTAGTTACAGTAGTAGTAGTAGTCGTTGTTGGTGTAGTAATATCAGTAGTAGATGTTGTTGATGTAGATGTAGTAGACGTGATTGTAGTAGTAGTAGTAGTGGTAATAGTAGTAGTAGTAGTAGTAGCATTAGACGTTGTTGTATTAATTGTAGCAAACGCTATAGTAGTATCAGTAGTAGTAGTCGTTGTAGTAGTATCAGTATTAGTAGACATTGTAGTAGTAGTAGTAGTCGTGGTTGTGGCTGTAGTAGAAGCAATAGTAGTTGTAATATAAGTAACTTTCTGTAGTAGTAGTTGGTGTAGCACTTGTGATTTATTATTATTGTTGTCAGTTATTACTGTTGTCCTTTCTCTCTTTTTACTCTCATATTTACTATCATACATTAATAAGCATTGTTGTTACTCCCTACCTCTGACTGGTTTCTTTCTATATGTTTTATCTATATCTGTGACACTTGATTCATTTATTGACTGTTATTGTTCCTAATGTATGTACTCTGACCTGTCCACCAAGTTACCTTTACATGCATACACACACACACTCACACACACACACTCACGCACATACCAGTACATGACTATATTGTTGATGTTTTTGTTGTTTTTGTTTTGTTGCTTTGTATTTGTTATCTGTTGATGTTTTCTTGTATTTGTATGATTTTTGCATATACTAATAAAAAAATAAAATAAATAAAAAATAAGATCTCAAAACTCAGGGCTTCTGGTAGTACCTAGAATAGCAAAATCAAGTAAAGGAGGTCGAGCCTTCTCTTTCATGGCTCCTACACTCTGGAATAGCCTTCCTGATAACGTCCGAGGCTCAGACACACTCTCCCAGTTCAAAACTAGATTAAAGACCTATCTGTTTAGTAAAGCATACACTCAATGCATCACCTAGCGGGTTCCACACAGGCTTCTGCATCTTGTTTATATACACTATAAACAGCAGCTACGCTAATTATTCTCTTTATTCTCTATTTTCACCTGGGGATACTCATCCCGAGGTCCTCAGATTATGCGGAGTCACAGATTGGATCCAAGACCAGCGACGAGATGATCCCAAGGATTCCATATCCGGGACCAGGCCATATCCTGTGCTGCTGCTGCGCTGATGGTCGTGGGGAGTGGAGAACATGAGTCTGATTCCAGCGACGCTCCAGGGACAGACGAGTCTACGCTGAGGCCATCTTCCAGCCTAAACCACGGCGAATGAAGCTCTGCACAAGACTTTTGGCCAGCGGAGAAATTAAAATGGTCGTGCCCAACTGAGTCTGGTTCTCTCAAGGTTTTTTTTTCTTCACTCCCATCAGGTGAAGTTTTTTTTCCCTCTCTGCTTCTGCCTCACATGGTTCAGGATTGGTAGAGCTACGCATCGATGAATTTGCTCTTCAGTGTTTGAACTCTCAGTAATGATTAAATCACACTGAACTGAGCTAAACTGAACTGAACTGAACTTAAACACTAAAACCTGAACCACACTGTTCCAGTTACTATGATCATTTATGTGAAGCTGCTTTGACACAATCTACATTGTAAAAGCGCTATACAAATAAAGCTGAATTGAATTGAATAAACTGTAAATTTTATAAAGCAATTTTTTTTCTTAGTTTTGTATAGAATTTTTGCAGTAAAAGAAAGAAAATGCATGCATTTACTTAACCCAACGAAACAAAACTGTAACAAGACTTCAAATATAAGGGCAGAGCTGACACATAAACTAATGCAGTTTCTGTAATGTCAGCTGATGATAGTGTTTTTATTGTCAGTGTGTTCTGATTGACAATGTTTATGTTGAAAGAGAACATGTGTTTGTGTTTTAAACAATAATTTCATTTTGAAACATGTTTGCAGTGTTTTGTTAGACATGGTGTAGTGTGTTCGTTTATTATTGTATTTTGAAAAGTAGTTTAGAGGTTTAGTTTACAATGTGTGATTTTGAGCATGAAATTAACTGTTTTGCCAATTGTGTGTTTTAAGTGTGTTGCTGCGTTAAGAGTTTAGCAAACTTATTAAATGTATTGAAAAAAAGTGTCATAGCCATTGTAAAAAACTGTAAAAAAAAAAAAAAAAAACTAAGTATTTTCTATTCTGCCTGTTCTTCTGCATTTGCCCGACTACTTCTTTTCTGTCCCGGCCTGGTAACGGTGGCCCTTTGGCCTATTATGTTTCTCCTACGGCAACGCATTTTCACCAAGTTGAAGCCAGCCTCGTCAACATAGATAATTTCATGTGGGACTTGATTGGCCTCCAACTCCATGACAGCCTAAAAGTAATTAGACACTGTGTAAATGGCTCACTGTACGGTTTGAATTTAAACTGTTTCTAATTGAATTTAATAAGATTTCTGTTGAATTTAATTTTCTGTTTGTTTAAATTGGGGTTAACTGGATGCATGAAATGTGTTAATTGTATAGCCCACAAAAATGGATGTTGTGCTAACCGTGTTAAGAGTTTAGGAAACTTGTTAAATGTATTGAAAAATGTATCATAGCCATTGTAAAAAAAAACTGTAAACCCATAAAAATTGGAAACAAAAGAAATCAATTCACAATCCCTCTTCTTACATTATAATGAGTTGGATTAATAGCTTTGTAAAAACCATTACATCTTTCTTGGTCTCTAGGTAACAAGTTATATCTATATCTAGTCTCTTTTAGGTGACTGAGGGTCTGTCGCAATGTCAGGAGTGCAATAGTAGTGTTAATTCATTTAGCCCAGCTTCCAGAGAGAGGATTTGATTTTAGTTTGTTAACTGTGAAGGTGAATTTGGCTCATTATAGCCCAGACTGCTTGCACTCTTCCTATTGATAATACACAGAAATGTGTTGCATCACTACAATCCCCTCATTATTTAAATGAAAAGATATTTTGTTAAGTGAACTTGACTGACATGAAGTTCAGCAAGGTGATAATTAAACATGGTAATGGTGCTGAATTGGACTATTGTGCTGTTGTCATGTTTAATGCATGTAATGTAAAAAAAAATCATTATTCTAAGTTGAAGTTACAGAACACGCGGATGATTGTTTTAAGACTGGTGAAGATAAAGATGTTTTTGCAGGTCATGAATTTGAATCCTGTGTGGCTTAGGTCAAGTGGATGACCTTTTGTTTCTGATCAGAGGAACTCTTGAGTCTTAGAATTAGCCTGGATGTTTGGATTTAGATTTGGAGCAAGTTGTAAATGCATCAGAGGATGTATCGATGAAAGTATGTGTTGTTTACTTCTGGATGACTATTAGGGCTTGCGCATTTGTGTTCATATTCTGGTCTTTGGTCCGCTGTTTTGTTTTTCGTATATTTTCACTGACGAACTGACGAACTGTCTTCAAAACTGAATAGCTTGATGCATACAAGGACGAAGCCCATTGTGAGTAGAAGGTGGAAGAGCCCTTAGCTTGGGGGACTGGAATTTTAAGGTTCCAGCATGTCCAAGAAAGGGCGAAGAAACTCTGTAACCTAAGTAGGGAGCACGAGTCATTACTTCCACTTTCTTTAGTGACCTCATTGGTTGACCTGGAGTGGATTAATTCAGGGGGACTGAAGGAGTTGGAGTTCTACCTTCAAATTCATCTCAACAAATCAATGTTTATCCTTTTTCTCAACATCCTGTTTCTCATCACTTTTTATTAAATATAATTATTTAATTACTTTTATTAAATTTAATTATTAATTATAGAACTTTGAATTGATTTAACTAATGTATAAATTCACGCTTCTTAATGTAAGAATGTTCAGTGTCCTTGTTTCTCTTTTTGCCTGTCTTTTTAAAATTTGTTTTCAGGAGACACACAAAAACCAGGTCATAGGTCATGGAGATCTCTCTCTCCCTCTGTCCCAGAGGAGAAGAAAATCACCTGTTCTAGTTGTCCAAATGTGGCGGGGGGGACAAGAAATTTAATTAAACACCTTAAACGACAACGTCACCCGGTTATGCCGGGAATAATAATAATTATTATTATATTTAACAGGCACCTAGGTTCGTAGCCAAAGTAGGGTGAGCATGGAGACGTAAAATCAGGAAAAAAGCACTTTATTGAAATACAAAAGTTAAAAGAATAAAAAATTCTTTTTAACATGAGCCTATTACAAAACAACAACCAAAAAACACAACAATAATCCAAAACAATAGAGCGGGGTACCAGCGGAAGTTTGCAAGTGTCCACAACACCAAGGAATACAAACACACACGCACACACACAGCCCCTATGAAAACACAGCAAACTTATTTTACACAGCAAGATCTGTTTAGCACAGCACTCGGTGTATATACACACACACACACACACACACACACACACACACACTAATACAATGCACCCAAGCTGGGTCTCCCCCACCCCCCTATAAGCCAAATAGGTTTCAAAGAAAATACACAGAAGACAGTTACAAAACAAAGAGAAACTATTAAAGAAAAATATGAAAATCACAACCAAAAAGTAACAATTTAGAATAGACCTGAACAAAAAGCGAAAATTAGCAAAAATCACTCGAATGCATAACAAAAACAAAAATCACAATACGAATATAACAATTCAAACGAAAACTATAAAAATCATAATATACAAAAGAAACAAAAATCACAAAATAAAGCTCCGGCAAAACAGCAGCGATGCCACCGCAGTTGTCAGACTTGGTCACCAGTCATTATAGAAACCCTTGTGCACAGTCACCTGTTGTCACAAAGCCACGATTTACAATAAAAAAACTCAATCAAAACTAACAAATGCTCTGCCATACATACCGTACAGATGTTAGAACATGGCCTCACTCTGCAAACATCGGAAGTTATTGGTAACCACTAAATCGGACGCCACCAACGCACAAAGCACACATCAAAGTGCCGGGAACCAGAGCAGGCAGAAAGCACGCCGAACGAACAGCGTCTGGTGCAGAGCAGCTGAGGACCAAACCAGTCAATCCTGGCAACACGTATAGTACAGTTACTACCCAAATATACTGAAATGTACACAAACCGTTACTTTCAACCGGAAGGGTTTACCCATCAGAAAAAAAGACGGCAACACCGATGACACATACAGAGTTACCAAACGTGCTCAACTTTTAGCTTTTCACAGGTCGGAGATCAGCTCATAAAAACTTAAGGTCGACCTAACCCCCAGAAATCATGTCGCCATCCATATCTGGAGTTAGATACAATTCTTTCTTAACGCAAGCATTGAGGCCATCCATATCTGGAGCTAGATACAATACTTCATAGACGCACACATTTAAAAAAATTTTTTTTTTTTTGATGCAACCAATGAGAAATGTTTACCTGGATCCCACCTTTTCTGGACTTGTGTAGAGTATAATTACTGCATTGTTGTACTGTAAGTCAGAGTGGCCTAGGAACTCATTGCGAGTGTTGAAGCTGGCTTCTGCTGTTGAAACTGCAAACTATCTTCAGTAAACTTAACTTATTTATTTGAATCTCTGACTCTGGCTCTTCTTCATCTGACAGACTGGTCATTCTTTGGGTTAAACTGTATACCATCCCTACCGTAGTAAACTAGAACCTAAAAGTAAATAATCTTTACTAATAAAAAATACAACACAGGACAACTGAATGGGCTTTCTAAACTTGAGGCCCTGGTATACTGCAAACTAACTGTCCTGGAGCTCCACCTTATTTGATGTGCGGTGTCTTCCCAGTGATGTTTCTCATTCAGGGAGTCAAGACAGAGAACATCATCCAAAACAACACTAGCTACATGAATACACTGGAGAGTGTGGAGAGTGAGAGAAACACGACACATTTACAACCCCACCAACAACCCCAGTGTAGGAGTGTTGGAAAACAGTATACCGTCCCTCAGCCTTATAAAACATTATTCAGACATGAAAAATCCTGTGCACATGAGAAAATGTTGTGCTGCATTAATCATGTGTGCAACTTTTTGTCTATGTGTTTCTTAAGCCCCTTCCACACATACAGACCTTTCCGGAAAATTACCGGCAATTTTCCGGAAAGGTTGTATGTGTGAACAGGTCCTTTTTGAAAATACCGGTAAATTCGTTCTGGCTATTTTCCGGAAAGAGAAGTTGTAACATTACCGGTAATTTGCCGAAATGCTGCGCTGTGTGAACGCAGAAGGAAGATTTCCGGAATAAGCGCGTGCACGTCTAGAAAGGGCTGACGTGAGACACCTGCTTTAGCCTATCAGAACAGTCAGACGCATTCACATGCGCGCGGTTTATGAGAATAAAAGCCTTTGAATATTTTTTCCAGACACCTTTAGCTGCTAGATGTTAGTCAGATAATGTTTCTATGTTCCTTCTTAATGCTAACTGTGTAAATGATTATCGATAAAATGTTTATGATAATCCGTTGTTTGTTTACCTTCAAGCTTAGCGTGTGCCCGTGAGCGCCCATAGCGCCAGCACACACACATATCATGAACATCTCGACATGCGAAAGTGTTTCCCTATGTTTTCATTAGAGTTGTACTCAATACTGATCCATCCGAAGAGTTTGTAATGTAGTCAAATGTTTACAAACACAAGCGCAGCCGTTTAGAGGTCATTTCTGGTTAATGATGTCAGAATTTACCGGCATTTTGCGATGGATGTGTGAATGCTCTTTTCCGGAAAAATTCCGTAACGTCCTCGCCTGTTTGAACAGCGCTTTTTTGAATATACCGGTAAAGTAGTTCCGGAAATTTTCCAGATATTTACCGGTATCACTGTGTGAAAGGGGCTTTAAGCTGTGCCGATTGAGCGAAACTCTGTTGACATGGACCAGATCTGTACGGTTTCTCCAGTGTGAATCCTCTTCTGTTTTCAGATGTGTTTACCGATTAAACCTCTTGTCACAGTGTGAATCGTCTGGTGCAGTTTCAATTTTGGAGCTGTTAGAAAAGTCTTCTCACACTCAAACACATATCCACTTTCACACCAGTGTGGATCTTCATGTGTTTATTAAGGTTTGCTGATCGGTTGAAACTCTTTTCACACTGAGTGCATGTGAATGGTTTATCTCCAGTGTGGGTCTTCATGTGTTTATTAAGGTCTGAGGAGTTGCTGAAATTCATCCCACACCGAAGCTAAAGTCACACTAGAGTTTAAGCATGCAAAATTCTGTTGTTTGGTTTCTCTCCAGTGTGGATCCTCAAGTGTAGATTACGGGATGATGATTGGCTGAAACTCTTCCCACAGTGAGTGCATGTGTATGGTTTCTCTCCAGTGTGGATCATCATGTGATGATTAAGGTGTGATGAGCAGCTGAAACTCTTCCCACAGTGAGTGCATGTGAATGGTTTCTCTCCAGTGTGGATCCTCATGTGTTTATTAAGGTTTGATGATAGGCTGAAACTCTTCCCACACTGAGTGCATGTGAATGGTTTCTCTCCAGTATGGATCCTCATGTGTAGATTAAGGGATGATGATTGGCTGAAACTCTTCCCACACTGAGTGCATGTGAATGGTTTCTCTCCAGTGTGGATCCTCATGTGTTTATTAAGGTTTGATGATTGGCTGAAACTCTTCCCACACTGAGTGCATATGAATGGTTTCTCTCCAGTGTGGATCATCATGTGTTTATGAAGGTGTGATGATTGGTTGAAACTCTTCCCACACTGAGTGCATCTGAATGGTTTCTCTCCAGTGTGGATCATCATGTGAATCTTAAGTTTGCTTTTGGTTGCAAAACTCTTTCCACACTGAGTGCAGGTGAAACAATTCTTGTCTCTCCTATTCAAAATACCATCAGTCTGTAAATGAGTTTTTTCCTCAATTTTGACATGATGTTCCTCCTCTTTACTCCCCTCATTCTCTTCGATTAGGTCTGAAATATATATATAAAAAAAAACGTTAGTCTTCCTTAAGTCTTAACTCTCATCAAAAGCTGAAAAGTGAAAAGACACTGGAAACATTGGCTTCACACACTGTAATTTTGGATGCACATTAAATGTAAAATAAATCAGATCATATTTTGTTCGGTCCATTAATGTGTACACATTTAAACAGATTTAATTCAATTCATCTTCATTTATCTAGTGCTATTACAATGTAAAATGTGTCAAAGCCGCTTAACATAGAATTTATAGTAAATTGAAACTGTCAGTCCAGTTTTCAGAGTTTCTTACGTAATCGATCATAAGTGATATTGGTCATATTGATAAAACAGATTTGAAAGCTGTAAAGGGCCTGTTTTTATTCGTATTTATTCATAATTACAACAAAATGTTTTTCTAAAATGTGTAAAGCAGACCAGGGCTCAAAATTAACCTTGTTGCTTGGTAGCACCAATGCTCCTAATTTAAAAAATGTAGGCGCATCAACCAAAATTTTGTCGCACCCACCAATTATAAGCACCATTACTACAAGTTTTATACAAACAGATTTATTTATCTGATCAAACATGATTTATTTGAAATCAACACTAATCAAACTAACAAGCAAAAATAATTAAACATGCGTGATGAAAATATGTCTCAACAAAATTCCGGTATCACAAATAAATACGTTTTTATAACATAAATGATGGACCAAAAGATACACGGACCGCTCACCAGCCGGTTCTTCATGAACAGCGATAATAGTTTACTCGGTGCAAGCCCGTTTGTGATGGTTTACTTGGTGTTAAATTTTACTTATAGCTGCCACTTGCACGGCGGACAGCATCTGGCGATTATATGAAGGATTTAACAGAAGCTCTCGCGCTAGATGTGGCAAACAGTTAGCTGAAAATTGACTTTTCATAGCGGACTTGAAGCCAATAGAAGTCTTTTATCTACTCTTCGAAAAGTGTAGATGGTGGAGTAACATTCAGCACAGGATCACTACTAAGATGTGTCGTTATTTGTAACTTTAGATGCCATGGTTACATGGACAGCGCTTTACAATTTTTCGGGGTAGTAGCTCTCCCTGTCATCTTAAGTCAGAAGGCGTTGAGTGATTGTGATTGACAGCTGATATTAACCAATCCATTTCCATTCAGTTCTAGAGCAGTGGGCCAATAGGTAGAGCGCAAAGGCGGGGCAAGCATTACAGACTTGGCTTTGTTTACTGCAGCAAGTTGACAAGACAACTGCATTCTGCGTGAATATCTCCCGAATCTGCGCATGTGCTGAACATTTTGGAGTAAAAACTGGTCATACAACAATTTTTTGCACTCGCACAAATGCTCCCAAATATATTTTTAGGGCGCATAGAAAAAATTTCGGGCGCATATGCGACCGAAATGGTCGTAATTTCGAGCCCTGAAGACAGTGAATACTTGTTCATTCTATGCCTGACTGGTAAGCGCATCAGAAAAAAAGTTCTGGGGTAACCGCTGAACAAACAGCTGAATATTTGCCTCGCAGACATGAGACATACCTGTACAGCATCTGCATAAAGGCTGGATTGTACACCTTTCCCTTGTGTGCTGTTGGGTCATTTTCATCAATTCTGGGGTGATTTTGAGGCTTAATTTGGCCAAAACATTCTCTGCGTTTCAGCAAACGGACTGATATTTGGGGACATATTATTTTGACACATTCTGGGTAAATGCTTTGAAATAAAAATTTTAAAAAAACTCAATACACTCTGGGCAAATTTACTCCCTTTTCATTATTTTCATGGCTGTTTTTTATCAATTGGCCTCTATTATAACAATTTTCTTTTGATTGCAAAGCCATGACAGCATATAATCATTCATTTATGATTGTTGGTGTTTTCTGTGACGACAGTTAACATTGTTTAATTGGTCTCCACTCATGGGATGGCAAAAAGGAAATGGGTGAGAGTATAAAATAAGAGGAGGAATGTTTAATTGGGCAGCATTATGTGGTGTGTGGAAGAAAGAAAAGTTGACTGAACTGTTCCAGTGCGGGGAAACGAGTAGAGAAACCGGGTCGAGACGAGCATTGTAAACTTAACGATTGGCTTTGAGAAACAAAAATCGGAAGTATGTATTGAAGCAACAGAGCAAATATTGCCGTCTTGTTACTGAAGTGCTCGTGACGTCTGTGAACGAGCGCATCACCAAAGACTTCAGTGCAGTGTGTCCTGAAAAAAATCAACTTATCGATTTATCTCGCTGGCATGGAGTCAGCTGCCGAAATCCTTCATCCCACAGTCGACAGTGTCAGAGTTTCCTGTTAGGCACCCGTGGCTGCCACTCACCGGCTGGGTTCATCGATGCCCTTAATCTTCACATCCACACCTCCACATACACCATTCCCCTCTCATTTCCCTTTACCCCTCTGCTCAATGGGTAAGAACCAAGTTTTTATTTTCTTTACCCAAATTCTTATTTTATTTCTCTTGTTTTGTTTTCTCCCCGTATTATTACTATCATTATTACTTTTCCCTGTTTTCAGATCTGATGAATCCGCTGGCCTAAAATCATTTGCATTTTTACCTTTCACTTTCAGTTGAGTTATAAGTGCTGAGGGTTTTGCGTTTCATTATGATTATTTTTATATTGTTTGTTTTGGACTACCGGCCATGTGAAGACGCAAACTGTTGAGGTCCTCACGTGAAACTTAATTTTGTTCAATATTGCTCTTATCCTAAATTCCATTACCTTAAACATACCTGTACTGGAAAATAAGCGTTTAAGTGTCAGAGTCTAGCTGTTCTGAGCATAATTCAACTTTAATCAGGATGAATAAAGACTGAAGCAACCATTGAGAGGCGGAATCCACTACTAGCCTCCATGCTAATGCTAACCCCGAAGTGCAAGCTGCATCTAAGAAAGAGATGGCGCGGGCGAGTGATAACAGTGCAGTACTTTAAGCTATTGATGCACTAAAGGGCAATTTGATTGCTAAAATTGAAGAAAAGGCCATTGCACAGTCAAATGAACTTTGCAATCAAATTGACCAGCTTCGGACAGTTACGCAATGCTGGAGCACGTTCAAAGTCAAGTCAAAGTCAGCTTTATTGTCAATTCAGCCACATGTACAGGAGATACAGAGAATTGAAATTACGTTACTCTTAGACCCTAGGTGCCTAACATATATTATTAATATAAAAAGTAGAGTTTTAAGAAAAAGAAAATCTAAATTTACAATATATACAAAATGTGGTCTAAAAATATATTTAATGTGTAGTCTAAAAATATACATACGGAATAAAAAATTGTAAACCAGAGTTGTGCTGATAAAGAACAGTATATAGTGCAAAAAGACTTGTGGACATGATGATTATGATAAAGTGACAGTTTCATAATATATGTGAATGTAGTATGATGTGTCTAACTGGTAGACCAATGTTACATAAAGTGACCAGTGCAGATGAATGTGTGCATGTGTGTGTGTTTTCATGTGTGTCAGAGTCCAAATGTGCGTGTGGAGGGAGAGGGGAGTGGTGGCAGAATTGGGAGAGGGATCAGCTTCCTGACAGCCTGATGGATGAAGCTGTCTTTCAGCTAGACAGCTAATCTTGCTTCTGTAGTTTTTCTCATCGTTTTTGTTGATGAGACCCACCACAGTTTCAGTCAGAGTCTGTTTTGTCCAGATGTGTGAGCGCTAAGTGAAGTGCAGTGGAGATGGCGTCAACAGTCGAGTGGTAGGACCAATATGTAAACTGAAAAGGGTCCAAGGAGGGGGGCAGGACAGACTTAATGTGCTGCATCACAAGCTGTAAGCTCCTCTCGGTGTGGTGTAAACAAAGTCCAGTGTGTTATTGCCCCATCTTAGAAAGTCTATGTGTTGGTGTATTTTTGGAAACACTTTTTAGGTCTGCGTGGTTAAAGTCCCCAGCCAGGATGAGAAAAGCATCTGGGTGGGCTGTAGGCTGCTCACTGATGTCCAGGTACAGGTCTTTCAGTGCCTCTCTCATGTTGTTGGGATTGGAGCTGGGAGGGATGTAAATGGAGAAAAGCAGTATGGCTGTTTATTCCCTTTGTAGATAAAACGGCCGGCACTTTAAAACCATAAACTTCACCAGTGGCAAGCAGTTTTTGCAGACTACAATGGTATCACGACTGGAACCGCAATGTCCAGAACGTAGTCACTGAGCCAAGTTTCCGTAAACACAAATGCACAACAGTTCTTTTAAGATGAACAGTCTTTTAAGATGAACAAAGTAGACGGCTATAGTCCAGTTTGTTGTTTAGCGAACGTACGCTCGCTGGAGGAGGGGATGATGGAGGGGATAGCAGGTTTGTGTGGGTTAGCCGCTAGCCTAGTTCAGATCCCCCCACGCTTGCCCCTCTTCTGCTTTCTCTTGCCTCCATTGTGGGCGAGGTGTTGAGGTGGGGGTCGGAGGATGAGTAGGCCTCTGGAGCAAACGGAGATTTTGCAGCTCCTCCGTGTCTGCGGAGTTTAACTTGTAAAGTTTGGTTCTGCCGATGTCGAGCAAAAATTTTAGACTATATGTGCGCTTAAGCACAGATAAACGGGGCGAGGACGAACATGACAAAGAACACAAAAACAATGTCTTGTCGGAAAGAGAAAAGCCACAGCGTGTGCACGTACCTCCATCTTGAAAAAAGCAAGAAAGGAACTGGAAGAGTGGTTAACGCCAGAGTGGAAGCAGCGAAAGAGCGAGTGACTGGTCTGGAGCCTGTGTTGGGTGGATACTCCGACTCTCTTACTACCCTGGAAAAAGAGTTTAGTATCGTGAAAAAAGAAGCTGGCTCTGCTGAGACCAAAGCCAAGATCTTGAGGAAAGGTCTACCCGCTCAAATCAATCTCTATGCAACAAACCAGTGGACGACAAGGAACCGTCACGCGCCTTCGTGATTAAATCCCACAACTTTTCCGAAAAAGAGAATATTTTGAAGAAAGCCATTGAAATGAATGCAATCACGACAGTACACTGGGCTGTCAAAGACAATACAAATGTTAATGTCACTCTCCGGTTAACTTTTAAATAACCACTTTAGCACATGTTCGTTGTTATTTCTAGCTCTCGGAAGTATGTTTTGTCAATAATGGTGTAGCTTCGTAGTAAAACATTAAAAGCTGTTTAAATGGTTTTGTTTTATGCGTGAGATCCCACATGGTCAGCTAGTTAAGAGTGGGGGTAGCTAGAAGTGTGTGCAAGTTTACGTGCAAGGTTTCAATATTGTGTTGTTTCGTGTTTATAAGTGTTTGTGTGATCACTCTTTTTTTTTCTCTCTCTCTTTTTTTCCTCTCTCAAAGTGTTGGCAATCAGAGTGGAGTCAGTCATTAGAAAGATAATTCACCCAGATCAAACTGGTTTTATTGTTGGGAGACAGTTATCTTACAACCTTCATCGCTTATTTAAATATTATTTATTCACCAAAAAATAATACCAATCCAGAGGTCCTAATTTCCTTAGATGCCCATAAGGCATTTGATAGAATAGAGTAGATCTATTTTTTTTACAGCGCTTAAAAAAAAAATTGGTTTTGATCCTGGATTCTGTTCATTGGTTAAAATTTTATATTCCAGGCCCCAAGCATCCATTCAAACAAATAATATAATTTCTAAAGGCTTTCCACTCTCTAGAAGAACGAGACAGGGCTACCCTCTGTTTTTTGACATTGGCATCGAACCTCTTGCAACCGTATTAAGCAAGGAATTGCAAGGAATTTTCAGAGAGCGACACGAACATAAGTTCCTGCTATATGCGAATGATCTTCTTTTCTGTCAATTCCAGATAAATGTATTCCAAAAGCTTTTACAATAATTTCAGAATTTGGAAATGTTTCTGGATACAAAGTCAATCTTTCAAAGAGTCTCCGTTTCCCTATCAATGATAGAGCACAGCAAATTTCCTTCCAATCCTTTCCATTTTCAGTAAGTCCTGATAAATTTGTATAGTTAGTGTGACACGCAAATACAAGGATTTGTTCAATAATAATTTTAAAAGGACATTAGTGCCCAAGGACATTTTTAGTACTCAAGGACACCTTACAAACAGTAGAAGAACAAGAAAAGCAACAACCTTAAGAAAGTAGAGAAAATTGGAGACTAATAATACACACAATAATGACAAAAGACCTGAGAACAAGCAACAAGAAAGAAACTCATTCCTGTCTTTCAATGAGTGCTTATGTGCATTTAGGAGAACTAGGCAGCACACTCAGGGCTGCAAGATGGATTTAATTTAGTATTCTTATTATTAAAATATCTGAATGAGGATCAAATGACTGAGTTGGTCTTTGAAAATGAAAATTAACCTGTTTGTTCCTGCAGATCTTCCTGTTTGACTGTGAATGTTTCTTCAATCTTCACATCTTCACTCTCCTCTTTAATAAACGCCATCTTTATAACAGTGTGGAGATCAGTCGCTTTTTCTCTGTGTTTGGATAGAGGTAATGTTGGTTTTATATTCACACTTTCATTCATTTAGAAGTCTCTATATTGTTTACTATGTTACTTTGAATTTTCGATTGGAATTAGCATGCAAGTGTGACTTGAAAACAACATTGACACTGTTTATTTGACTGTAAACAATGTTGTACTTTGATAGTCATTGGCTGCTAATATGATTTCACTACTTTTCCAAATAAAGAGTTTGCAAATAATACTTTAATGAAATTATATTATTAAGGAAAAAGTCTGAATGTGCGAATATAAAACCAACTTTACCTCTATTGTGTTTGGACACTTTATCCTGTTTAAAATGAACAAAACAATGAACATAAACAAAATAACTTCTCTTCAACACTTGCTTCAACAGTTTCTTTATATGAGAGTCATTAACAAACAGAAATCAGATAAGTTGGATCAAGAAACAATAGCCACAAATCAGCTGATTACAACTAGTACTCGATTTCTTATATATAGTGATGTATACTTCAAATAGAATGACATTATGCTATTTAATCAATTAATCTTTCATTAAAACACTTATTACACACTTTTACTTTATTCAAGTATATTCTTAATTGTTTTGTTTGTTTTATTCATCTTATTGTCTGTTTATAGCACTTTTTTGCACAAGATAAATTTCCTCTCGGGAACAAAAAGTTTATCCTATCTTTATTAAAAAAATAGACCTCATTACTGTGAGTTTTAGTAAATAATACTACGTTGTATAAGTGTTAAAATAATATTGTCAACAGGTACATAAGTTAGCACTGAATGAAAACACTGAAACTTTAATCAATCGCTTTATATAAGGCTAAACGCTTTAAAACAAACCTTTCTCCAGTTGAATCACAGCGCGAGAGCGGCGCAGGCTTATGACGTCACAAGTCACGCCAAAATAAAAGTCTTTTTTTTTTTTTTTTACCTTTTTTGCCACTTACTCTTAGTCATGAGTCATGACTTATTATATATAGTTTTTCTCTGCGCTTGGGCATTTTATCCTGTTAAAAATCAACAAAGCAATTAAAATGTTCAGTTTAAAATGAATTAAACTATGAATAGAAACAAAATAACTTCTCTTCAACAGTTTCTTTATATGAGAGTAATTAAAAAAAATAAATCTGGTAAGTCCAAGCAAGAAACAACAGCCACAAATGAGCTGATTAAAACTAGTACTCCATTTCTTAAATATGGTGATGTAAACTTAGAATGAAGTGAAATTTTGCTATTTAATAAATTAAACCTTCATTAAGACTCTTAATACACGCACGTTGTTCAATAGTCCTCTTTACTTTGAGTAAAATAGTATTAAGTTGTATAAAAGTTTAAAATAATATTTTCAACAGCAGGTACATCATTTAGTATTGGATGAAAAACCTGAAACTTTAATCAATCGCTTTATATCTGTGTAAAAGCTTTTAAACAAACCTTTCTCCAGTTGATTCACTTTTTTTCAATTAATGCTTGAACTGACAATACAAGAACATCATAACAAAGTCACACAGATCTTTAAAAAGAGCAATAATTTACATAGTCATAAGAAAAAATATCTAAAACCACATACAAATACAAATAATACCATTAGAAAGAAAGGGAAAAATATTAATACAATTAAAGTATTATTATTAATAATATAAATAATAAAATTACTAAATTAAACAAATGAATGAAATTAGAATGACACATTTACAAATAACTGTAAGGAAAGCAACTAAAATCGAGAATCTTCTTTAAATACATCTGCATAATATTTCAGGAATCTTAGATTTTTTTTTAATTCTTAATAAGATAAAGTGATTTTAGGAGGGAAATAAATTTTCAACAAACAAGTAGTTTGACCGTTTTCAGACATTTATTACTCCTAGTCATTTCTCACATAGGCAACTGAATCTGATATTCTAAAACGATCACAAAAACAAGTGCACTTCTGCATTGAAGAATAAGTTCAACAGAATAGTTGTATTCAAATGTGTGCAACCAATGTTATTCCACTAAATTAATAAAAATCAATAAATCACATTAATAAAATGTATAAATGAAAAGACAGGTTTATTTACCAGTTGTGCACTCACAATGCAAGATTTCGTTTCCCTGGGTGTTAGTAAGGATATAGGACTCTTCATTGCCCATTGCCAAATTGACTTTTTCTAGAATGTTGGCCACATTTGCCTCACACTCAACAAAGCGTATCACCACTACCCGACTTGAAACCAAGCGTCCATCTTCAATTTCAGAGATGTGTATGGATCTAAAAAAAAGTAATGTTTGTATTAAAAGTTAACCTTATTTTCAAAACAACCTATTAATAAATGAAAAAAAAAAAAAAAATAAATAAATATATATATATATATATATATGAATATGCTTATTATTTTAATTAGTGTATCTCCACAGACACTTTAAATGAGTACTATTTTAAGGGGTTACCTTTGAAATGATCTTTGACTCTGACTTTGACTACCAGCTCTAGGTGGTGGTGCAAAGCGTGTTGCTGGTGAACTTGAAGTTGTTTGACTAAATAAAAAACTGCGCTGACTCGTAGCAGTTTCAGGTTCGCAGCCATGAACTTCATGGTGACTCCTCTCCACTAAGTCCAAGCTTGGGAAAACAGCAACATTTGAAGAGTCTGTAAGGTACAGACTGTCTGTGTTTACCTAAAACACAAAATAAACACTTATGACTCCTCCCCATGCAAAAAAATTTTCTCCAACATTGATGGCAGAATAGGGTATATTCGGAAGTATGCAGAAGGACTTTTTTTTTATTTTTAGTAACCTGGGTCAAATGAGATTTCAATGGAGTTTAAACACTGGCCTGCTAATCCTGACAGGTGTGTACTTGTAAACGGCTTTTCATCTCATTTTACACTTCAAACAGTAAATGAATGCTGAAGTCTATTTAACTGATTATCTTTTATCTATTAATTACATTAACTGGAACATTTCACTGGAAGTTTATCTTGATGGAAAGAAACACTAGCTGTGCATACCCTATTCTTAAAAAGAACATTTTCTTAACCCTCAAACGTATTTCATATTGCAGCCCATAATTTAACTAGCATTGACACCATAGTCTCAGGTGTAATCCCATTTCAAAATATATATTTTTCCTAATTTCACATTTTTTATATAAATTATGATGAAATAAACACTTACTTGTGCATATTTTTTCAGAATTAAAAAAAGACTTATTCCTCTTATTCAGGAATGAGCTGTAGTGATGATTTTCATACTACATATTCTCAGTTATACTGTCTTTTAATGTGAAAGAAATAAACCATATGTGACCATTCCATCAGTTTAAAACTTCAGTTTTAAGGTAAGTATTTTTAAAATATTTTTGTCATATTAACAATGTACAACTTTAATTTAATTAGTTTCAATGTAATGCAATTTTAAGAATGAATTATTTGATTAATTCTTTTGAAAGTTCAAAGAAGTAGTTTAGTAAAGGTTCAGTCTATATTTTCAGTAAAAATATTTTTGTTCAGATTTTTTGTAGACCTATTAATGAACCAAAGCATGATTGTTGCTTATTCTTTTAATAGTCCGTATTCATATTGCCAATTTAACAAATGTAACACTTTAAAACAGTTTACATTTAGTTCAGTCACATGTTTCCCTGTGATGGGTTGCAGCTGGAAGGGCATCCGCTGCGTGGAACATGCTGGATAAATTGGCTGTTGCTTCTGCTGTGGCGACCCCGAATTAATAAAGGGACTAAAAAAAAGAATGAAGTTCACACATCTAAAACCAACATGGCAAGTCTATATAAATATATAGACTACCTGTATTGTCTTGGTAGCAGTGGCGGTTCTAGTTTAAATGGCACCCTGGGTGAATCCACCCCAAACATACCATAATACCCCATCCCCAATATAAATATATATTTTAAATATATAGATTTAAAATAATTATTAATGACAAAATTAAATATTTTTTATTATTTTCAATAAATATAACAATTTCTTTAATATCATTATTAGTATACAACTATTATTGTAAATAAATAACAGAAATCAATCTTAAATGTAACTGAAAAACTATGTAAAGACACAACTGGAGTGATATTCAAAGACTTTTGCATGAATATTAAAGTTCTATAGAATACAAAGAATATATGTTTTATAGAATTATCTGTTGTCTTACACACAACTTATTGCTGATAATTAATGTTATAATGTCTTGGTTACCTCCCTGACTCATTATTCCTCATTTTTGCTTCATAGCCATATGATATAAACTTCAGCTTTGTCGACTTGCATGTGGACGCATATAGGGGATCAGGATCAGGGGCCAGTTCCATAAACCAAGCTTACAGAAAAAGCCAGGCTTATTTTAGTAAGTCAGGTTTATTAATGTCCGATTCTTTTTCATAAATCAAATTTACGATAGTTCAAACTCGGTTACTCTGGCAACTTATGCTGGGAAACTAGCCTGATTTACTCTCAGGTCTTAAGTTAAAGCTTAATCAAGGTCACAATAACCTTCACCTGCTGTAATTTGAGGCCTTTTTAATTGACTTAACCTCCTAATAATGATTACAACTTTATAGTCACTTAATAATATATATATATATATATATATATATATATATATATATATATATATATATATATATATATACCAAACATCTTTAATACATATTAAACAAAAAAATTAATTAAAATAAAATACAAACTACAACATTTCAATTTTAGAATTCATATATATTTTTGAATCACTGATTCAAAGGTTGCATATGAGAGGCCCTGATCGACGCACAGCTTTAATTGAAACAAAGTGAACGCACACATTCTTATATTAATTTCAACAAGCTTTCAAGATTAAAAATATGAGAGAAATATGGGAAAATACCTAATAATAGGATATAATGAAGTGAAGTGTCTGTCGAAAAGTTTTGCGAGGGAAGGGCAAAACATATATTTGGGAGAGACCGCAAAACATTTTTGCGAGGGAATGCAAAAACTTTCAAAAATATGTTTAACTATCACTCAGTTTTTTTTTCTCCCACCCATTTTTTTCGTCACTATAACATCCCTTCCGGGTCTCCGTATAGATATTATTGTAAATCATCCTGTAGAAATTTTTAATTTAAAAGAGATATCAGTGATGGATGTACTTAGCAATATGTGTGTGTGTGTGTGTGTGTGTGTGTGTGTGTGTGTGTGTATACATACTTTTTCCCCAGGAATTCATTGTGCAGTCTTAAATTTAATCTCCCTTTTTCTATGAAACTGTTAGGTGAAGTGTTAAAGTTAAATTTGATTTTTTATGATTGTCATTATTTTGGACTTATATTTGATCCAATAGGTGATTGCTGCAATTGGTGAGGATGCATCATCTTTTAAGAGTAATGCGAATGTCCTGCGTATCAAGTGAAATAAGGTGTGTGACCCTTTATTAAAATTACCCTTGTCAGTGAGATCACACATTTTAAATCAGTTCTGAGTTTAAATGAAAAGTTTAATGTCAGTATAAGCCAAAGTGTAGGATCAAATGACTATTATAAATGTTATGACTATTGTAAAAATATTTTAATTTTCAAGCTTTGTGGTGAACACGTATGTGCATTCAAGCTTACAACTATTTGTACAGTGATAACTAAAGGGAAATGGCAACAAAGAATATTAGATAATGTTTTTAGTTAAAGTGAATCCCTAATTTCCTTTTTGTTTATTATAGTCATGGTGAACCTGACTGAATGCATTCATCAACCATCTCCAACCAAGTCAGAGCTTCAAGGGCAGCTTGTGCTAAAGGTGCATGAGCTTAATTAAGAAAAAAAAAGCATCTCCACTGGCCAAAGTCTACAAAAAGCAAGAGAATAGAAGTTTGCAGATGATACTACAGGTATTAACATAAAACTTACATAATAATAATTTTGCTAGATCAAAACCTTATTTCTTGGATGGGATCATTAAGTGCCTTTTCAAGCTGCATTTAGCAAGTTCAAACTCATAGGCCTTATATACAAACCCTTTATATAGAGAACATTCCTTAATGTTTTTCTTTAAAAAATGTAATTCATAAAAATACATCAATATCTTTTATTCAGCATTTGCTAAACGTTCCAATATTTTTTTCTTTATTTTAAAAACAGGTCCTTTATTTTATTTAATTATTTAAGAGTACTTCATTATTTGTCTTGTTTATTTTAGGGTGTCACGGTGGCGCAGTGGGTAGCACGATCGCCTCACATCAAGAAGGTTGCTGGTTCGAGACTTGGCTGGGTCAGTTGGCATTTCTGTGTGGAGTTTGCATGTTCTCCCCATGTTGGTGTGGGTTTCCTCCGGGTGCTCCGGTTTCCTCGACAAGTCCAAAGACATGCGGTACAGGTGAATTAGGTAAGCTAATTTGGCCATAGTGTGTGAATAAGTGTGTATGGGTGTTTTCCAGTGATGGGTTGCAGCTAGAAGGGCATCCGCTGTGTAAAACGCGTGCTGGATATGTTGGCGGTTCATTCCGCGGTGGCGACCCCAGATTAATAAAGGGACTAAGCCGAAAATAAAAAAAATGAATGGATGATTTTATTTTGCAATAGATTCTGACTTTCGTGCTGCTCTAATTCTGCTCCCCCATATTCTTAAAGAGATTTTTAATTAATTACACTGGAAGAGGTTTGGGTACTGTTGGTTAAACACTTTGTAATACTCTGATAGATGTTATGCAGTTCTGACAGATTTTACATTGTTTATTGATGTCTTTTTTTCTTTTCACAGTGGGATGATGATGATGCTCCATACCCAACTCTACAGATGGTTGAAAGTCCTTTGCAAAGTGTTGGAGAATAGGAGTTTAAAGGCATTATTACATCCTTCGCTGTTTACTGTGTTTTCAACTTGGCTTATCCACACTACATAAAGAATGCAAAGGATGAACATCAGCAACTCCCCGAGATGGAGCAACACTTTAAATTTGAACAACAGCAACGATCAGTGCAGCTGTCCGAGAGAACTGGTATTGCTGCGTCTGCATCAAACAGCAATGCTTGGATCTTTGCATTTACTTTGGTGCATGCGTTTCGAGTCTGTGCATCAGTGTTTTAAGACTAGCAGCTATAGACATTTCAATAACATTGCCCAAATTAACTGAGAAGCACAAGATGAAACAATGCTAAGAATTTTCTCCGCCCAACATCCTTGATGAGATTGACACATTCAGGTGTTCAAATTGAACTGTTTTCGTGTGCATGTGAGACCGCTAATGGAAAAGAAATTACTCTTTCCTAAAGAAATACATTTTAAATGTCAATACTGCACTGGTTTCTGTGTGGCAAGTTTTTAATACTGGTGTTGTATAATTCATATTTCCATGCAAATACAGTAAGAGTTTGACTTTGAATGGGGTGTTATAAACCTAGACAGACGGACTTTCAGGCTCTTGAAATATACTCTGCTGATAAACTGTTTCTTAAGAATTTTTAGAAATTTTAAATCAAATGTGTAATACTGTTCGATCAAAAGTGTTTTTGAGATCTAAAATGATAAAGGGTATACAGTAAGTGACATGTTTTAATGTACTGTATGGAAAAAGATTGCTTTGAGATTCTTGATGCTTTTAGAAAAATGTAGAATGCAGTGCACTAGCAAAAATGTACTTTATGAGGTCTAGTGCTGTTTTAGAAAAATTACTTTGTTACATTGTTAAAAAGGCTCAGTGAAATGGGATGTACTGGTGTTAAAAAATATAATATTAAGCTTTTTTGCTGTTTCATAAAATGTTTTAAAATGTTTAAGCAGCTATTTTTTAGGTTTATGCATCTGGTATGACATTGTGAAACTTTTCAAAAAACTTTCATCTTCTAAAAAGGTGACAATGTTATTGTTTTGAATCTTTCAATGTGTGTTTGTGATAAAATGTTACAGGTATAAAATTACAATTATCGTGCAGTTTGTACTCATGGAAAAATATTGCTTTTTATTCTTTTAAAATGATGTAATGTTTAAACATTCATCCCGTAAAAATGTTGATATTTAATGTTTAATAAATGTGATATATGAAATTTATTGTGTATGGAGTACAAATCTGAAATGAAAGGGTACAAAATTCATCCCTATGGAGGAGAAATTGTACCTTTTTTAAAGGTACATTATTGTACCATAGCCCAAGTAAGGTACAAATTAGTCAGCAGAGGTACATATTTGACCCAGGAAGGTACATACTGCTAGGGTACAAATATGTACCCATGTGAAAGGGTACAACAGGTGTACCCTTGAGGGTACTGCCCCAGTGACAAGCCATTGTACCCCAAAAGGTACAAATTTTGCACATTTTTTCTGACAGTGTAGTAAAACAAAATTTGCCGACATAAGATTTAGTAACATCAAAAGACGATGCATCAGAAGGATTGTCTTATTAATACCTCTAAATAACATATATGAATACCATGTCTCTGAAGGAATTGAACCAATAACAGTTGAAAACTTGCTGGGTTATTGAGATTTTGTAATAAAGGACTTCATTGTAAGAAAAGTATACCATCTTTATTATATAACTGATTAAACAAATAATTTTGCTGTCAAACCAATAAAAAAAAAGAGATTTGCATTTGTATGAACTGTCTATTATTCCAAAATAACAACAATGTAGGGATAAATCATGCTTATAGATTAATGACCATGATGAGCACTTGTTTGTGGAAGGCAGAAAGCTTAACTGGAGTTTTGTCTATATTATAGTTACTCATCAAAATAAACCATAGACCACCAGTCTTTAATGAAACATAATAATCTCCGCTTTGAAGTGCATTCAGCATACGAGCGTACTCCCGCATATAACTTGAAATGGCATTCAACCCCCTTTAATATTGTCATCCATGATTTTCCCTGTCCTTCGTCTTTCGGGAGATCCTGTTCATTAAAGTAAGAGTGTCGTTTTTGAGTTGGAGCAGCTGGGAACGCGGCAATCACAGCGATGAGATGACCCTGCCATTCTTTCTTGCTCCGTCGCATTGAAACCGGATGTTGTGGTACACTGCTTCGCTTACCGGAACCAGGAAGTGTGAAAAAGGCCTATTATATACAATAGTGATGTGACGTTGTGCGCCGAGGCTTCGAAGCATGTATCAAAAAAACGATACATCTCGCAGTGAAGCAGTGTACCGGAGCTTGATTCGTTTTGCCATCATCACGTGATCAGTGACGTCCAAAGCTTCATTTTCGCCTATACCCACGTGACTGCTTCGAATTTTGATTCAAAGGTTTAAACATCCTCATAGTAAAGTGTATAGCGAGAGAATTGGCGTCGATTACATACATTTGTTTCAAAGCACTGCACCAGTCCCACACACCAGTAATTAAACTAAAATACAATAGTAATTTTTAGTAATAAGGTTTCGAACCATACTAAAGTGTATTAGCGTATTTTTTACGACTATCTTTAAAGAAAACCCACCGCATATCGTAGTATTGTGTTTAACAGAGACCATCTGGTGAGTGCGACCCTGAAGCATCATTCACATAGCCTCCTACAGCACTCGCGTCCCAATCGGGAGACGCTGACTCGATCCCCGCTTGGAGCAGGACTGATTGTATTATGATAAACTTTTGAATACCTTGGATTTTACTACAATCATCAGTTGTGTAATGTAATATATCTTGTGTAAAAACTACAGTAATTGAGTAATTTGTTTATATTGCTGTTTTTGTATTACTACATGAATGAGTTGGTCAGTTGTGAACATTTGACATTATGGCAACACAGTGCTTTCACACACTTTCACCAGAAGAGGTCCTCATCGAGCTCTGATTTAGAAAGCTTCGAGTAACGAACCTTTTTCCGATACAATTAAGTCGAGCGCTTCACTGGTTCAGAAAGCTTCATTTCACCATCACTAATATACAATCGATTATGAAAACGATTGACACGTAGCTCCGCAGAAAGAAAGATGGTTCGTTTTGTCGCGCGCACGAGACAGGTACCCCCTGCAGTGAGCTATGGAAGTAAATTGCGCATGCGCCAGAAGCTTATAAGGCGCATGCGCCAACAAGAAGGGCACGCATCAATGCAAAACTAAGAATTTTGTATTAGTTCAACGAAATATTTTAAGTTTTTCACATTGAAGCACCATATTTGTTGAACAAACTAACTATTATTTGTCAGCATTTCAAATGAAAATATTTAAATTCAGTTAACTTATTAATCTTTGTTCAGAGGACTTTTTGAAAGTTGGCGTTTTTACAGTGTATTGAAGAGAATGAAAAAGAAACTGAAAATAGAAAAATAAAAGTTTTTTTAAAAATGGATGAAGATAAGATTAGTATCAATGATTGTCCTATCAAGATGTTTTATACATGTTTGTGTAACACTGTGTTTAAAAAACTTAAATCAAGAGAATTTTGGGAAAAGTTATTTGAAAACTTTGATACTTCAAATATATGGAAAAATGTAAGATCAATTTTAAAAAGTCCAGCATTGGAAAACTTAGATTTTATGTTAAGACACAACTGCATAATGACAGAGATTATCTTTAAAAAGATTGGGGTATCACAAGATGATTTGTGTAAAGTGTGTTTGGAAAAAAAGGAAGGTGTGTTACACCTATTTTTAAATTGTAAAAAGAGTGATTTTATGAAGATGTTGAAAACAATGGTGTGCAATTTTCTGTATGATGAAAACATTATTTTAGAAGAATGGGATACACTGTTTTTATTTGGTTTTAATGGGAAAACAAAAAATAAGTTTGCTCTTAATTATATGTTGACTCTTGCAAGATTTACAATATGGAAAAGAAGAAATATTATGAAACAAAAGAAAAAAAATTCCATTGGTTTTGTTGTATAAACAGATTGTGACTGAGGAAATAATGGTTATATATGACTATTGCAAAATGTATGAAAAGATGGACATTTTTGAAAAATGTATTACAAAAAATAATCCATATATTGTACAAACTTGGACTGGTTTTAAAGTTTTCTTACCTGGAGATTTTTAAATATTTTATCTTTTAAATATTTGTATGTATAAATGTCATGATTGTTGATGATGTATTTTTTAATGAAGAAAAAAAAAAAAAAAAAAGCTTGAATCTGCTCAGGAGCAAGTGTCTTTCCCACGATTAGATTGCAGCATCTTAACAAAGTCTGCACTGGAAGTCTCTCTTTGCCATTGCTCCTTTTAGCAAGAGCACCCTATTGAAACAGGAACAGTAAAGATTCACAATTAGAGTAGTAATACTCTATAACTGGATTTGAATATAATAACAACAACAAGTCTGCTGTGATGGAATCAGTAACTTTCACTCTTTTGTGAAATAACAGTTACCTTGTAATCAGGTGCTTAAATGCATCACAGCTGGCTGCCGTAAGGAGAAGACTTCAAATGCCTTGAGGTGTGCTCAAATAGAGACAGAACTGTGGTTGACAGGAAGGTGGGAGTGCTTCCTAAGCTGGTATTAAGGAGGTCTCTTTCTTTGTGGAGGAGCTCCAGCTAGGCATGGCTAAATTGAACTGATTTCCCAGAGCTGTTGCGTTACTTGAAACAAGTTGGTGTCGAAACTGCTCAGGGAAAGCAGCGTTGTAAGGTAGCGTGGCCGAGCGGTCTAAGGCGCTGGATTTAGGCTCCAGTCTCTTCGGGGGTGTGGGTTCGAATCCCACTGCTGCCAGATGTGGTTTTAAACGCGGCCAAACTGTTTGAGTGTGTGCGCGTTCGCAGTGAAGGCTGGAAGTGAGAGAGTAAATTTAAGTCGTCAACTAGTCAGTATAATGTGTTCTCTGAAACTCACGGCAGACTCGTTGGTGTGACAGCAACACATCCCAAATGTAGACTCCTTGGCCAAAGTTTAAGGGCTTCACTAGGAAGCTCTGCGTCTTCTCTGCTGTTTTGCTTCCGTAAAATTGGGCAGAAAAGGGACCACTGCATAGATACATCTAGGGTAGTATGGCCGAGGGGTCTAAGGCGCTGGATTTAGACTCAAGTCTCTTTGGGGGCGTGGGTTCGAATCCCACCGCTGCCAGATGTGGTTTTAAACACGGCCAAACTGTTTGAGTGTGTGCGCGTTCGCAGTGAAGGCTGGAAGTGAGAGAGTAAATTTAAGTCGTCAACTAGTCAGTATAATGTGTTCTCTGAAACTCACGGCAGACTCGTTGGTGTGACAGCAACACATCCCCAAGCTCGAATCTGCTCAGGAGCAAGTGTCTTTCCCACGATTAGATTGCAGCATCTTAACAAAGTCTGCACTGGAAGTCTCTCTTTGCCAATGCTCCTTTTAGCAAGAGCACCCTATTGAAACAGGAACAGTAAAGATTCACAATTAGAGTAGTAATACTCTATAACTGGATTTGAATATAATAACAACAACAATGTGGGGTCTGCTGTGATGGAATCAGTAACTTTCACTCTTTTATGAAATAACAGTTACCTTGTAATCAGGTGCTTAAATGCATCGCAGCTGGCTGCCGTAAGGAGAAGTCTTCAAATGCCTTGAGGTGTGCTCAAATAGAGACAGAACTGTGGTTGACAGGAAGGTGGGAGTGCTTCCTAAGCTGGTATTAAGGAGGTCTCTTTCTTTGTGGAGGAGCTCCAGCTAGGCATGGCTAAATTGAACTGATTTCCCAGAGCTGTTGCGCTACTTGAAACAAGTTGGTGTCGAAACTGCTCAGGGAAAGCAGCTTTGTAAGGTAGCGTGGCCGAGCGGTCTAAGGCGCTGGATTAAGGCTCCAGTCTCTTCGGGGGCGTGGGTTCGAATCCCACCGCTGCCAGATATGGTTTTAAACAAGGCTAAACTGCTTGAGTGTGTGCGCGTTCGCAGTGAACGCTGGAAATGAGAGAGTAAAAAAAATTTAAGTTGGCAACTAGTCAGTATAATGTGTTCTTTGGAACTCACAGCAGACTCGTTGGTGTGACAGCAACACATCCCCAAGCTCGAATCTGCTCAGGAGCAAGTGTCTTTCCCATGATTAGATTGCAGCATCTTAACAAAGTCTGCACTTGAAGTCCCTCTTTGCCATTGCTCCTTTTAGCAAGAGCACCCTATTGAAACAGGAACAGTAAAGATTCACAATTAGAGTAGTAATACTCTATAACTGGATTTGAATATAATAACAACAACAATGTGGGGTCTGCTGTGATGGAATCAGTAACTTTCACTCTTTTGTGAAATAACAGTTACCTTGTAATCAGGTGCTTAAATGCATCGCAGCTGGCTGCCGTAAGGAGAAGACTTCAAATGCCTTGAGGTGTGCTCAAATAGAGACAGAACTGTGGTTGACAGGAAGGTGGGAGTGCTTCCTAAGCTGGTATTAAGGAGGTCTCTTTCTTTGTGGAGGAGCTCCAGCTAGGCATGGCTAAATTGAACTGATTTCCCAGAGCTGTTGCGCTACTTGAAACAAGTTGGTGTCGAAACTGTTCAGGGAAAGCAGCTTTGTAAGGTAGCGTTGCCGAGCGGTCTAAGGCGCTGGATTAAGGCTCCAGTCTCTTCGGGGGCGTGGGTTCGAATCCCACCGCTGCCAGGCAGTCCTTTTAGGATGCTTGAGAATGACCTCTCTGTTTGAGCAAACAGACTTGCGAAGAGATACTGCATGCTTCCGCTCACATCCAAATGTAGACTCCTTGGCCAAAGTTGAAGGGCTTCACTAGGAAGCTCTGCGTCTTCTCTGCTGTTTTGCTTCCGTAAAATTGGGCAGAAAAGGGACCACTGCATGGATACATCTAGGGTAGCATGGCCGAGGGGTCTAAGGCGCTGGATTTAGACTCAAGTCTCTTCGGGGGCGTGGGTTCGAATCCCACCGCTGCCAGATATGGTTTTAAACAAGGCCAAACTGCTTGAGTGTGTGCGCGTTCGCAGTGAACGCTGGAAATGAGAGAGTAAATTTAAGTTGGCAACTAGTCAGTATAATGTGTTCTTTGGAACTCACAGCAGAATCGTTGGTGTGACAGCAACACATCCCCAAGCTCGAATCTGCTCGGGAGCAAGTGTCTTTCCCATGATTAGATTGCAGCATCTTAACAAAGTCTGCACTGGAAGTCTCTCTTTGCCATTGCTCCTTTTAGCAAGAGCACCCTATTGAAACAAGAACAGTAAAGATTCACAATTAGAGTAGTAATACTCTATAACTGGATTTGAATATAATAACAACAACAATGTGGGGTCTGCTGTGATGGAATCAGTAACTTTCACTCTTTTGTGAAATAACAGTTACCTTGTAATCAGGTGCTTAAATGCATCGCAGCTGGCTGCCGTAAGGAGAAGACTTCAAATGCCTTGAGGTGTGCTCAAATAGAGACAGAACTGTGGTTGACAGGAAGGTGGGAGTGCTTCCTAAGCTGGTATTAAGGAGGTCTCTTTCTTTGTGGAGGAGCTCCAGCTAGGCATGGCTAAATTGAACTGATTTCCCAGAGCTGTTGCGCTACTTGAAACAAGTTGGTGTCGAAACTGCTCAGGGAAAGCAGCGTTGTAAGGTAGAGTGGCCGAGCGGTCTAAGGTGCTGGACTTAGGCTCCAGTCTCTTCGGGGGCGTGGGTTCGCATCCCATCGCTGCCAGGCAGTCCTTTTAGGATGCTTGAGAATGACCTCTCTGCTTGAGCAAACAGACTTGCGAAGAGATACTGCATGCTTCCGCTCACATCCAAATGTAGACTCCTTGGCCAAAGCTGAAGGGCTTCACTAGGAAGCTCTGCGTCCTCTTTGCTGTTCTGCTTCGGTAAAATTGGGCAGAAAAGGGACCACTGCAGCAATTCATCTATGGTAGCATGGCCGAGGGGTCTAAGGCGCTGGATTTAGACTCAAGTCTCTTCGGGGGCGTGGGTTCGAATCCCACCGCTGCCAGATATGGTTTTAAACAAGGCCAAACTGCTTGAGTGTGTGCGCGTTCGCAGTGAACGCTGGAAATGAGAGAGTAAATTTAAGTTGGCAACTAGTCAGCATAATGTGTTCTTTGGAACTCACGGCAGACTCGTTGGTGTGACAGCAACACATCCCCAAGCTCGAATCTGCTCAGGAGCAAGTGTCTTTCCCACGATTAGATTGCAGCATCTTAACAAAGTCTGCACTGGAAGTCTCTCTTTGCCATTGCTCCTTTTAGCAAGAGCACCCTATTGAAACAGGAACAGTAAAGATTCACAATTAGAGTAGTAATACTCTATAACTGGATTTGAATATAATAACAACAACAATGTGGGGTCTGCTGTGATGGAATCAGTAACTTTCACTCTTTTGTGAAATAACAGTTACCTTGTAATCAGGTGCTTAAATGCATCGCAGCTGGCTGCCGTAAGGAGAAGTCTTCAAATGCCTTGAGGTGTGCTCAAATAGAGACAGAACTGTGGTTGACAGGAATGCCTTGAGGTGTGCTCAAATAGAGACAGAACTGTGGTTGACAGGAAGGTGGGAGTGCTTCCTAAGCTGGTATTAAGGAGGTCTCTTTCTTTGTGGAGGAGCTCCAGCTAGGCATGGCTAAATTGAACTGATTTCCCTGTGCTGTTGCGCTACTTGAAACAAGTTGGTGTCGAAACTGCTCAGGGAAAGCAGCTTTGTAAGGTAGAGTGGCCGAGCGGTCTAAGGCGCTGGATTAAGGCTCCAGTCTCTTCGGGGGCGTGGGTTCGAATCCCACCGCTGCCAGGCAGTCCTTTTAGGATGCTTGAGAATGACCTCTCTGCTTGAGCAAACAGACTTGCGAAGAGATACTGCATGCTTCCGCTCACATCCAAATGTAGACTCCTTGGCCAAAGTTGAAGGGCTTCACTAGGAAGCTCTGCGTCTTCTCTGCTGTTTTGCTTCCGTAAAATTGGGCAGAAAAGGGAACACTGCATGGATACATCTAGGGTAGCATGGCCAAGGGGTCTAAGGCATTGGATTTAGACTCAAGTCTCTTCGGGGGCGTGGGTTTGAATCCCACCGCTGCCAGGCAGTCCTTTTAGGATGCTTGAGAATGACCTCTCTGCTTGAGCAAACAGATTTGCGAAGAGATACTGCATGCTTCCGCTCACATCCAAATGTAGACTCCTTGGCCAAAGTTGAAGGGCTTCACTAGGAAGCTCTGCGTCTTC